>NC_140593.1:1007093977-1007398977 GCF_964204655.1 Triturus cristatus
CAAGGGTGCCTGCATTGTAGGGGTGATTGTGTTTGTGCAGGAAGAGACACCTTCCTGTACAAAAAACAATAATTAATGGGGTTTTGCTCCTTCTATGTGCACTGCAGAATGCAGCACACATAGAAATTGCAAAAACTGAGGAGAAATAAAAGTATTTCTCCTCGTTGCACCACACTAAAACCTCCTTTTGGAAGGCATTAGTTTTTGGTGCTGCATCAGATTTACAGATCCATGTAAATCTGGAGCAGTGTCAACAAGCAAAGGGTTTTGCTGGGAATGCCCATAGCAACACCCATTGCACGCCCCTTTGCCGCAGAAAACGGTGTTGCAGAGGGCCATATTTACAAGGCTGCGTTAAGCAGCGCAAAGTGGCTTGGCAAAGCCTTGTAAATATTGCCTTGCATAGAGCGTCACTGGAGCGTCAAACAAAGTGACACTTCGGTGGTGCTAGCGCCTTGTAAATATGCCCCCAAATGTCCAGGGTCAGTGTCCCTAAACCTCATCATAGTGCTCCCACTTGGTACATAGTAAAGAGAAACAGTGAGAGAGTGAGGGATAAAAAGAGATACAGAGAGCGAGAATGAAAGCAAAGGGAAGAGAAGAGAAAGAGGTTAATGAGAGGGAGGTAAATTGATAGAGAGATACAGATTAAGAGAAAACAGAGCAAGCTATATGTATGTGGAGAGAGAGTTCGTGGGAATTTGATAGAGCTTTAAAAGACATCAGAAAGAGAGGGAAATAGAGACAGAATTAGAGAGAGGGAGAGTGGTGTATGGAGGGAGAGAGACAGGTTGATAGAAGGAAAGAGTAAAAAGAGAGTGTCAGAGAGAGATAGGAGTATAGAAAGAGAGCCTGATTGAGTGAGTAAAGAGGACTGTAAGACAGATGGCGAGAGGGAAATAGAGAGAAGGGTGCATTGAGCGAGAGAGAGAAGAGCTGAAAAAGGAGTGCAGGAGAGAGAGAGTGAAGCAGAGATAGCGGGGAGTATGCTAAGAGAGGTAGGTTGATAGAAAGACAAATAACAGAAAGAGAGAAATGGTTATATGGAGTGAGAGTCAGATAGTTAAAAATAAAGGGTAGAGATGGAAAGAGGGAGAGAGAAAAAAGACAGAGCATGGGAGTTTGCAGAGATGGCTTGACAGAGTTCTCTATGTTCGGTTTGGTCTCATGGACACTGCTGGCTGTGTTAGGAGATCACAGGTTGTGTCACACCGTGAGACTGAGAAGCGCTTTCCTTACTGAGGGCGCACCGATGCTCAAAAATGAAAACTTCTGGTGCATAATGAACCAATTCAAGTGTAAAAACTGCTCTTTCCTCACCAGGTCACTGCTTCAGGGACTCACAAGGAAAGACTAATAAATTCAATTGGCAGTGATTCACATGCATGAATCTCATTTGAGGAAGAGAGATGCCAGTGCTTTGCTGAATCCTCTTAGAACAATAAAACAAAAAAAGGACTTTTATCTGACAAGATGTATTGCATGACATGCTCACATCACTGCACAATGGGCCTGCTTGGATCTTCTCAACTCTGCAGGCAGTCAGCAGGGACAATTCTCGGAAATTTGACTCTCCTCCATTTTTTTTTCATTTGAAATAAAGAGAACAGATTTTCATGTGGGTAGGCGCTGGGCGATGCTGCAGAAAGAAGACTTCCATGTCAATGAGCTCTGTGCCAGCAAGAACATCCAGACAGTTCTATTTTGAGACAAGTACAGGCAGCCCCATGGACTCCTCTCCAGGCCCACCCCTGTATCAGGGATTGTTTTAAAAGTAGCTTACTTTGGACCATTTACCTTTCACTGAATTACAAGGTCCATGGGATACAAGGCATTTTCAATAAGGCAGGCAGTATACCCATTATTTGTGATGGAGTAACCCGTCCGCTGAACTAAAAATCAGACCCAACGTTTAACGCTCAGGGCTGATCCTCACCCAGAGGATTAAAGAAACCTTTTTGTTTTTCTTGAAGATCTCGCTTCATAGTCAGGTTTGTAAATCAATCTGATTAGCAGATTGTTGGATTCCAAATTAGTCTGATCAGCAGCATACTGAATTCCAATCAACCTTGTTCTAAACTTGTGAGCTTACACTCAATTACTTGTTGGCATTGGCAGAATTGTATTTGGTGGAAATATCTTAGGGCCTTATTTCGAGTTTGGCACATCGGCGCCGGCTCAACGCCGCCTTTGCTGCGCCAAACCCACGTATGGACTGCTGGCTGTATTACGAGCTGTAAAAGTACAACTCGTAATACGGTTGGCGGTTCTTTGTCCTTTCCCATGGCGGTGCCTTGGAAACAGGCACTGCAATGGGAACAGCCAAAATATTCCTGCACGGCATGGACAGTGACGTCCATGCCGTGCTGGAATTGGGGGTAATACAGATGGGGGGAACATGTTGTGCCCCTCTGAATATATCCCATTGGCAGGGGGGACATGGGGGCCCTGTAGGGACCCCTTTGTTTCTGCACCACCAGCATTTTCATTGAAAAGGCTAGGGGTGCAGGAACTCAAAATATGCTGAGCAAAACAACGCCAGTCCCTGCTCGGCATAAAGTGTTGTGGCGCTCCTGCGCCACCACCAGGGAATGACTTTTACCTGGCGCAGCCGGCGGACCACCGCCAGTACGATTTTCAAAATCATAATCGGCAAAATGGTGGATCCTGCGCAAGACTGCCAGACGCGTAATCAGGCACGTAGTACCTTGTGATCTGTGGTGAGACAGTGCCCTGTGCATCTCAATTCCAGAGACTGACAAATTGGCTCAACAGTTTTAAGGCAAAGACGAACACCTGGAGCACACTGTGTGGAACTATCTGCTGTTTGTTGATCATAACTCAACCTTTGCTCAAATGCAGGAGGGATTTACTGTGCCATTTGGGTTATATTTTAGGATATCCGGATCAGTAATTTTGTGGTAGAATGTCCATAGCGTATTAGCTAGCAAGGTCTCTTTATTTATTTGACTTTGCTTGTTTGACATCTGCAACAGTCTCATATGGACTTTACAACGGTTTTATTTGATTTATAGTGGTCAGTGGCGTAACGAAACTTGAGGGGGTTCCCCTGCAAGGTACGCGGAGGGCCCCCCTCCGAGCCCAATCAGGAACTCCCCGGCCAAAGTACTGTGCTAAGGGGGCCCTCGGGAGCTTGGGGATCCCCCTCACCACGGGGGCTGCGGGGGCCTGTGTTACGCCACTGATAGTGGTTCAAATAGCGCAGACTTCACCCATGTGGGTTTCAAAGCACTGAAGATGAAGGTGAAAGAACTCATCTGCAGTTGCACCCAACAGCTGGATCTTGCAAAGGACATATGGGAAAGCATGGACTATATTGTGCAGATTACAAGAGTGCATGGATATCTTTTGCATGTGAGTACCTTTATATCAGCTTTAATACTGAGTTCACGTGGAAAGGTATGCCTGTCATGTTTAGTTGTAATTTATTTTTTGCACATTTTCAACAACGTTCACGTTTTGAATTACAGTTTAAGGTGCAGGTTACAATAACATTTTGCTATTTGGTTCACATGTGATTACCTTAAGAAACATGTTCTTCTGCCCTCTTGGCTGGTTCTTTGTCGAATTATATATTTATTTGGCTTGTGCTCAGTAGGTTGACAAATTGGTGGTTGAACCCTTTATTTTCGGACTCTGTGGAGGCTTTTTGTGTCCTTTTTTCAAGATGTATAACTGTACAAAAAAAGTCTCGGTTTCCCAGTAAAAGTAAAAGTCTTGTTGAAGAGAACTTAGATCCCTTTTTGAGTAAATCTGAAAAAGGCTCCGATTTTGCAAACCTCTATGAAGACACCAATGCCCTTGCACCTGGACATTGCACAAAACAGGTCCAGAAGGGCTGGATCCATACCAGATGTGTAGGATATCCACATAAGATAAATATTCTCATCAGGTTTCTAGATAAAACCCATTTACATTGTCAGCAGTGTTAAGAAACTCCAGCCTGGAATGGGCCCTCTTTGATTCATGTTGGACCCCTCTTTTACCAGCCACAGACCAAGTATGAGAATATGTATTATCCTTTCTCACAATGGGGCCTATATCAACCATTTTTTTAATAACTATTGCGAACATAATGAGCCATTTGTGTCAGAGATCAAAGCTCAATAGCTCTACTATGGTGGTACTGCTGGTGGGGGATGGCCTATAAAATGCTTGCTTGCATTTTATAGATGCTGAGAAAACTCACTTGAAAGGATGCATATAAAAGTAGCAGAGCAGGGATCTCCTCAGCAGTGATTTGTAAACGAATGAACTGGAGGCGCAAAGTTCTGCTCAGAAGCCGGCAGTTGGTGCAATTAAATGTTGAGAGGCAAAATACCATGACTGCAGTCTTGCATTCACGCTTCTTTAATTCAGTAGGAGACACACTCTCCCTTTATCTCACTCCTGGAAGTTTTCGCTTTCTCCCTTTGTGATGGTTTTCGTCTTTCTCCTTCTTTACGGTGTACACGTTTTCCAACTCTTGCTTAATGTCTGACGCGGGAAAACAATTGCCAGACCCCAAAAATGAGCGCCTGTGGCCCCAACCGCTGTCACCAGTTCAAATCCAGCGCGGCACCCCGGAAGGAACGAGAAGAGAGGAAGGCGGAAGGCGCGCGCGCGTGGATTCGAGCGCGGCTGTAATTGGGCCCTGAGCAGAGGGCTGTCTCGAGCTGCCGCGTGCAGTTCCTTGGGTTTATGGACACCATCTCGGCACTGCCAGACACGGCAGCACTTCACGGGAGGCACTGTAAAGGCAGTCTGTAAGACGGGCCTGTTAATTACTGCGCCCGCTGTAATTATATCTTTAAAGTTGTCCCTCATCAAGCTGTAATTTTACAGCGCATTAATTAAAGTGCCCTGGCATCGCGTTTCACAGCCTCAGCTCGATTCCAGTCGCACCCACCTTGCGATCCTTTGTGCGGGGGGATTCAGGAATTAAATTAACAATTAAAACCGAAGGGATTGAAACAATGCCGAGGACGATGCATGGCGTGGAGGGGAGTAGGAGGCGGTTTGGCAGGTGCCACGCGGCTGATTGAAGGGGAAGTTTCATTTTCCACAGAGAAACCTCCCCCGGTCATTATGTGACAATGGCTTTTCTCTACCGGTAGAAATAAAACAATATCACACCGCTGCACCCGTGTGGTAAATGGAATGTGCAATCCATCTCAAACAGCGGGTACACACGGGTGAGAGTGTGTGGCTGTTTAAGAGAGTGTGCGCTGAAAACGGAAGGGATGGACAAGCGAAGAGAGAGCGTGGGGGAAAAGGCTGGGATGCGTCTGAGGAGAGGGTGAATGGAGAGATTGGTTTTGAAATAAAAGTTTAAAGGGTTCGGAGGTGAGGGACTGGAGATGTGAGGGAGTAAAAAATGAGTGTACAGAAGAATGAATGCCATAGGATGTGTCAGCAAACCATATGGGGCCCCATCACAAGTTCCCTGTTAACTCAGCAGGACATACCAGGGGCCGAATTAGGGGGCATATTACCAAGGGCTGGCGATATAATTATCGCCGCTTTAGCGTCCGTTTTCGGGCGATAATTATATCGCAATATCATCAAGGACATGCTAGCGTGTGTTTCTTTGATGTAGAGCCCGTTTTTTCACAGCCTCGCCTTGCATAGCTAATGAGATGCAAAGAAGGCGTGACTGTGAAAACAACACATGAAAATATCGCGAAGGCAGCTTCGCGATATTAACAAGGAGTTGCAGCGATAAAAAAAATCGCGCTGTTAAATTCCAGACTAAGGCATACTAATAATGATAGGTGGATTATGCTGATACGACCACAGGGTCGTATCAGCAATGTTATCGCTGTTTTCCTTGGAACATCGCTGGAAAACCAGCGATGTTCATTGGTAAACACCGCCATCGCTGAAATATTATCGCCATAGCACTATGTATTGTTAATATAGCGTTATCATGGCGATAATTTTCAGCGATAGCCGGCGATAATATTTCTACCGCTATGTGGGGCCAGCGATAATTATCGCTGGCCCTTGTTAATATGAAAGAAAGGGTATGCCGTTCCTCCTGGTCAGGGGAGTATGTGTAAAATGTACACTCTACCCTAAAGTGGAGACAAAGTAAAAGATAATGTCTAGACAGCCTGAGGACTTAAAGCACGTGGTGGGTGGGGGAACCCACACTGGTGGAACTAAAACCCTCACACACCCAGCAAGCTAGGTGTCATGCTTCATCATCTGGGTTTTGCTCCTCGTCGGGTCGGCGCTGCAATTCCCGACGGGCATCCAAAGATGGGGCTCTTTAACGGAGATCTTTTGTTCCTCGCCGAAAGTTGAGTGCAAGTGAGGGCCAGGTAAGTGTAGACGTTGGTGAGTGTATTTTAAAACAGGGTTGGTTAGTCTGAATAACGAATTTATTGGGTCAGTAAACCACCCTATTAAAAACGATATGAGTGGCGGTAGTCTGGACACAGTGAGTCAAAGACTTGCTCCGCTCAACTCAGATGGTCAATCTGTTAATATGCCCCTTAATTTTTCAGACAAAATCTCCCCATGAGTTAAACTCTAAAGTGGCGTAACTTCATGGACCCGGAATCCCTGGTTCCTTTTACAAGGAGTTTGCCAGATCCCTGTTTGCTGCTGCCATTTACCGCATGGTTTGCGCAGATAGTAAATGGGGCAGGGAGGCTGGTGCAGGTCAGATTCTGGGCATCTTGGGACACTGAGGCCATATGTTGCCGTGCCAGGCGGCGGCCTGGCTGACGCGGACCTTATCTGCCCTCCTATGGTGCATAAGGGGGTGGGCGAGGGCTGGGCTGTGTCTATGCTGTAGCACTGCCCCTCTACAGCTGTAGATTTACTGGGTGGAACCCGCACTTTGTTAAATCACGCCTGATGTTTCTAAACCAGATAATCTGAGGCCTGGAAACACCAGACCACTCATGGTTGCCTAGAGGTGTAGCTCAGAGGCTACGGCTCCCAGCAGTGGTTAACTTGTAAAAAAAACAAGAAGTGCCGGGCTTTTGTCAGGAGGCATCTTGCATAAGCCCATTTTTCCTGTTAGCGCCACCTAAAACAGAACCAACTACTAACCATGAATGGGCAGAGGATGTGGTGTAATGGCTAGAGCTGCCGACTTCAGCGCTGGGAACCAGGTTTGAGTCTGGGTGTCGGCACAAAACATTCTGGGAAAATCATTTAATCTCCTGTGCCTACAAAAAATGAGTGTGTTCTTAGCTGGTGGTGATGAAAAGCACTCCAACTGGATCGAGTTTGCGCTATACGCGTTGGTGTGGATGTTTAAGTGCCTGTGCTGAGCACCGGAAACCACCAGCTCATCTTAAGCATTGGTAAAGGACGACAGCTAAAATCAGTTTTTTGAATCCCTCATGCTAAATGTGAACGGTGATCTCCCTTTATTGACAGTAAGTGGAGCACTCGCGTCCACCCTCAACTCTTCAAGTTGCACCCTGGAGATAGAGCATGATAATGTAGGGAAGGAGATACAACAGACAGAACAAGAAGGATGGGGAAGAATTAGTGCATGAGGGATAGAGGAACAGGATGGTAATGAAGAGGAGAATTAAGGGACAGAAAGCAAGCTTTTTAAAAGACAAGCTTCTCACCACCAGCAGCTGAGTCTTCCACCCAAGATGAGGACTAGATGAGCCAAGAAAGGGGGTGAGAGTCTTGTAGTGAGCAGAAGGACAGGAAGAGACTGAAGGAAAGAGAATCGAGTCCCAACAAACTCTGGGGCTTATTTACAAGCACCACCGGTATGTCACTTTTTCCCATATTAAAAGTGACGCAACTGTGGCGCCAGGGGCTTGTAAATAAGACCTCCCACTTTAAGCCATCTTCCAAAGGAATCTTTACTCGGCCTTGCAACACCTTACGACTGATGACATATCACCAACCTATGTAAAAACTCCAAAAGGATGAATAAATGCAAAAAGGAAGATGTTATTCCAAGCCCACTTTGTCACCCACAACTTCCTATGCAAGATCTACTGAGATTTGTGCTTATCACACACTACAATTTTGCCCTAGTACAGAATCCACTGATTTGTGGATGAATGCCAAAGGGCAGACCGCCTGCTTTAATATCTTACCAGGGATATCAACATTTTCATCTTTGAGGTCATATTGAAACATATAGTATCAACAACACAGACCTCAGAAGGTATTCTGATGAGCAACAGATTATGAAGGATAAATATTGGTACCCCTCCATCATGAGTGCTGCCCTGGACATCCTTCTTGTTCGTTCGTGGACCCATTTAATATGTACAAACGCCCCAGAGCACACCTAAACATAATTAAATGCATCTATATGAATGCACACTTGTATGCACAATGCACATAGCACCACTTCCACGTTCTGTGACCCACACATAGACAGGTGGGCAACTTGAGCCAAATTTGGGGGGGGGGGGGTGGCTGAAAAAGATTTCGGGGGGGGGGCTAATTCTTCCAGCCATAGGCGGAGTGGCTCTAAGAAGGGGTGAAAACACCAAAAAAGCCTCATTAACAAGTAAATGGTCTTTTAAAGACCTGTGAGGTACTCGGGTGCGGCTGCAATTAGAGGGTCGCCAGCCCGCGAATCTGTCTCAGCCCAGCTGACACACACGACGGGGGGGTGAAGCCCGGGGAGCCCAATGGGTGTTGCGCGCCTGCATTTAGAGCACTTTAATGCTGTCTAGGAACTCCAATGAGTCTGATGACATGGCCGTGCTGCACCCTCAAACCCAGAGATTATTTTCTTCTCCCTCCACACCCCTATTCGTCTGAAAATATGCATTTAGTCTTCATCAAGAGTCTACAAAACCCATGGTCCCGGTCACTTAAAGGCAAAAAGTAGTTGTGCCTTGATGAAAAGAGATCTCAGTCTATAGCGCCCCAATGGAGCACAGTACTGAGTACCTCCCACCATCGACGAGGGATGCCAAGGCGAAGCTTTCTCCTTTATCTCTCCACAGGACAAAGATGTTCTTATTTCAGAAAAAATCAGATGTAAAAGAGGCTTTATCAAGAAAATCCCAAACTACCTCCTACTCCCTTCTGTCTCATTTTTTCTCACAAATACTCTAACAAACAAGGCCAGATAATGCCAAAAGTACATCATTTTCTTCAGAACCAACGTAAGACACACACTACACATTATAGAACCCCTTCTTCAATCAACCTTCTCAGTAGTAGACAGTTATGGAATGATGGAAACGATTGCTTAGCCTGCTAAGTGGAGTAAGGGGACCCTAGGATGTTCCCTCCCCATTCACTGCTCATATGCCATCAATAAGCCATCAACCAATAACACATCACAGATGAACAAGACATAGAAATAAGTCCACCTCCAGCCTCAATTGAGATTTGGTGATTTCTTAGGCACAGTATTGTCCTTTTAGGTGGCTTTGGTAGCTTCAGAGTTCTGAGAGGTAGAAAGAAGGGTACAGAGGTCAGATAAAGTGGAAGATAGTAAGACCAGAGGAAGAGGAAACATTTCCAGCTCCCTGGAACTTGCTTGCAAGACAGGTCCTGCTGTCATGGGGCCATGTAAAGGTTTTTCTTGATCTGCGGTCTTCTCTGAAACATGAACAATTATAAGGGATGCGGTTTGGGAAAGGTGAGGTGGAACAAGGTCATCTTCAAATCATTCTTAC
Organism: Triturus cristatus; assembly: GCF_964204655.1. Taxonomy (NCBI): domain Eukaryota; kingdom Metazoa; phylum Chordata; class Amphibia; order Caudata; family Salamandridae; genus Triturus; species Triturus cristatus. The sequence continues at coordinate 1,007,103,610 of NC_140593.1, forward strand.
TTATTACTGCTCATTATAGTGACTGGCATGTAGGGCAGCAAAAAAGTACCTCCACTTCTGTCTGTCTTGGGCACGTTTCTGTACAGTGCCCCAGATGTGGTTCAGGATCTTCATTTCTACTCCCACAGTTCACCTCCAGGTGTTTGTTTGGCTTGGCTTTGTTTTGTTTGCTTTCCGGGGTCCAGTAGAGAGCTGTTCTTGTGATGGAGTCTTGTTATCTTCTGTTTGTGTACCCTATCCATCTCCATCTTTTTCATATAATGATGGAATCCATGCTCTCTTGCTTGCTCGGAGATTGCTCCTGAGCTGGTAATTGTCTTGCTGCAGTCTAAGGGCAAAAGTCCATCATTTCCTCGTTTTAGAGTCATGTATACCCAAGACTTTCCAACTAAATTTTATCTGGTTGACGAGAGCTGGGTAAACCCATAGTTTGATGCTGATTTAACCTTGTGGGTTCACATCTAGTAGTGGATTTGTTTGGTCAGTATTTTGGGCAGAGGCCAGGCTGTGGGTCACACAGAGCTGTTTGATGGTAAGGCTCTACAAAGTGGGGTGCTAGAGCCTGTGTTTAATGTGCGGGTACCACTGGATAGCAGTCGGATACTGGGTTGAAACTCACAGCAACACGTGGACATTCAGTTCAACGTGCACACCACATAATGCTTACCCTTACTAAAACTGATGCAATTTCAAAAGTAAATCATCGCACAGGTGAGATTACATATCACATTACCTTTACTACTTTAACAAAGACAACTGTGAATGTGCTATCCTTTATTTGGTAAATAATGTCTTGTTTTTTAAAAATACATTTGCCTTCTCAGTTATCCTGTTCACTGGTTATAATAGTGTGAGGCTGTAAACATTGCATTTGGTATGCAAGTTAAGGTCTGCATAGCACTTTTGTGAGATGTGAATTGCAGACATCATCATAACCTGCAAATTTCAGGGGGGTTTCAGTTCAAAAGCATTCCAGCCCTTTACCTGTGCTTTTCTAGGTAACTTTCTGAAGATGTTTTTATTCATATGTTACAGTGTTATACAGGGTCGGCTTTAGCGCTGGTGGTGCCTGGTGCCACATTTTTAGCACCCACACACCCCATTACCTCTCCTCGGATTCTCTCACTACCACCGGGCAAAATTGCCTCTCATCTATCTAATTATTAGTTATTGCTAAGCACAGCACCCCCTCCACAGGTCAGTGCCCGGTGCGGCAGCACCAGTCGCACTGCCCTAAAGCCGGCCCTGGTGTTATATCAAAGCCAACCATAACTTCACCTTAACCTTTGTCTTTTTTCAGTGAATGTATGATTTTTTAAATTATAAATCACATCCAAGAAGTCACTGCATGCAACCCTTCACGTGTGTCATGCCCCTACTGTGCTTATCTTGCCAAGGATGGCCAACCATCACTTCAAGGCCTTCCACCATTTGCAGCGGCAGCTGCAGAGGGGGTTGGTTGCAGGGCCTAGCTCCTGGGCATGCACTTTTCCACATCCTCCACAGGCGGCTGACCCTCACTGCTCATAGACTTTGCTGTGTACAGCGGGGTTTGGCTGCAGGGTCTGACTTCACACAGCTTTTATTAGCCGCAGCACCTGGATTAGCAACAGGGCAAGGCCCTGCTTCCAACTCACTCCAGACAGCAAACCGCCTGTACACGACCTTCGGCCCTGTGCAGTGGGCTTTAGTCTCAAGTCAGGTCCTGCACCAAATTTGCCAGGGGCAGCCAAACACAGCTGCTCAAGGCCTTAAACACATGAGCAGGGACTGGACTGCACCTTTGGTCAAGTACAGTAGTAGGACACAGAAACCTTTCTCCCCCATTTTGTTTAAACTGGGTTCGCGGATCTAATGATACATTTTTTAGGGTAGTTAGCTTGAAGAATCTCTTTTCTTCAAAGTGCACCTAACAATGGGCACTGATTAAAATTTGAATGTATAGGGGTTGTTTACTTTTCATGAATAAATTGTTGATGAAACAATGGACAAATATCAGGGCCAGTGGTTGTTATAAAATTCTGTGGCTGCAGCATTCACCATATAATAATGCAATTGCTGCATTTTCCAGATAATTTGCAAAATAATGTGTATAATTTGGCATTTTTACAAAAAATAGGTTCCAGGTTCAATGGATGAAAATAATACTGCTATGAATGTGCAGCGAACTTGCATGTACTTGCTGCACATGTAAGATAAGATTGCTGCATTACACAGAGGCTGCCGCAAGAAATGGGACCATAAGTGGGGGAGGTGGAACAGATATAGAGGTGACATCTGTGCATCCCCTACCATTGAATTACAGCCTGATAGACGCCAAATATTGGATGTCTGTGGATTTGATGACACACTCCCGCCCGAAATGGACAGACATGCCTGTTCTCTTGCACGAAGCCGAGTGGGGTGGACTTATACTCTGTACAGTATTAACCCTATATAAACGATGCTTCATGATTATGACTATCCTTGTATCTCTGTGTGGATGTAGGGAGGAGGGCTGTGCGCATGGCGCACTCTATGTGCAGCATTTGGTAAATCTTTATTGGGGACCCAAAGATTGTTCTATCAATGCCTTGCATCTTTTCTTTTATTTTCTCTATAAAAATTGTTTAAAAAAAAAAAAAAAGATTGCTGCATTATGTGGTCTTTTAAGCCACATAATTCCAATAGCCAGGACAATGGTAAAGCTCTGCAGACTGTTTTGGGTGCGATATGTGTGATGATATAATCCATACGTCACAAGGAACTGTGAAATATTTTCCATAGTTCATGATTCTAGGTATATATCTATGTTGATACACATGTACACACGCAAATACACGCAAACACACGTACACATGTGCAAATGCACGCAAACACAGGCCCAAGCACATGCATAGGAACACACACACGCACAAACATGTGCACACATCCGCATACGCAATAGACGCCTGGTATGTGACTGAACCTCCCCCGATTCTGCAGGCCTTTTAAATATGCCTATTGGTTGAGAAGTCTCAAGTCCCTCCTCTGGTTCCTAGATCCAAAGACCTTCATTTTTTTTTTTAAACATTTGTAATTGAGCCTTTATGGCTTGCATTCTTAATCCTTTGAGCACCTGGCTGTGAGAATTTGCAAGTTTATCATCTGATCAGCCTCTGCATGCAGCCAGTGACACTTCTGTTTCTATGCACAGAGGATGTGTTTGAAAGGAAGTGCTGAAAATATTAAGAAAATCCAGAGACAAAATTATAGCTGAGCCCCTTCTGATAGAATCTTATAAGTCACTCCTTAAGTTGCAGATTAAAGCAGCCCACATAAGGCGTTCTGCTTTTAGGCGCCCCTCTTCACTCCAGCCCGCGAGGACTAATGCAGCTTCATTAAAATTTCTATTTCAGATTGTGCAGGTTGTTTCCTGGGGTCTCCATAGGGGTTTCACTTGTGAAGCCAATTGTAGTTCCTCTAATGTATACTTTAATGATTCCCTTGCAGTGAGAGCTGACTGTGCTAAACACAGGGAGCACATGGGCTCTGCAGAGTGAATAACCACACACTCTGCACAAACACTATGCTAGCCTTCGCGAGGTTCAGGTAAGCCATTATACCTTCTGATGCGAACAGCGAGTGCCAGCAAAACACCTTCCAGTAAGACTTAATGATACGTTAGGGCAAAGCAAAACACTGAAGCATAAAGTGTTTCATTCTTTACAGGCGCAGCAAAACATTTATAGTACTTCATTTAATCAGTCGCGGCCAGTGCAGGTAAGAGTGGTGGGCGGTGGGGCGGGGCAGGGGGCGGGGCAGGGGGAGTCGACCGACAATGATGAGGAAAAATAAAATTAAAAAAAAGAAATTCACTTACCTTGCTCTCGATGCGGCAAGCACAAGGTAAGTGTTTTTCTTTTTTCAAATTTTTATATTTCCTCGTCGTCGTCCGTCGACTCCGCCCCGCCCTGCCGCCCCGCCCTGCCGCCTCACCGCTCTTACCTGCACCGGCCGCCACTGCATTTAATAGTTGTTATAGAGCACAAATCTCGCTTGAAATTACTGCAACCTGTAAAGTTGTTATCATGCAGTGTACACAATTACATACATTGAATGTCAAACAATGTGTGCTTGAATTTGATAATATAGGACTAGATTAAGCTGCTCTGTTTATTATTGCAAGAGGTATTTTTTCACTCAGATAAAAGAAACGCTCATTTGCCATTGGTGTTCCCCATGTAATGAAGGGAAACTGCACCCCTCCTGGAACCTTTCTGATTTTTGAATATGCAAATGGAGAGGCACATGCCCCTGGAGTAGAGGAGAAAGTACAGTGCATAGCGTGGGGCCTACCTTGTGCGCCCTTCATGAGTACCATTCGAATTGACCTTGGGGAAAGCCTAGGCTGATCCCATGGACATGTGGGTCCATGGTGCATCATCACATCCAGGCAAGGGGTGGAAACTGGTGGATGTGGCTGGATCTGTGCTATTTCCACCAACCAGGCTCTGCCTTTGGTATTTGTGGGAGCTGCATCCAATCACCCATCAGGAGTACCAGTAGCCTCTTGGCAGGCCACTGGTTCCTCTGCTAAGGATCACCCCTTTCTGATATTGTGCCAGAATCTTTGGAGCACAGTTGCATGCTGCTACACCTAAATGCATAGTTTGTAATATAACACTATGCACAATGGTATACTAGGTGCATGTGTATTTTCTCTAGTATAGCACAATCCCATTGTGCGCATCCTGTAATGAAGTTTTCCGGTGCTTCAATGGGCTGGTGTATGAACAGGCCTTTTTGGTGTCAGTCCCAATAAGTCAATGTGTCACACATTGAGTGATGCATGCTCTCGGGTCATGGCCATGCTTACATTGCATATGTGCACTTTGTTGTGATGGAGGCTCTGCACTTTTTTATATTCATTACTTTTTAGGTTGGACCTTAATGACACCCGGCACCATCAATGGCTGAATGAGGCTGGTGTTCTTCTTGAAGCAACTTCTTGGAAGGCAAAAATCAGATTCTGGCTGTTGCTAGGGAAAATGAAGGGGCATATTTACAAGGGCTTTATCTCCTCTTTTTTTGCTTACAAAGCCAAAAAGCGGAGATAAAACCAGCGCCCTATTTACAAGCTGGAGCTAACATGCATAATCGCATGTTAGCACCCTTTTTCCCAACGCCTCACTTTGCATCTCCAATGAGATGCAAAGTGGGCGTTTCTGGGCGTACGCAAGATGGACTACCTTGCAAATATCGCTGATGTTTACATCGCTATATTTACAAGGCAGCCCACATGATTTTAGCACACATTAGATTTTGGCGAAAACTGCAGTTTTCGCCAAAACCTAACGTCTGCTAAAATCCTGACTTAGCCATCCCTAACATAGGGGATGGATTATGCTGATACGACCCTGTGGGTCGTATCAGCAGGGTTATCGCCCTTTTGCAGGGAACATAGCTGGAAAACCAGTGATATTCCCTGCAAAAGGGCGATAACCTCGCTATTTCTGGAATTTTTATCGCCCTGGAGTAACGCGTTGTTAATAACGCGTTACCAGGGCGATAAATACCAAAGATAGCCTGCGATAATATAATTATCGCTAAGCACGGCCAGCGATAATTATCGCTGGCCGTTGTTAATATGCCCCGAAGTTTGTTGTCCAGTATCCAAAAATAAAACCCTTCCGCAGGCATTCAAAAAAATAAACCCCTGCACCATCCTTTTCACTCCGTGCTGCTCCAAAGGATCCCTCTGCCTACATTTGCACTCGCAGCCCCTGGCTACAGGCTTGTGGTTGCCAGGTTGGCTCATAACACGCTGGGGTTCACAATGTAGCAAATCAGGGCTCTTTTCATGGCACAACTGAGCAAGTATCTCAGCTTGCTGAATAGCCATTTCACTTGAGTATGCTGTTGCCCATGAGAAAGGACTATTTTGTCTTTGCACTGATTGGTCAAACGTGAGTGCATGTTGTGCATGTGGGCCACGTTGAATGGAGAACTGCAGATGATGCAATGTATGTGACCTCTCTTTGCCCCACCTTTGCACCGCTCGCTAGTCAGACAGCGCACGCGCTTCATTTGTCAGGGCACTCAGGCTCCAGGAAGCTGACAGAAGGGGACTCAAGAGCAGCATCAGAATTCGAGGAGAGGTCAGAGGTGAAATTCCATCCTGCTCAGCCAATGTTGTGTGTGTGCTCTGCAGCAGCAATGCAGATCAAAGCAGGCTGCAAGACCTGGAGAGCCATGCCTGTTGTGTAGTGACATCAATGTTTGCTACCCTTTGGGGTTGATAACGCTTAGTACTTATTACAAAGTTGCCCCGAATGCTTGTTACTGAGTAGGACTGCTTATGTCTTTAAATTGTGGTGCTATTAATGTTTATCAAAACACACAAGATGATGGACGGAATGTTGCACATTAGCAAAACATTCACCCCCAATCACAGATCTGGGTTTAATCCATCGTGTTTTTGCTCACCACGCCACCCCAGTTTAGACCTGGCCATATTGCATATTGCATTTGTCACCCCGAGTGGGACGGGTATGCTCAGACGTGAGTCCCGTGCTCTCCATGCCACTGGAATCAAGCTATCCTGGCTGAAGAGGGGTGAAACCCCGAAACCAGTCCTAGGATGCTTGTTTCCAGTCCAGGGAGGACCTGGCTTGGCAGTTCAGTCTGGACTGTTCCCATGAGGCACAGGGTCAAGACTGATTTGCATATGGCTGGGTTCAAACTGGAATGGCATGGTGAGCAAAAAAAGGATGGATTTAGGCCCAGATCTATGTACTGGGGTGAATGTATGACATTGTTCTGCATTCTGTCCATCAACTGTTGTTTTTGCTATTAATGTTTATTACAGTCTGGCTCCATCATTGCTCATTAATAAGGAGGGCCATTAAAGTTCATTATTTACCTGGCCATTATTATCTCTCCATTGTTGCTCACATTGGGATGAGATGAAGCCATCAATCCCAGATAGAGTAGGCTGGGTGGGCCAGGGCACCGCTATTCATATTTTACGTATTCACAGACCCGCCTCCTTCAACCCCCTTGGTCTAAGAGAATGTCTCAAGAACTCAAAGGAGAGAAGAGCTTTGAGAATCACAAAGCTTTTGTCCCGGATAAAACACGTCTTACTCTTCAAAATTGATGAGAACATACCATGTGCGCCTGAAGTAAGAGGCAACTTCACAAAGAATCTACTTTGTGAGTCTGGTCTAGATATTCAGTTGTAGATCACATTAAAAGACAGGAGTAAGTTTCAACTGCTCAAAAAAAAGTTTGAATTGGAAAACGAGTTTTTATAGATTACAATTCATCGACCGCAGGTGCAATACTTGAATTTTCTTTGATTACAATTAAACATTTTCTTGAAAATATATCATTAGAACTGATACCTCTGAGGAGGAAACTGCAAATTTATGTAGTGAAGAAAAGGACTCTTTGTTATGGTACTATCAAGAGTAATTCCTTCATGGTTTGCCCATCACAATCGATAGATACATTTCTATAGGATCCCAGCTAAGGGATTAGTCACTTAGTTGAACCACAATGGCCGCCTTTCTGTATGCGGCTTGCTGGTAGGAAATCCATGTCTTCTTCACGCAAGCGATAATCAAATTAGCATGATGATATCAGACATGATTCGATGTGTCGCGCGGTTATTTCAGCTAAATGCCTGTGCAATGGTCCTGTCACTGTCGCGTAAAATGTAAGCAGTCACGCAGTAATTTCTGAGCTAAGTTGATTATAAATGAGGCAATCGAATGGCTAATAAATAGGCGGAGCGCTATTACAAGAAGCTGGCAAATACCACCACGCTGACATCAATGCACCTTGAAATGATGAATGCGTCTATGCAAATGACTGTATTGCCGTTACATAATTAACTCAATTGAAATAAAATCACACATTGATCATTGGAGGTACTAAAATGAAATTCTGAGTCCTTCTGTGCTCTTTATAGAGACAAGCAGATATAGGTACGATCTAAGTGTCCCCTGCCCCGTCCCGCACAGCTGCTGCAGCAGGAGAAAAAAAAATGATGATAACATCAATGTGTTATCATTTTATTTTTCCTCTATTTGATTGCTGCAAAGCTGTGAGTGGGGCGACGCTCCTCCGCCTTAATGGAGGAACCGCCACTGAAATGGCCATGCTGTCACATCCCAGTAAAGAGACTTGCCGTGAAGACATCTCCCATGGTTACGGTCGCGACCCCCAAGTTCTTCTTTCTATGGCAGGGTCCATGAGGTAAAAAGCCATGGGGAGAACATGTGATGGCCTGGGTTAAGAAATAGCCTATGCTGGGTAAACAGGAGGGCTCAGAAGCCCAGCATGCCACTCACCTGTCTTTTTTCAACTCTGCTCCCTATCCCTCACTTGCCCAGAGCGGTAGTTTTGATAATAACTGGTTCTATTTTTTTAAGGGGCACTGAATCCACACTTCTTCTATTTCTGCACTCTTGGAAATAACAAATGGAACTGTTCCCCTGCCAATGGTACTCAATGTACTCACATCAGAAGGATGTCAGCCTGGATCTGGCCTGCTAGGATTCAAACTCATGACCTCTAGAAGACTGGTCCATCTCACAGTACAACCTCAGGATTGTCATCAGATAGGAGCACATCTACTAAGTCTAGGATCTTTGCCTATGGTCTTCCATACAAAATGGCAAATTTGTCGCTATGGTATTAAGACTCGAGTTGAACCAAAGAAAAAGCAAGATACAATTCTCGCCTGAAAATACAGCGAGGTTCAATCAAGGGCGCGACCTGTGTGATCAGTTCAACCGAGCAAAGCTCAGTTATTTAATCACAAGTGCCTGCGGCTCCTAATCCTAGGAGAATTCCTCTGTTTGTGCCTTGATTGCCTGTAAGGTGTCAACACTGAATTAAGTGCATGCCCAGATGTTATACACATTTGCTGCTTCTCTCCTACGAAACGACCCCGCTTCCGCACCCCCCCACCCACTCTGCCCAACGTATACATTTGAAAATATTTCCAAAATTACAGAATTGCAGTGCCTAAGGGACATCTTTCAGAGTGGATGGGGTTGTCACACAGAAGTCGCAGCAGCCACACCAGGGACTCTAGGGTTTAATTAAGAGACCTACGTCTCTTCCGCGACCGTAGATTTTGTGCCGTACTCAACCCTCCCCGCCACCTGCCTAGGGTTTGATACTCTGCGGATTACAGGGGGAACATTTTCCTGCCTTTTTAATGAAGCAAATTTGTCCTAGCGGTATGCTGTTTCCTGACAGTTCAGAGCACTTGTAAAGAAAGCACACTCTTATGGATTGTTAGCACAGCTGAGTCATCAATAATTAAGATAATGGCTTTTTTTGTAAAAAGCTGGAAACTGTAGTGTTAGGAAAGCACTGTTCCTGGCCTTCCATTTTCAGTTTTGAAAGGGTCTGGACATATTTCTCACCTTGGCCCTTTATGTAGAATCTTTTTAGATGAGGGAGATGTAAGCAGTACCTCTATATTAATCTATGATCTATTGGCTTGCCAATATTAGTTACCTAAATTGTGCACCAATGAAAATAGTTTAGAAGGCCATGAAGAAGTGCAGGTAGTACTGTCCTTAAATTAAGTAGTAACATTCAATTGTGTTTTTTTATCCAGCTTCTAGCCTGGCACTCATCATTTTAAAAGAGTTGGTCCAATTTTCTGCTTTCAAACAGCATCGTAAGAACAATAATTTTACTAATGTATGATTGTGGGCACATCAGGGTCCTTCTGGCTCTAAAGTTATTAACTTCTGCAGTGCAAGTTTGCATATGAGGTGACCGCGCCGTAAATTCTGGTCATACAATTTATGGACCTACGATCAAATATCTTTTACATTTTATTAAGAAATTTTAGCTGTTTCATAATAAAGAAGTGCCTTAAGATAATAGGTTCAGTATATCAATGCATTTCTTCTGGCATCTTAAATTGGATGATAAATGTAGACCAGTAGCCATGCAAAAGTCATCTCAGTTCACACTGAGCATTGTATTGTGTTTGGAAATGCTTCTTTACAGTTTTACCCTCGTTTTCTAACAAAGTACCTTCATTAGCCCTGGAATGGGAGTCACAAAACCTTGGTTTAAAAAAAAAAATCTCTATTTGTTTCTGTATTATTAACAGAGATGGTCAGAATATGTGCCTGAATAATAATAGAAATAAAGAAAACATAAAAACAGTGGTAATAGTCACTGACCGGCGGGGCTATATGAGACATAGTACCTTGCAGTGGTACCCACTCTGTCTAGGTTTCAAGTGTGGACATAACATATGTGGTGCTTTGCGTCTGTGAAAAGAAACTATAAGCAGAAAAATCCCAGGTGTAAGGGGGGCGAAACATTAAAACAGGGCCGGACTGGGAACCAAAACCAGCCCTGGCAAAGGGCTCGGCTGGCCCACCCGGAGGCTTGGGGGTGCGGACGAGCTGTTTGCCAGAGCCGGTTTCTGACGATTTTGTTACAGGGGCCGATATTGCAGCTATGCAGCAAAAACGGCCCTGTAACAAAAACGGCCCCCAGGGGCCCAAAACCGGTCCCCACCCTGGTGGCCCACTGGGGAAATGCCCGGTGCCTGCTACGGCCAGTCTGGCCCTGCATTAAAGTACCTGTGTAGAGGTGCTGGGGGAGGGAGGAAGGGGTTTGTGAGCTTCCATGCTGGTTGGGGCAGATAGTGTACACACTCCCAGGCATCCTGCTCTGGGAAGAGGAGAGCAGTCTCTGTCAAAGAGACACGGTGCCCTCAGGTGGGGAGGTTGGAAGAATGGGAATTCCAATTTTGAGAGATAGTCGATCAATGGTGGGCAAAGGTAAGTGAGTCTTTTCTCTGTTTGGGAAAGTTTATGAGATAGAAACTCCCTTGCCAGGGTCAGCCAGAGTCGGTGGAACCAGGATTCCATTAGGGGAGATTCCCTCCTCTTCCAGTATAGTCAGGCGTGGTTGGTACAAGTAAGAGCGGTGGGGCGGGACGGGGTAGTCAACACATGACGAGATAGGGGAAAAAAAAAATGAAATCACTCACCTTGCGCTCACAGCATCGCCAACTCGGCGATGTCGCGAGCGCAAAGTAAGTGGTTTTATTTATTTATTTTCCCTATCCTGTCGTATGTTGGCTTCCCCACCAGCCCCCGCCACACCACTCTTATCTGTACCGTCCGTGCCTGAGTATAGTGCGATGTGCATTTGAGCTGCCCTAGTCATGTGACAAGTCAGTGCCCAATTATGGGTGAATGTCGCCATCCAAATTGAGGGTTTCATGCCGAGAACCAGGGTCATCTGGAAGGGGGTAGCCCAAAATAGCTTGGTTTGCAACTTGCATAATAGAATTTGTCATTTTTGCTTACAGCATTTGTAAAAATTGAGCTGTTTTAGCAAGACAATGTTGTGATTTCATTTTTTGTTCACATTTTACCATCTCCTTCTGATCCGTGGGTAATTCTCATCACTTTTAGAAAACGTTTATGAATGTGAACAGTTTCTAATAATGTCTGCATGGACCTTACATTTATGTATTTATTGGTGTTTTTCTAGACAACATTTACTGCATGTAGACACTTCAGAGGCCCCCATCGGCCTAGCTCCGCCTCTGCCATTTCCCCACACATAGTGCTTGCTTAGTTTCCAGAATAACACTGCTTTACAGCCCGGATTTCACAGCCTTTTGCATCTCTGGGTCTTCTAAATTAGCCTTCCTACACACCAATTGTTTTAGTGTTTTAGCTGCTATTGATGCAGCAGGTGCAGTGTCCCTGAGGAGCCCATCAGTGCTTAATTTGAGCTGGTGGTTTACGGTGCTCAGCACTGGCGCTTAATCATCAACACCGGCACATTTCATGAGCACCAGTTAAGGACGCATTCATTTATGGTAGGCACTGGGAGCTTAAGGGATTTGCCCAGAATCACAGGATGTTGAGCAAATGCCGAGACTCGAACCTGGTTCTCCAGCCCTGAAGTCGGCAGCTCTGGCTATTATGCCACATCCGCTCCCCAAATGGTTAGAAGTTAGTTCTGTTTTAGGCGGCGCTATAGGGAGAAATGGGCTGGTGCAGGCTGCTGCCTGTCGAGAGCCCCAGCACTTATGTTTTTTAACAAATAAACCCCTGGAAGGCCATTGAACGTTAATCTATAATAGCTCTATTTACTACTCCAAAAGCAGTCAAAGGGGCCATTTTGCTTGCACCTGTGCCAATGGCGTCCTTGTCGTGCTACTGTTACACAGACCACCATTTCAGATGGAACAGCTGTAGGACGTGTCCTTCCCAGAAGTCATTGAAGTGATGTGATCTAGTAGCTAAGTTGAGGATTTATGTTGGAGGCTGAATCCAAGGGATATAAATCCAAGCACTGAGTAATTCTTGATAAATTAGTTTTTTTTCCTTGTGACACACATCTGCAAACATGCATAATGCAATGCGTAAAGACGTCTATAGGATGCCACAAATTACAAGTTCCAGTCACATCCTGGTCACATCAGCAACCTTGATTGACCTGGACTTCTTGCAACATACTCTCTGTGTGCACCACTTCCTGCTCCCAAGGTACCTGGTTTCTCAGTCAACATCTTAGTAATTTTGCAGTTTACCAGTGGATAATTTTTTATAATTTGACTCTCGTGGAGTCAGGTCTGCAAATCAGTGCACTTTACCAAATAGTAAGTGAGTGTGTGTATGTGTGTGCGTGCGTGTGTGCATGCGTGTGTGTGTGCTTACTTCACTAGGTGCGAGAATCCTTCTATTAAACAAAATTTGATGGAGTGCACAGGTTCGCAGACAGATGAAAAAGGTTATGGTAAAACTGTAACCCTACAACCAAGAGAGTAGCTACTAGGGACATGAAATTTCAGGCAATTTAACTAATTAAGGATGTAGATGTGATGTAGTAGATGAACAGCAAAACATATAATTGCAAGGTCCACAATCAGGGCCGGACTGGCCGTAGCGGGCACCGGGCGTTTTCCCGGTGGGCCGCTAGGGTTGGGGCCAGTTTTGGCCCCTGGCTTTCAGCAATATCGGCCCCCTGTAACAAAATCGGCCGAAACCGGCCCTAGCAAACAGCTCAGTCGCAACAACCCCTTTTTCCCTCCCCCCCTCCCGGGGGCCGGCCGAGCAGTTTGCCGGACTTGTTTTGGTTCACAGTCCGGCCCTGTTCACAAGGCAGTTTGAGATCAGAACTTCAGGAAGGGCTACTGAATCCAAGAAGCACATAGAAAAGTCTGTACAACAACAACAAGGGGTTTCCTACACCTATATAATTCAATTTTAGGCACTATGTCCATATAATAAGGCAATGCCCACATCAACGGTGTACAAAAATAGATTACTTCATTTATTAGATAATTTTTTCATTTTTTTGAGAGACATATAGATGTCCATTTTAAATTGAGTGGTACATTAAATGTAATACATGTTAAGTCACAATAATAAGAAAAAGTGGAACATGTCATCAGCAACACACACCATAATGACATTGAATAAATAACATCAAGACATAATGAAAATGCAAGAAACCAAAACAGTGAAGACAAAAATCACAAAAGAATTTAAACAAAAAAATAGACAAAAAATGCAAAACAATACAGCATAAGATAAAACACAAGACAAGCGCCAACGCGCGCTTCGGAGATCCTATATCCACATAGAAAAGTCAACAGCAATGGTCTCTTGTCATGCACCTACACTTAGAGCCTGTGAGTCAGTGCCTCTGGGCCGGAGAGGCTAATTATCACGTTCAATAACATCCGATACTGAGGTGCTGTGAATTTATTTGGTGCCATCATTTTCGCACATCCCGAGTTTTGCCCTGAAAATGGAGATAACATGGAGATTTTCTGGCCTACTGCATGTCCAGGGATTTTTTTGGTCTCTTTCACCCTTTTAATTAGACCTGATAAAATTTAATGAGGAGCGCAAATGTTATTGCATCAAATACTTACTGGGTGCAAGAAATATTACAGCACTCATGTATATGTGTCTGGTATTTCTATAGAGCAAATCTAGTCAAAAGGCTTGTTATAACTGATTAACTTTAAAATGGGTAATGGTAGCACCTGTTATTTACAGAGCTCAAAACCGGTACAAGTGAGGTATAAAATGCTGTATGAAAACCAGGTTATTATTGAGGGGGGAAACAAGATGCGATCTATGGATGCTTTGTAGATATCTGAGGGGCAGCACTGAAAAAGAGATGTTTGATCCTGCGTCTGCACCATGTATCAAATTATCATGAAACCTCTTTACACTGTTCCAAATGCAAAAAGAATTTACACTAAGGGATTCTTCCACTCTGACAGATGTAAATCTAGGTTGGTGTAGCTATCAATAGTGCAATCAGGCGCGGCCAGCACAGGTAGGAGTGGTGGGGTGGTGCAGGGGCGGGGTGGGGGGAGTTGACAGACAGCAGCACAGGTAAAATTAAATAAATAAAACCACTTACCTTGAGCTCGCCGCATCGCCGACTTGCCAATGCGCCGAGCGCAAGGTAAGTGATTTTTGTTTTTTTTTTTGTTAATTTTATCTATCCTGCCATCTGCAGACTCTACCCACCCTGCCCACCGCTCTTACCAGTGCCAGCCGCACCTGAGTGCAATAGGTACAGCTGCACTAGGGCCCAGGGCATCCCAATGCCGACTCTCTCTATCCATCTGGGAAAACGGGGGACGATTTTCTTGCTTGAACTGGGGCCAATGGAACATTACACTGATGTGTAAATAAATCTTACCATATTAAGCAAAAAGCAAAATGAGGTAAATTGGTTTTAGGGACAACAGGACAGAAGCCATGTAGTACATAATTTCCCTACTGCATTTTTGCTAGGAAAGGACAAAAACTCCCTGTTTTTGTACTCTGTCCAGGAGGAGCAGTGTTTGCCAGTTCTGGAAGTCTGTGGGTCGTTTTGCTCCTTTCTAGCGAGATTTGTAAGTTAGCTTAATTCTGGGATAAGCAGCAGCATAGTCACATTGACTCAGTGGCGTAGCTAGACCTTTTGCCATCCATGGTTTTCCCTGCGTTTGCCGCCCCGCGACGACCGCAGGTAAGAGCAGGGGGAGTGGTGGGGAGGCAGACGAGGGTAAACAGCCACCGCCCCGAAAACTCGTGCCTCCTGGGGCGGAATGCCCCCCCCCCGCTACGCCACTGCATTGACCGTGGATACAGGCTCACCTTACGACCGCCGTTAGAAAATATTCTTATTGCAAATTTCAAAGAAGATCATCCAAGTGCATAAGATATAGAGGCCAGGCCACTGTCTGTGCCCAGTGTGACCACTAATACAGCTGTTTGCTGATGTATGGTTTTTAATCTGCAGAATTTAATAAGAAATTCCCGGTAAAGGGAAACAAAAGAAACAGCGTGTTCGGCCAATCCTTAGATCTTAATGATTTAGATAAAAAAAAATATACACGAGCTTCATCAACTAACCTGTCTGAAACCGTGTATCTCAACACAATTCTTATCCTGCAGAGATCACTTTACCCATGAGGATCACCGTCGCCGCCTTTTGGGAGTTAAATCCTCTTATCTTAAGTGCTCCACCATCAGTGTCTACCATCAGTGTATGGCAGAAGAGACCACCCTGTACTTGACAGATTTTAAAAGGATCTGGGATTCTTTGAACCAAAGCATATGAAAAGAACAGTAGACATTGAATCCACGCTGAGGACCCCCCCATCACATCTGTCAACTCCTATGAGAGCAGGAACACTCCCCCAACAAACTGCTCCTACCCCAGATAATACTTCAAAGGGAGATTATTAAATCAGAGTAAGAGTCTTTCCCCCCAATTGCCAGATGCATAGATTCAGTAAGAAACAGGTATGAAAATAAACCATCCATCAGCTTCAATCAATCACTCAATCAAGAGTTTGTAAAGTGTGGCTCCTCACCCATGAGGGTCTCAAGGCACAGGGGGGGTGATCCGTCTGGGTGAGGAGGTTAGCTTGTGCCACCCTGACAGCCATGCCCTGACAAATGGTATGTATATATATCTATATATATATGGATCTATATATCTTTATAGATATAGATCTCTATCTCTATAGATACATCCACATAGATCTAGATCTAGAGATCTTTATCTCTATAGCTGTATGTATAGAGATATAGAGCTATATCTATATTTTTTCTCGGCCCCCGCTTAACGAATCACTGCGAAACTTTCAGGATAGGAGCGGACCGGAACTGGCCAAACGTTTTAAAAATTTCGCGAAGATTCGTCAATCGGCGCCAAAGTTATTCCACATAGAATGTTGCGGATTTCCTATGGAAAATAGGTCCTAACTATATCTACCTACTGGCGACCACCAGTAGGTAATAGATAGATATATAAGTACTATCTAGAATGACATATTCTTCAGTGATTTTACACTTCGGTATCACTTCTGTCCAGTTTGTTTTCCATGAACGCTAGCTTACTTTTCATTATTTTGCATGCGCTTCAGCTGTTCAAACTCCGCTTCAAACACCAGCGTATTAGAGCGAAGCCTGAAGCGACAATCGTTGCTGATGGCGCCCTGCGCAGAACAGCTGCAAACCTCCATCACTAAAGGTGCCCACATGATTGTGCACAAACTAGGGTACAACCGGTTGAGTGAGATGGCCTGTGCCACATCAATGTAGGAAGTCAAGACCCTTGTGAAGTCAACAAGAAAGTGCTCCAAGACCCCCATATATATAAGATGAATGGGGGTCTGCATTAAAAAATCCCAATCTGATAAAACGTTATTACGCCCCATCTCGATCTTGGGCACCATCTGGCTGTTGCGGCTCTTCCAATGACAGCCAGCTGTTCTACCCGGAAAACCATTAAGCATGGCAGAGACTCCACAGTTGGGGCGTTCCTACCATCAGTTCCCAGGGGAGAGTTCTATCCGAATGCTTTGCATTTTAAATTTGCAGCCTACAATTGTGGGACTTTCAGTGCCAGCAAGGTTGGCCCGCTGCCCTAGTCGTCTTTTTTTGTTTGAAAATGAAGAGGAGCAAGGGAATAACTGATATGGAGAAACTATAATGCTGGTGTGACTCCACCCTCTCATAAAGGACATATATTATTCCAATAATAAGCCTGTGTTAAACACCTTTATGTGGTGAAACTTGTAAAACATCTTAACAAAATAGTAGCAAGGCATAGAATACAGCTGTAAAGATTTTTTGCCTCTGACTCTCACGAAGTTTGCACAACAAATGCTAAATTTGTATAAAGATCTCAAAGTTTTACACAACTGGACTTTCACTTAAATATCAGTGCTATTTCAATAATTTATAGGCTGGAAATTTGGAAGCCAAAATATTGATGAGTCATAATATTGTGACCCGCTTATCTAGGGACAAAATATCGGAAGGTAAGGTTTCAGTTTTTTTTATACCTAACTCCACATATGCATATCTTGGTGAATAATATATCTTAAATATATGTGCAAATGGAGTTAAACATAGTAAATCCATACCTCCATCTGGGCACCTATGTAATCAATATTTAATCCCTCGATATTAAAATCAGAATGTTGGGATTTGCTGATATTTTGACTTTTAATACTCATATTGTATTCAAGAGTCATTTAGAGTCTGTTTTCCCAGCGATTATTGCGCCACCTAGGGGGAAAAGCAACACATGGTATGGACTTGAGTACAAATCAGTCTGCTTTACTTTCACTTCCATACATTTTGAGACCTGGCGATGAAAGTAAGTGAACATAAATATTATTTTATTTTGTTATTTGGGTAAACTTCAAGTATAAGATTTAAAGATGGGGAATATTATGCTTTGGTGTAACCGATGAAAAGCAGGAACTCCATAAACAACTTAAAGGTCAATATGGTTAACTTTTCAAAGGAACATAGCATGTTACTACGCATGCTTTCACATCGCGTTCCTTTACAACGCGATCATTACAATGACCGCGTTGTTAGAACGCGATACCTTTATAACACAAGTCATTAGATCGATTTACTGTAGAGGGCGAGCTGGACATAGGAATAGTATGATTTACTATTCCAGCTCCAGCCTGTGCAACAGTAGGGAAAGTGTTGGAATAGTAAATTATACTATTCCTTATGTTAGAGCGCCCCCTACAGCAAGTCGCTCTAACGCGGTCGTTGTAATAACCGCGTTGTAAAGGAACTGCATTGTGATGACTGCCTTGTAAACGCTGTCTCCCTTTCAAAGCTATGCTGGCATGATAGCAACTTCTCACATGCTTATGGGAGACCCCGGCACACCACATTAAAAAGACCTGCCACTGCTCTCTATCCTAAGTCTGTTATGGGATGGCCACTTGTTCTAGAGTAAACCATCACAGGCAAAAAACACCTGTAGAGTGACATACCACTTGAGTCATGCAAGAAAATGGATTATGTAGGCAACATGGTATAAATTAATATTAGAACACTGGAATGTTCTGAGCTCCATTGAAGACAATGAAGTGGTTCAGGGCTTATAATGGCTGGTATAAGCCTTCTATTCCACCATTCCAATGTTTGTCATTCTGTTTCTCCCTTTCTAGTTCAGAACATTCTACCATTAATGGGTGGAATGTTCTAATAGTCTTTTAGCCCTTATGCCTCGGACTATACCAAGACCTATGTGTTGAATATATGTTGCAAGTTTTTACGGTCTGAATTGGATGAGACACTGCTAAAAAGGAGAAGAAAGGTACATAGGAAATGTAACGTAGCCTCAAAGGCTCCTCAGAAACAGAGATGTTTGGCACCTACGAGCTTCTGTTCTTTCATTCTGGTCTTTGCTTGTTTTGACTGCACAGTATTCTGTAAATAAGTTTCTTATGCGAGGACAGCATAGCCTTTTGGCATAGATAAAGAATGTCTAATGCATGGGTACCCGCAAATATTTTCCCAAGGGTCAAAATCTTCATCTGTGGTTGGACCGCGGGCAGCATTGATGCCAGCATGGTGGCGGTCGGGGCATGGAAGGTGCAAGGTGGGCGTAGCGGAAGCGACACATGTAAATCCAGTGGTTTAATTGCACCTGGGAGCACGCCCAGCTTCCACACTTGACCTAACGGTGTGATCCTGGGCAATTGTTTTATTTTACTTTGCCAATTGGCAATATTGTTCGGAAAGGGGATGCATAAATGTTTATGTTTCTAAATTCATGTTTGAATACTGTCATTTAAAAAAAAAAACACGTCTCTTTTATAATCTGATGTACTAAGGTGATACGCTTCTACAGTTTACTGAAATACACTTTTTGAATTTTGAAGGGACTTTATCATATTTTTACACTTTTGCTGGAAAATGTCTTTAAAAATCAAGGTGTTAAAGTTAAGTGGTGCAATACAGCTTCTGTGCTTTTTTGTTTACTTCAGTTCGACTGTGAATAAATGCTTCCCATGTATTTAATATCTTTATAAACATTAGTGCTCTGTAAAGTAAACAGCAGCCTAGTGCTGCTGTTGAACCAGGGGCTGCATGTTATGGTCAGAAGGGCCGCATGCGGCCCCCGGGCCGTACTTTGAGTATCACTGGTCTAATGCCTGGTCTGTGGGGTAGGAGGGAGGAATTGGGAATCTGGGTTGTCGGAAGGAGCTCAACATAGGCCATGAAACACACTATCTTTCTCTCTGCTTCTTGGTCAAGACTGACAATGTTTTGTTGGTTGTGTTCTTTCAGTTTATTGCTTTAGGGTGTTATCTAGGTTGGGTTGCTTTATCGCTTGTAATAAGGCTTCCATCTTGAGTCTAGAAGTATTTTTTTCTGCATGGGGCACAAAGGGAAACCAAGAGTAGGTGTGTGCAATGTAAGAAAGTTTGAGAGCTTTGAGAACTACACCGTTTGCAAAGATTTTAAAAAACGTCGACAAGAGTGAATTTTCTTGACTTCGCCCCCATTATGCAGGCAACGTAAAACGTGTCCCACCCCTGGCCTAGAAGCCATCAGTTAAAACATATTTTTGCCATAATGAACTGCTGTGATGATTAAATGCAGTCCACCAAGTTGCAATTCCACCATGATTCTCTTTGTATAAGGGTCGCTTCCGGTATCACCATTCCAGGTTCAAGAAAAGACAGATTGCTATAGCCAAGTTTCCAGAACCGTTGGTTGTCCGGAATTTCCTGTACAGTCGTTTTATCTGCTCTGAAACAAATTTTCTTTTGAGAAAGAGGTGACCCAGCTTGGGCAAACCATTCTAGGATCCAGAAAAAAACGAGATATCTGCTCAAAGTGTAGGATTCCAACTTTTGGAGGCATAAATTAACTAAACTTCGCCAGACCCGAACTGTGTATTCTGCATCGATATGAAATAAAAAGGACTGCCAGTTTAATAACAGCAGGGCTTAAATTCTCTGCTCTGCAATTTCCCCATAAATTCCCTGGGTCCTCACAATGGTTGCCTGGCAACCGGGCGCTCGTTTATGAAAGCGCCCCCAGAGAGAAATCCCGGCACAGTTTGTTAAGAGAAATTTCATGTCTGTCAGGCAAAACAGTTCAATAAAATCGCGCTTTTCCTTTCTCTCTCGTCTTTGTTGGGCAGTTCTGACCCCGCAAATTGTTACTGTCATCATTAAAACTCACTGTGCCCACAGCAGCAGGCTCCGCCGGGGGGCTCGGTGGTCCGGGGTTCATTGAGAAGAGGCTCCAGGCAGTGCCATGGGGCAGCGTGACTGAGCCTAAAGTTTCCCTCTCAAACTCATTATCATAGCCAGGCTACTGTGCCTTGTTTTCAAGGCTTGCTAGAGAGTGGCACTGTTTCACTGCCACCTACAGGTAGGCGTGGATTTAACTCCAGCCTAGCCCAGGACTGCTGTCTTGAGACCTCCTCATCCGTACTACTCTTTTTTGTTTATAGAGTTTTTATATAGCGCAAACTAGACCCGAAGATATCAGGTATCAGAGTGCTTTACATGAGCACCAGTTTCGTTACACAAGCACATATTAATTTTTTAGGTCTCGCTTGACCCAGCGCATGCGCGGGTCTGGCGAGACATTTTGTGAGGGCTCCAAAAAGTGCTACCAGGCCACCCTAGACCTACAGTGCATGTGCGCGGGCGCGCGCGTCGCGCTTTACCGCGATCACTTTAACTTTCGCGGCCGCTTTGATGTTTAATCGCGATCACTTTCGCGGCCGCACGGCTGCTTTGATGTTCTCCGTGAGGCTTCAATAGATTGCAGCAGTTAAAACAAGCATTGGCATAGCCAATAGGTCTCGCTTTTGGGACCTTATAAGTGTTTAGTTATGCAACTGTTGCATGGTTAAACACTTATAAGGTCCCAAAGGCAAGACCTATTGGCTATGCCAATGCTTGTTTTGTTAGGTACGGGGAAATTAAGTGATTTGCCCAGAATCACAGGATGTTGAGCGTCTGCTTTGCCGAGACTCAAACCGGGTTCTCCAGCTTCGAGGTCACCAGCTCTAGCCATAAGGCTACAGACACTTACCTAATACCCCCAAGCAGAAAAGAGCACTTGCTTTACACTACCATTGCCCACCCACCAGATAAGCATGTATTTACCATGACACTAATATGCTAGCCAAAAGAGTTTCCAACCTTTGCTGTAATAAGAGCCAGGGCCAGACTGGCGGTAGCGGGCACGAGCATTTCCCCGGTGGACTGGAGGGGTGGGGGCCCCGGTTTCGTGCCCGTGGGGGGCCGTTTTGTCAATGGGGGCCGGTTTTGCAATACTGGCCCCCTGTCACAAAAGCTGGGGCCGTGCTTCTTATTAGTCGCTCCCCCTCCCCCACGCCCCGAGCCACGCCAGGGCTGGTTGCTGTCCCCAGTCTGGCCCTGATAAGAGCTATGCATCTTCAATGAAAATCATCCCGAGCTACTAATATTATTAGAGTTGTAATAGTGGCAAATCAGACAGTAATGCATTAGTGATGACCTCAGTGCATCATATAGGGTTGCCAGCAATAATGCAACAAGTGCTTTGTCAATGTAGAATGCCTCAACATCGGTGGCTCTTAAAGTTTTGATTTCTGTAGACCTCCGCTTAATTATTGCAGGAATCTACGGATCCCCCTACTGACTGAATCTTTTTTGGATTCCGGGGACCTCCACTGAGTCAACACTGGATGAAGAGGACCCCGCAATTTCCATGATTTTTAACCTCGAAACAATATAAAACAATACATAAACAAGAATTTATCAAACAAGTTACCAAATTATGAAATATTTTATTTAATTCAGAAACAAATACAAAAAAATTTACATTTTAATTTAATGAGGAGGATGCAAATTGGTCACCCATCATCCATATTATATTTGATGCACTTGCACTCTTCCAACAATTCAATCTGAGAATACCAACTTAATTTTGAGCCTCCAC
The DNA here is from genome assembly GCF_964204655.1 of Triturus cristatus. Classification (NCBI taxonomy): domain Eukaryota; kingdom Metazoa; phylum Chordata; class Amphibia; order Caudata; family Salamandridae; genus Triturus; species Triturus cristatus. The sequence continues at coordinate 1,007,125,869 of NC_140593.1, forward strand.
TTTCAAATTACTTCCCATTTACAGAATGTTTATGCTTTACAATTTGGTTCTTCATTTACATAATCTTTATTAATCTGTTACTGTTATTTAATTTTCCAAGCAGTGCGGACCTCCGGAGTAGGCGTCACGGACCTGACCCCAATGTGGTCTGTGGACCACAGTTAAGAAACGCCACTCTACATGGTTACAGTAGGGGCCCGTGGAGGGAGTGCTGTGGGGGGTGGGGCTGGGTGGGGGAGGAGCAGGGTGGGGGGTAGTAAACTACGGAATAAGGCCGAACGGAGGAAAGTAAACAAATAAATAAATAAAACTAATTTTGTTGCGCGCACTGCATCGCATTTGGCAATGCAGCGCGAGCAATGAAATTTGTCTTATTTATTTACTTGTTTACTTACCTCCGTTGGGCCATAATCCGTAGTTTACTACCCCCCACCCTGCTCCTCCCCCACCCCACTGCCCCGCAAGAGTCCCTCCACGGGCCGCTACTGCGTGGTTATTGCATAACGCAAATAGCTGCAATGCCGCTGGCACCAAGTTACTAAAATTACACCATATGATTTATCGCTCAAATGTAGAATTAAATATATTTTGGAAATCCAGCCATTTTTTTAAAAAAATCAGCTTTATAGAGCTGAAAATACTCACAGTTTTGTCTCGAAAGCACACTTTTCAATCTTGGGATGCATATATTTATTCAGCCAATCAAAAGCTTCTATTTCAGTATGCTGGGCTTTACACAGGAGAGCTACTGACAGTAGCAGGTGAGCTACTAGTACCTTACGAGCTAATCATTGGAGAAGGTTACACTAACTTTCTTGAGTTAGGGGCTGCAGGTTTGGACACTTTTGACCTTGAGCACATGCTGGCATGATCCAACCCCAGCTCTCCTTACTATGCAAAATACTCTTTTAACTCAAAGTCAACTACTGTGTGAAGCTAACCAGAGCTTCTATCATGTCCTACCTAGATTACTGCAATATAATCCCCTCTGGCGTGCCCAAAACACTCATCGGGAGGCTATGAAGAAGACAAAACCAGACATCCAGAATGTGAATTATGACCACATAACTGAGATCACATCAAGCTTCACTTGAAGGAACTTCATCAGTGCCAGCTTACAACCTGGCACAGCCAAACATTTAACTACTGACACAAGAGACAAGGGGTGGTAAAATCTAGGCTCGTCCGAGCTTGTTCAAGGTTAATTGCCAGGATGTCTGTTTCTTAAAGAATATGAACTAGTTATCAATATGCAAATGGCTGCTATTGTGATGCATCTATGTTGCTCTTGGTAGTAGCTTTCTGTGTGCTGTCACTGAGAAATTAAAATGCAGTACTTGTATTTTTTCTTTACACGTAGTGGCTTTGGGCACCATCCCTCACTTTTTTTTTCAAAACATTTTTTATTGATTTTATAGACATCAATACAGTATGAGTGTACGATAAAGGACATATGGCTAAACATAATTGTAGTGACAAAAGAGGGTGTGGAGTTCCTCAGAGTCAGAGTGGGTGAACGTAAAGAGGTCAGGTGGGTGTGCCACATTTCGTGTCAGTCCACCTGGAGAGAAAAGACAAGGGGGGAATTCCCTTGTCGGAACTAGGGCTCTCACACACCTAGCAAGCTAGGTGTCATGCATCATCATATGAGCCTGCCCCTCACCAGGTCGGCGCTGCAATACCTGACAGGCACCCGGTACGGGGCTCTTTTGCGGGGATCTTCTATTCCTGCCGTAAGGTGCGGTGGGGGTAAGAGGCCTAGTCAGTGTAGATGTGGGGTGAGTGGATTAAAACAGGTCAGTTAGTCCTAATAGTGTTTTATTCGTGAAGGTAAACTGCCTGATTAAAACAGGAAGAGTGGCAGTGAACTGGATATAAGGTTTCTAGCTATGTATGCTCACTCTCTAATGGTCAACATGTTTCGTGCTCTCAGCGTCAGGAGGATCAAAGCACTTCGTCAGGACCAAGGTGACTATCTACACAGCATGATAAGTGAGAGTCAACATACCACGTATTCAGGTAGGTACCCGACTCTGAGGAACTCCACACCCTCTTTTCTCACTGATCTTGTGGGGCAAGTGTGTTGGACCTCATTAAATCCTTGCCCCTTTGTCCCCCCGTTTTGTATATAAACATAATTGTAAGCATACATTAGTAGCATTCCACAACATATCCGATATCAAGGATGATATACATTTGAACATAAGCAACAACAACCATCCCTCAGTTTTAGCACAAATGTACTTAGTTAATAACTAAAAACAGTGTACTTTATTTCCTCAGGGACAATGAAAAGTTCATGTTACCCACACTAACCAAGGTAACTTGCTGTTTGTTTTAAAATCCTTTGACCTGACTGAGTTACAAGCTCAGATATTAAGCATGAAAGAAATACATGCATTTAAAAAAAAAAAAAGGAAATCAGCATTGGATCTGTTTGTGTTTGTTGTGTGTGTATCAGTGCTCAATTTTTAAAAAATATAAGTGTGAGGGCCCTCGTAAAGAGGCCACTGCAGGTTACACCACCTGTTGTTATGACAGCGCTGCCAATGACAGTACCGCCAATGACAGTACCAACACAATTACTAACCATCGCACTCTTACTAGTGTGACAATTCAGACCATTCCAGACTCCAAAGCTGTAAGAATGGCTTAGGTGGCCGGTATTAGTCATTTTGAAATATATATACACATTGAATTAGTAAACAACCGTTGTTGTTCTCATCTCTAAACTAGGCAGACAGCGCCACCAAGTAGGCAGACTGTCATAAGTGTCGGTGTTGACAATTAAGTGCCTGTGCTGATCACCAGAAACCACCTGCTCAAAGTAAGCACTGGTGTGTATGTTCAAGCCAGGTGGACAGATGTGTGATGGGCCACACTTGGGCATTTTTGCTGAGGGCAGCAAACTCTTTAGAGCTGGACCTGGGCTTTTCTGGCTACCATTCGAAGCCTTGATCAAATTCAAGGTTCACTGAACTATCCTCAAGCCTGAAAACTACACTGTTCAGACTCTCTTTCTAAACTGACCTTATATTAGATATTCAGGGGTTGTAATTGCAGGACATCGGCTATGGGCACCTGCCCTATCTGATCAGACAATATGGCAATTCAAGGGACCGGGATAGGAACTCAAGTTCTCTGTGTCAAAAAAAGCAATTTGGCTTTTATACCACATCTTATCCATAGATTGCTCCTTTGGACATATGCTCCTTCCTTCGGGTCAATGCGTATACCATATAAGGCACAGGCGAAGCAGCGAAAGCTTCCACAGGGACTCAGCAAATTCTAGATGTTATTATTATAAGATAAAAGTTCTGAGCTGATAGAATGAAAATAAAGATGTACAATTGAACTTATTTTCTGTGATGGAACATTAGAAAAAATCTAAATGAATTTTACCCATGGAATGGTTGCGCTACATGGAGAACACTGAGTGAATTTTAATGGCGATGTAAATAAAATATACATTTGAGGCTATTCATGAAAAACAAATGTAAAAGTACAGGCAGAGAATATCCTTAACTAAGAACTCCCCACAGGGGAAATTAAGCCTTCTGTGCAAATGCACAGTTTTATTAATAGAAGAAAACATTATTTCCCATGGAGAAGGCCCTTGCCTTACATCCTCACCAAATTATATATGACTCAGCAAAAAACAAGAGCTTTGATGCCTTTTCCATAATGGAGACTACATTTTTTCTATCACACACAGAGCAAACTGAATCAAGAAGTGTATGTAGTCAGTGCATAATTTGAAACAAAAACAAGGGCAGGGCCCCCAAAGTTTTCTTAGGAGTCTCTCACCAGCGCTGATGAATGCAGAGCTCTTGGCACAGAAAGACTGTCTAGCCTTGATTTCACCTCATGTCTCTCTATACCACGATCCTATACATCCCGTCTCTTCATCCCACTCTGGCAGGTTTGGTTTTTTATCGCCGCAAGAGTGGAGAAAGCCTTTGTCACTGTTTTTCTATCGTTCTCTTCCTCTTTCATTCTCCCTTTGCCATACTTCACTCTCTTGCTTTGGTCAAAGTCTGATGATGAAAAATAAGTCTTGGCTTCCAAAAATTGATGTCAGTGCCACCACCTGCAACTCCTGCACAAATTAAGCACTACATTTAGTGCTCATTAAAGCTACTGGATTAAGAGTGTGGAAGATAGGTCAGTCCACACCCATTCGAGCTTCAACATGCCACACCTTAGCGGGCATCAATAAACTTCAGGTTCATTTTATTCTCAGCCTCTTTGCTCTTTCTGTCAGTTTGCAGCATTTGTATTTATGATTTCCTATGAAGTAGACTCCTGCTTAAGATAAAATCCCTTCAAGTAGGGTGGCCAACAAATGACCTGATGCTAAAAATCTATTTACAATGCCCCCCTACAGCAGCATGATGCTAGATTCCTCTGCTGATGGTACTGTAATCCTCCATTCAAATCCTCCAACTTTCACATAGAGGAGAAATCGAATGTATGATGTTACAACGCATGCCATTACAACGCATGCCATTACAACGCATACCTTTACCCTGACTTGCAGTTGGGGGTGTACTGGAAGTTGGAATAGTATAATTTACTATTCCAGCTCCAGTGTGTGCAACAGTAGGGAAGGTGTTGGAGTTAACTCCAACACCTTCTACCCCCTGCAACAAGCCTTCCGCGTTGTAACAACATGCATTGTAATGGCATGCGTTGTAACGCTTGCGTTGTACAGTCTGTTTCCCGGAGAAATCACCTATGTTGAAGGGTAGCAGCCAGTCCTGGATTCCCATCCAACAGCACTAAGAATTCTGGAACACGTAGTCCCATACTTATAATTAGTAACATGAAGCAATACATCGCAGTGAGTTGTGTGTTGACTGAGATCCCATGACTGTCTGTAAGTCACATTCATGGTATTGTAGAGCTGGGTTTGGCAGGTAGGCATGTATCTGAAGACACTGGCCTTTTGACAGATACTACACTGATAGCTTGAACTCAGCAGCTCTATCCAGACAGTAAGTAGTGCTCTAAAAATGTCTGCTGTTGGGGAGGTTGTGGGAAGGGGGGAAGAGCATATTTCTGTCTAGAAGGAGAACTGATCGATAGTTCCATGTCAAGAGGATGCCAAGCTTCAGATCAAGAGTTTTTATGTACTAAATCACTGGAAGCTAGGTCCTTACCCAATGGGTTCAATTGGAATGACCTAAAACTATCTCTTCCAAAAAGCAGTAGGTATTGGAGTGAGAGCTCAGAACTGGGGTGGGTAGGTCCTGGTGAAATGGCAGTCTTTGTCTAATCTACTTATTAGCTATCCTTATTCCTCTTCTATCTCTCCACCATCCTTTCAATCCAAATAACAGACTCACATGCCCACCGCTCAAATTTTAATTGAATATTTCCTATACTAATTCACCACTAATCCTTTTCGGTTCCGGAGTAGCTTGTTAGTCGCCAGAAAAGCGCTTTGACACCTTGTCAGGGGTAGTAAGCACTATATAAATGCAATTACTATCACACACCATCCACAGGTGAAATGCACAACTTTAGAATTTTGCTATCGGTGCTAGGAGTAGAGATGAAAGAACTTCTCGACAGAAAAATGAAGGCAATTAAAAAGCTGCTCACTTTTCAGATATAGTTCTTAACTTTGTGTTTGAAACATTTCATTGGTAGACAAGGTGCAAAAGAGAAGGCTCTTGATTATAAATCGGTTGCAGCATACACATTCAAAACACAGTGCTGCCAATTGAGCTATGTTGTGGAGAAAGCTAGACATTCTTCTGCTAGCGCTCAATACATTGTGGGATGTAAGATTCTTTCAGGTGCTCTGTGCAGTAAACATCTGCACTGTTGCAAGTTGACTTAAAGCAGGATAATCTAACATAATCCCAGAAAAGCTGGATCTATGCCTCTTTTTCAGTGTGTCCGCAAGTGATAAATTTACAGACAATGAATTTGAAGGGAGATGATTTGCATAATGTTTGGTTATCCTGGAAATCCGGAACTGACGTGTTTGTATGCTTGATTGATTTGGCATTGGGAATCTTGAGGGTGAGAGACTTAAGACTGCACCGGGTCCTCTGAAGCCACTGTGATTTATTCCTGTGTACTTGAAATTTGGCGACGGGATTCCAGACTTTGCACCACTGTTCTGGTGGTTCTCATGTTCTGACTATGTCGGAATATGTTTGATTCAGATAGTACAAATTGGTTGCTCGAAATTTTTATGTCTGTCCTGATGATGACCCTGTAAATTATAAAGGTCGAAACATCATCAACGCTTGTCCTTGGCGTATATTGATGAGGAAGCATTCACTGCAATTATTGTTCCTGTGACCGATCGGACTTGTTTTAACATTTTGTCGTCTGCCATTGTTTTTTCGTTTACACTGTATATTGTGTCTTCATTGTTATTTAATGTGTAACTGTGCGAGCACCTCTTAGGTATTGTTTAACTATCCCCCTTTTTATATAATAGTTTCTTTAGCAAAACATTGTTTTTTTGCAATAGCAATTGTTTTTGATTGATTATGGGTACCTTCCCATGATTTCTTCAACCTTGTATGTTTTTTGTGGCTTATAAATATATTGTTTCTTAATTGTTCCCTATATTTATGTGTAATGGTTACAGTTTGTTGTATTTATGTAATTATTTCTTCGAACCATTGCAGCTGTTACAATATCCTGAAAATCTGGCATGGGTATTTTCCTCTTGCAGCTAAGCTGGACACCAGTGCTATACAAGTGAAGAACTACACAATTAAAAGGGAGATTCAGGGTATGATGTGATTTCTTTCAAGAATGGTTTTGGCCGTGTGCCATTCTGAATAACATCAGAGTAAACCAATTTCCCCCAAGGCTTTGTATTAAGCTGCAGGGCTATGCTACATTTATGGCCTCACCCAATGGTGTAAATCAATAAACCATAATTCAACTATTAGCAAGTGCAGAAGCTTTCAAACAGTTTACTATTTCTCATTAGCTCATAAAACAAATGTATTTCCCAATACAAATGCTATTTACTGGTGTTTATTTGCGAGTTGCAATAACAAGTGATGTATCAGAAACCACAAATGTTTTCTTAGGGAAACAGTTGCTCGCCAAAATGAAAAAGATAAGGCTTTGCTTTGATTGATTGGGTTGAAAAAAGCAGTTAATTTAAAGTGGCTAAGACACAGGGAAATTCAATATTCTAAGATAAGGGTAGTGGAATTAGTGATATGTCAGGTAGAAGCAAAGATTTTTTAAAAATCTTTCATAGGCAATGCAATTAGCAAATGTATATACCACAAAACCCCCAGAATGGAAGCAAGTGGTTTAGCGAGATACAACAGGATAATAAAGCTGAAAGAAGTGGGACTTTCAACAGGCGGTGTGAGTGTATTTATTGAATATGGATGTCTTGTATTTTCTATAGAACAGTTAGAGGAAGTCTTTGATATTTGATGGAAGGCAATCCTGGATGCTGGCTCCTAGAACTGAGACAAAACAACCCTGTAGTTGTGGTATCGAATATTGGGTCATGCTGCGTACAACCAGGTTAATTTGTCAAGAAATGTGCTCACTATCTAAATGATTCCTATTTATGTCTGTTGTCAACAATTTATTTCATGTGGATGTATTGGAAATTGTGGACCAGCATTTGATAACCCTTACGCTCTATCATTTTGCTGAGGCGGGTTGGCAGGCAGAAGATTTGATAGTGGCTGAAGTAGTTTAACAAGACTCTTAAAAGGACAGAGGAAAGGTCTTCCACCCAAAGGACTCCACAACGTAAAGTTTTAGGGGCAGAGGAGAGGTGAGACTTGCGAGACATAGTCTGACTACAGATGATGGTGTTAATGGGATAGAACAGAGAAGTGATCAACCATGTGGAATCCTGCACTCAAGTCCTTCAGACCCAGGTGTGTTGCTTCCTCCTCATCAAACTATAATCCAGTTCCCAATTATTTACTGGAAAAAGCACTATGTGCAGCCAGCCAGAAAGCCTGGGAACTCTTGTCAAACGTGGACGGTCTTTCCCAGAGTTAAAATGAAGGTTGGAAGGGCTGTCTCCTTTCAGGACCAATCTTTTGGAACTTCTTGCCTTATGATCAAACAAAACAAGCCTGTGAAAAAGAATTCAAATTGTACTTTTTTTTATATGGATTAGGTAACACACATCAAGAGACCCCACAGCGTGCAGTGTGAATACTTACTGATACATTCATCAGCATCTGAGAGATGTCACTCTCTTGTGTCCAGCAGAACAATGCCAGTGCATATATGGTGTAATCAATGTGAGCTTCTGTGTTTTAAATTAGAAAACATATCTGTGGAGATCATGTTGTACCAACAGATAACATCTAAGGTGTGACCAGACCCTGTCACATTGGTCCATTGATAAGGTGTAATCTAGGGACAAGCACACACACACACACATTCATGATACAAACTGAATTTGAACTGCACATATTTAAAGCAGATCTCTTGACCCCCCACTGACTTCAAGTAAATGTACCTCGTTATCAGCTTCCCCCATGTGCATACACTGAACTAAATGCAGCGCATATGTGCATTATTAGCCTACATCCACACTCCAAGGTACAAATGTGAACTGAAAAATGATAAAGCCAATAAAACAATTGAATGTATGCTGTTGTTCCGTAAACAAGTAGCTTAATTACCTTCCTCTTTTTCGCCGTCTCCATTTAAAGGCTTTGCGACTGCCTTTCAGTAAGATTCTGGAATAAACAATGATAACTTGCCCAAGGCTGTGGGCTGTCAATGTGCTTGCATTCTGTCTTGTGAGCGCCTTACATTGGCTTAAAAATGTTGGAGCCTGGTTCGCCGTCCTATGTTTCCCTCTCCCTGGAGGCACCAGCATTGCCCGTTATCCGGATCATGCAGCACTGGTGCCCCTGAGGGCTGGAAATTGACGCAGATCCTCATCGTGTGTGAAAGACACGACAAGATATGCAATACCAAAAGGATAACGAGGATCCCTAGGGTGGGTATGGAGGGTAGTAATGCGGGGAGAGGAATAAATTAAGTTTTCGATATTTTTTTAAATCACGCAAATTCAGAGTACGGACAATGCAGAAGAAACAGTATAACATCAGAAATTATATTTATTAGGAGGTGATCGGAAATTAATGTTTGCACAGGAGTTAATGGGTAAAAGAGTTTGGCCTTGGTGGTAGTGCCGCCATACTAAAGATCCAAGGTGTGATTTTAGTTACCAGGTGTAGTAGACTCAAAGGGTTTGGAGATATTCATTGACAAAGTGATTCAGCCCAATGGGTTTCGCTTGATGGGAGAAGATGCCTCTTTTAAACTACAAGTCCAGGGCAATTGACACTTAATAGTGGTGAGGGGCTTTGCTACACAGGACTAACCACTGTGTCCCTCCACAGCCAATGACCAACAATTGTAACCCTCCACAACCGAAGACTAAGCACTGCATCTCTCCACCACCAAATAGCATTGACGATCTACTTCACAGGTATGTCCTTATTCTGCAGTCAACAACACATATATATGGTACATAAACTTTTATGTACCATTGATGGGTGGCAGGCTAGTTGGATCAACCAAGATTGAAACCTGTGACTGCAGGTCACACTCACATCTCAGATCGCCAGCTCACTGCACCATCTTGCCTGTAAGACCGCTCTGAACATGGATACATACATGTCCCTTTTGGTTTGAGTGTACCATGCATGTTATGTCTGAATCTTTACATAGATAACACCATTACACACCATCATCTTTCTGGGCCAACTTTTGTAAACAACAACGTGGCAGTAGTTGGCACTCATTATACTTATTTTTTCAACAGAGTTTTATTTAGCGCGAACTTGACCCGAAGGTATCGGGTATCGGAGCTCTTCACATAGCACCAGTTGCGTTACATGAGGACACATTCATTTTTTTTTTTTGTTAGGCGCGGGGAGATTAAGTGATTTGCCCAGAATCACAGGATGTTCAGCGTCGATGCCGAGACTCAAACCCTGTTCCCCAGATTCAAGTCGACCGCCCTAGCCGTTACGCCAACTCCTCTCCATACATGCATCTATGTCATGGAATATACACAGCGCGGCCTAGCTGGAGCGCCATTCAACATAATTGTGAAAATGATTTAGGATTGAGAACAAGAAGGAATAAGAGGCAACACAAGTTCTTCTGTGTGACATCCAGGGACTGAGAGGTGCTAGAAGCTCCTTATCAGCGGTGGAGGAGGCGGGTTCACAAGCGGTCGCGGCTGCGACTCATGGCTTGTCCCTTGGTACCCATGGCACCGTTCTTGTGACTCATGGCTTCTGTGATTACAAAGCAGTGCCAAGGAAAAGAGGAGTCTCAAATCGAATTCTTTTAAAATAAAATTGTCTGGGGATGGGCTCACTTGAATCCCTAAATAGTTGCATTGGAAGATGTTACAATGTGTGCATGTCACCTTAGCAAACCACCTTCCGGTGCCCGATCCCCGAAAGCTTTCCTCTGGCTGCACCTTTATTACTGGGTGCAAAACAGGACCAACTAGTGCGTCAAGAACAGTGAAATAAGACCAGGGAATATTAAAGCTTCGCTAAAGTTTAAAGTTGCATTGTGTCTGTTAACATGGAGTGGAAGTCTATGTAGAAAAAAACACTCAAACACAAAATGTGTCACTAACTGCTGGCCAGTCCTTTTGTTTTGCAATTAACTGCATACATCATAATAGTTCATGGTTGTCTTTGTAGTCATTCACATTTACACATTTGACCTATGAACTGAAACTAACTCCAGGCCCTTTGGGATTAAGCTTAGCTAAACAAGCAGGAGTTGTGAAACCGACCGAGTGCAGCGCCCCTGGAAGATGGGCCAGCACAAATGCACAACAATGCTAGGTCTGTAGGGATCAGCCAAAAACACTTATAGTACAACTTCCTAAAAAGAGTGCATTAAAACCCCAGGAGGAGCTGATAACACGACTTCTAAACAGAGGTCGACTCAGTGCTTCCAGATATCCTTGAAACACAATAGTTGTAGTAACTTTTAGTTGGTCACTTCACTGTTCCCGGGTGTTTGAGGTGGGATGAGGGCAGTATGATGGCTTCAGTTTTGAGGTCCAGGGAGAGCTGTTGATTCCAACACATTTACTTTGCAGATTGTGTCCCAAAATGTAGGAAGTGATCAATTTTGACGAGCACAATAAACAGTGGTGTCCTTTGCCCATTACAGAATGAAACTGAAACCAAACCCACACAAGGGGCTGCTATGGACATTAGAGAACAAACATATACATTAGGAGAGTGCATTGGGCCTTTGAATGTAAACCTGCTCACCATCCGTTGGACACTTGAAACTATTTTACTCACAAGGAGGATGATCTGAACATTTGTGGCTAAGTGGGTGTATGATTCTTCATGGAGAGGATGTGCTGGACTTTGGACCTGGCTTGGAAGTTTGAGATGGTCTGTTCCCATTGGAGCAGGGTCAAGGCTGATTTGCATATGGCTGGGCCCAAACTGAGGTGGTATGGTGTGCAAAATAATGATGGATTGGAATGCGGCCTCAAGTGATTACCATTGGATTCAGTTAATTCGAGCATTCCATCCATTGGTTATTTGTATACTTTAACACTTCCCATTTTTGACATTGTGTATCTTTTCCTAGATAATGTCACTTGTGAAGAAAAAGTAAGCAAGGTTTGCTCTTGAGTGAAAAATGGTAGCAATGTTGTCACTTCCACACATTTTCATAGTACTTGTGAGACAAATGCATTTCAGGTTTCAGTGCCAACTAACAATGAGAGAAAAAACAGGACGCCAGAGAGGATAATGCCAGAACCGCACAAAACTCTGTTTACTTTGTAAAAATTTAACATATTATAGTGCCCAGTGCTTATTTTATTAAAAAATGACCTCAGGTACCTACAGCTCTACTCAGAAGCCCAGGGCCGATGCAATTAAATGTTTGTGTGCCAAATAACAAGGCTGCCTAGTCATTATCCCACCTCAGGCCTCCTTAATCCACCTCCAGACACTCCCTGTGCTGGTATCTCACTCTTGAGAGTTCCAGCTTTCTCCCTTTATGACTGTTTTTCCATCTATCTCTTCCTCCATCTTTCCGTGTTGTTTGTTGTTCGCTTTCTTCCTCTTGGTAAATGTCTGAAGCAGAAAAACGAGTGCCGGTCCCCAAAAATAAGTGCAGGTAGTTCCCACCGGCAACCGCCCGCCCAAATTAAGCATTGATACTGCCATGCTGAGGAATCTTCTCATTTGTGTGACTCTAAGTGAAATTTGAACCCCAGTACATGAATATTTTTCATTTTTTGCTCAGTTAGGGAACTGTGTTGTGGTCTAACAGCTGGGCATTAATATACATTAATACTTCTCATTAACTGCTAATGGACTTCTACTTTACCATGCGATTGCATCTCATCTGTTGATTGCAATCATGCAAAATTAATGCTTAGCAAAAGATAAATCTTGAACTCTCATCCCTCATTAGAAAAACTCCACGGAGGACGCGGCACGGCGCATCTGCAGCCACAAGACCCTGTCAAATTACAACTGCCCCGATGGGTGACAAATGGCCCAGCAGCAAAAGGCTCCTAAATTTAGAATGCCAAATAGAATTCAGTCTGACACAACCCCAAATTAATGTTCCCCCTGAGGCAAGTCAAATAAGGTGTCAGAATGTGTAGTCGCGTGGAAGAATTCCAGAGTTCCCTAGACTGAGGACCTTCAGATCCTCGCACTCATGCAAGTAGTAGGTATTGTTTGTTGTTTGCCCGTTTGCCTTTGTACCTGGGGAGTTCTGACTGGTGTCACAATTAGAAGGCTCATGGATATAGGTAGACTCCATGTCAGTGCAGCAGTTAGGAGCAGGTAGATCCAAACATTTTCTTTAGGGTTTGATACTAGATTAAGGGTCTGATTTCGAGTTAGGCAGAATATGATGCAGAGATTCCCAGCAGCAGGAAAACCCGTTACTAGCCCCTACCTCAGCATGGAATTATTACGGGGGGGTTTAATGCTCCAGTTTTAAGTGCTGCTCTGAGCAGGTGGTAAATGGGAATGTGGAGCAGTGGCTTCCCTGTGGTTTGAGGGTGGAGTTAAGGGGGCTAGTAGGGTACGGGAGGGAAGGGGAAAAATCGTTTGGCAGAGGGGAGAACTGCTTGTAGAATTTCCAGCTTGTAAAATTAGGTCCGGTGTTCCTTAACCCGGGAAAACTGGGTGTGGGACCACTGGACCATTCGTGATGAGGCGGAGCAGTATCCCATTGAGAGATACTGCTCCGACTGATGTGTAATCAGGCACTAAGGGCCAAGCATACCAATATTTTGTTTGCAAAACAGGGTCACAAACTGTGCACTGACTTTTTGTGAATGAAATCAGAATTTGAGAGCCGACCCATGTACTAATAGGTCAGTTTGCAAAGTAAGTATTCAGAGTGGGGCACAATTCCACGTACCTCAATAATATGCATGAGGTATGAGTTGCAAACTGCACCTCAGTGTGATTGGAGGCCATCACAGCAATAGTGGCCTCCATGTCTGTGATTGCCTTTCAATAAAGTAAAACATTTTTGTTTTAAAATGCAAACCGTTTTCTTCAAGGAAATTTGGCTAGGTTTAAAATAAAAGGATTACATTTCTTTAAGTTTGTTTAAGAGTTGGCAGTGGTCTCCTGGACCTCTGCTTACTCTCCCAAAACATTCTACATTCACAAATGGGAATTTGGCATAGTCGGTGCCTATTATGTAACTCATTCATGCGAGAGCCCTGCTACCACATGTGCTTCACCTGGTCTGTGTGTGTTAGGGAAGCATGCACTCCCATCATTATTACTGTGGGCCAGATTCACAGAAGTAATCTGAGACCAAAAGTCTAACTTAGACCAAAAGTCTAACTTAGAACAAAAGTCTAACTTTACTACTACTAAAGTTAGACTTTTGGTCTAAGTTTTCGTCTAAACTTAGACCAAAAGTCTAACTTTAGTAGTAGTAAAGTTAGACTTTTTGTCTAAGTTAGACTTTTGGTCTAAACTTTGACTAAAAGTCTAACTTTAGAAGTAGTACATTTAAACGTTTGGTCTAAGTTAGACTTTTGGTCTACACTTAGACCAAAAGTCTAATTTTACTACTCGTAAATACCCTTTGTGAATACCGAAAGTCGTAAAGTTAGACTTTAGTCTCAAATTACTTCTGTGAATCAGGCCCTCTGTGTTTTCTCTGTGAGATAGTTTACTATCCTGCTGTTCATGAAGTCTGTGGAGAAGGTTATTATGTACTTGCAGTGTTTTAGCTGGGAAGTGTATGAGCATAGAGAGGTGTGGTGCAGAGGCCAGATCGGCTGACTCCTGAGCGCAGGGCTCACGGTTTGATCCCCGGAGCCGAAGGCAGCTCTGCTCAGCACCAGGTGACTGGGCAATAGCTCACTTAATCGACCCGACGGCCCCTAGTGCCTTGGGACCTTTAGGGGTGATTAGTTTGCGCTTCACAAATATCGGATTTATTTATGATCCTCACTGTTCACAAGAGATCTTGTGTATGAGGGGAACTTGCCTGCTGCGTACATCGTAATCTTTTTGTGGCAATAAGATGTACTGTAGCTGTATGCTCCGTACCTGTTTCGTTTTTGAGGAACACTAGCGCTACTGCTCCCACAATGGACCTACAGAGTGTACATTAATGAACACAGATACAACTTTGACTTTTTCAACACTACTTCAAGTTAGGACCGTGGAGCGGATTTACTTATCCCTCATGCAAATCCGCGCAGCAACCGAGGTTGACTGTTGATAAATCTGGTCTTATGCTTTTACCCACTTTGTTGTCTTGACGCTCTGCTAGGACTTCCTTCTTCACCTTGGAATAGTAGCAATCAAAGAGGAGAACCGTGTACCACTAGTGATCATAAGTGTAGTGACTACAACTGATTACCTAGATATAGGGCCAGTTTTTGGGCAACACGTGCCAACTTACTGGTGCAAGTCTAAGTTCTCATGATGCAATTCTGATCTAGAGTTCAGCTTTAATGGCTGCGCTTGCATCCAAGATCAGCCGACATCTTCAAGGCTCCAACTTTTTCTCAATATTGCAAGATCAGAAATCGCAGTGTAAATGGAGGTAAGCAACTTGACATGTGCTGGCTGGATCGAATGTGACCTCTACTGGATAGAGTGATCCTCTATGGGTCGATGAAGAAAAAGAACATTTCTTTTGTCTCATCTGGCATCGCTAGTAGTCATGTTCTACCAATGACCCTACGGTGGTCAGTATCTAATTAGCCTTCTTTGTTAATCCTCCATTGCAGAGGCATTTAAACATTTAGAAAGTGACAGTAGCCTACGGTGCTGACAGATAGCTCTTCTATGCATCCATGTGAATGCAAGAGGTGAGGCAGAGTCTGAAAGGAATGAAGCCGTGCAGTCGCATTCTGGATTCAGGCATTTTTATCCTGCATCTGAGTCAGAATCAGTGCTTCATTTGAGGCGGTGGTTTCTGGTGCTCAGCACCAGAACTTAATTGCCAACCCCGGCACTTATGACAGTCTGCTGTTTTTCTAAATTAGAGACGAACACAACAACAGTTGTTTAAAAATAATACAATAGGTATAAAAAATGACTAAAACATGCTGCCCATGCCTTAGGGGGCATGGAATAGTCTGAATTGTCCCACTTGGAGGGTGTGATGGCCAGTAGCTGCGCTGGTTCTGCTATTGGCAGAGTTGCAGGGGCAATAGGTAGTGCAAGCTGCAGTGGCCTCCTGACGAGGGCCCTGGCACTTATGTTTTTTACAAATTAAGCACTGGTCTGAATGACATGGCATCGACACAGGAAAGAGTGTGTGAGAAATGGTTGACGGACTTGCAAATAATGTTTGCTTGGGACCATGGCTACAGGACTATTATTTTCCCTCTTCACTTGCGGTGTTTATCATATACATATAAGTAGCATTTGGAGTTGGTCTGTGACCGCCTAATTCCAGAACCCAGGGAATAAAATTGGGACCAATTATCAACACAACTCGAAACCAGCGAGTGCACAAGGGGGGGCAGGAAGCTCACCTATGGAGTATCCATAAAAAGACTAGGCTCCAGTGTCCAATCAAAGGTCAGAGAATTTATCCTCACCACAATCAGCTCATAGATCCATTGGTGTGGACATACACTGCTGACCTATCATATTTGTGGCAGCTGGCAGAAAGCCGCAAGACCAAGAGCCCTTTGGTGGCATCTATGGTGACAATCCACTGTATGCAGCTAGTAGTAAAGGGACATGAAGGACCTAGAGAGTAATAGAGGAATCCATAGTCTTCTTAAATCCAACATAACAGCATTTTTTGGCAAAGCCTTTAAAGACCTACTCTGACAACTGCGAGTCAAACTACTCCACTAGTTGTCCCCTTTTTGGATTTTAACGTATCCTGGGCCGCCACTAATAAATATATCTGGCAAGGATTCCCAGAGGTATTTTTAACCTGCACCTTATCACATCACACTCTTACACCACACCAGCTCCGCTGTAATTAGGCGTCCTAGCACAACCGGGCGACACTCGGCCACCCAGTTGGGACCTCAATGATGAAGCATGACACCAACTAGGTTGTGTGTGAGGGGTCTTTTATAAAAACCTAATGTTTTTTTGGCACTGCAATTACCTACAGTGAGTCCAATATCTCTTTACTCAACTTTTGGGTACGTCCACATTGTTTACAAAGCCTTTAAAGATACCATTGAATGTTTATAAGACTACTCCAAAATATATTACTAATAGGCTTTGCCACTACCAATCTGCAAGAGCATTAAGACCTTCAGATGCCCTTCTGATTGAAACGCCCAGGTGCAAACGTTTTGGGCCTATTAGGGCAGTCAAGGTCTTTAATGAATAGGATGTTCTTGTCCCCCCAATCGTCCCACACTGAAGCCACCATAATCATCAACCTCGCTAGTCCACTAACTCTAAATTTCAATTCCTCCGACCTCTACGAATAGCTTAATCACCAACTTACCATGTCTCTAAACGAACCTCTCCATGAGGGAACCCTATAACTGATACAACACATCTCTCGCTTGTCACCAGTTTGGCTTATTTTGTCTTCCTTTCGTAAGTGGCTGAGTATAGCCCTGGCTACCTTTCCTCCACCTCCCTCCCCTTTCCTCTCTACTCATTCTCCCCTGTTTTTGCCTGTACTGTTATAATCAACCATGCTTTGAACATGATCATAACATGATGCCTAAGTTAAATACTATGTTTGCTTAAGAATGTCAATGTTATTTCACACAAGATGCCAGCATTGTGTGTAGTATGTGTGCTTTTTTATTTCTTGAAAAACCCAGCAAAATTGTTTTGAAGGAAAAAAAAAACCAACGAGAACATTTGTGGCCTGAGAGGGGCACTCTTGTACCTACTTAGCCCAGTGCCGGATTAAACCCTGTGGCGGCCCCTAGGCAGTCAAAATTCCCCCCCCTCGCAAATTATCTCCTCGTACCCAATGAACTGGATTTTTATACAAACTGCCAGCTGCCAGAGGATGAGCTGTTAAGAGACAAACTGTTATCTGAATCTTATGTCTCTGGTTTACGTACTTTAAGTTGTATTTGTATCAGTTGTTGTGGGCCCCTAAAAGGAGTGGGGCCCATAGGCCGGTGCCTACTTTTCCTATTTGGTAATCCAGAATTGACTTAGCCTCAAAGGCCTTGAATGACCTTCCTCTCTTAGTTTGTCCATCAGCTAAGGAAAGCCAGTTCAGGCCACAGCTTGAAACATCAATCAATCAGTGGTTTGTAGAGCACGGCTACTCACCTGTAAGGGACTCAAGGTGCTGAGGGTGGGCTGCTGATCCATCTGGGTGTAGAGGTTCAGTCGAAGAGTCAGCTCTTGAGGTCATTACTGAACGGTGTCAACGACGCAGATTGCCTGAGGTGGAGGTGTTCCAGGTCTCGGCGGTGAGGTAGGAGAAGGATCTTCCTCTGGTTCTGGTCTTGTGGTTATTCAATATTTAACATCACGTATTATTGTTCCTTCAATCTGCTTCTAGTGCCGCACGCATTGTGTCGTAGTTGTGTGCTTTATAAATGTGATTTGATTTGATCTGATTCACACTGGTAGGCCTATCCATGATCAATCACAGGAGTGTGAGTATTCTGCAACCAAAGTCTATATCCCTTTAGAAAAGAGATTAATAAACAACCAGAGTCTTAAAAGATGTGAGGCCGTGCATAATATAGAGCATCGTATCCAATCTGCTCTGTTCTTGTAACCTACTGCGGCACATGTAACTCTATGTGAACTCCAGTGGAAGCCAGAGAAAGAAAGACGATATTGTTGTGGGTATATTCCAGCATTTAAAGTTGGCTATTCTTGTCAGCAAGATGTATGACAAATTTCTATGCCCATAAAGTGGCAGGAACTTATAGTACATTTTATTTTAATTAATAATGAATGTATTTATACAGCATCGTGCTTAATTAGGGTAAAATGCCATGCAAAGGTATTCTTACTTAATTACCCTTGGATATCAGCAGACTAATTGAGGCATAGGGAGACAAGGGTATCCTGTCAAGATCACACAAGGCGCCAATCAGACAATTGTGAACTTTAATGACAGATTTTTGTTGTTCCAAAATCTTGTCTGCAAGGCCACCTCTGCTGTGTGTAAAATGTGATATATATTCCAAATCATGCTAATGTATTCTTATAAAGTAAGATCATTTTCTTTTTTTTCCTTTTTTTGGGGAAAACAATATGTGTCTGGCAACAATTATTCATAAGGGAAGACTTAGAAATGTTGATTGATTGCTCTGATGTCTCTCTTCATCATCCCACCTCCCCTCCACATATGCTACAGCGGCAGTAGAAGGCAAGCTTTGAATATTTCTGGGTTTTTTTTGGCAAATGGCATTCTAAACTGTGAAAGCAAAGCGACCATATAAGGGCACTACGAGCAGAGTTAGAGAAAATATTTGAATACTTTTAGGACACCTGAGAAGACTGGAGGATTTTCTCTTGAATTAAACAAAATAATAAACTTTATTTTTGGCAGTGGGTGAGGTAAAGGAGAGGTTCACTGTCTAAAGAGATAGAGAGCAGCTATTTCTTTCATTTCCGCAGCGAGAGTGAGAAAGTGGTGGCTGCACCTGAGAGGGAACCCTGCTTTGTACATCAATGCTGCTTTAACATTGTAACGTTTCCTTTTGACTGAGTTTGTACCCATGCGTGGAGCTTTCTGCCTGGTGTGTGTCTGGATGCCTGGGTGGATGTGATTCTCCACCTCTACGTGCTTGTACGTGTGTGTGTGTGTGTGTGAGTGTGTATGTGTTTTTGTGTGAGGGAGAATGTTTTTGTCTTTGTACTTCACCAATGTATCTCACATCAAATATTCTGCATATGTGTGTGTGAGGGAGAATGTTTTTGTCTTTGTATCTCACATCAAATATTCTGCATTTGTTTGAAGGAGAATGTTTTTGTCTCTGTTCTTCACCTATGTATTTCACATCAAATATTGTGCATGTGTGTGTATGTGTGTGTATGTGTGTTTGTGCTTATGTTTGTGTGTGGGAATGTGTTTTACAAGAGAGAGAGAAAGTTGGGGAGAGAGCCAGAGAGAAGACAGGCGACAGAGATAGAGACAGAGAGACCTTTTTAGGTCTCGCCTGAGCCAGCGCATGCGCTGTCTGGCGAGACTTTTAGTTACTGGGCTTCAAAAAGCCGCCCACAGCTTTTTATGAGGCATAGAGCATGCGGTTATGCGCACAAGCGCCCGCGCCTCGCTCCGCCTGTCCGTCTTGCTTCAACGCTCCTCCCCCTCCCCCACCACAGAGCGCGTCTCGCGGCCCTGCGTCTTTTTGTCGCTTGATTTTTTTTGAGTTTGCGTCCTCATTGGGAAAAGGCTATTTTATGGCAACCTTTACAACCGAAACTGAAAATGGCTGAATTTATCCTGCACAGCAATAATGTGCTTAAGACAATGGATGGAGAACATTATAGCGCAATTTCATACACCTTCCGCTGCAGTAATCCGGACCCCACCGTTCCTGAAATGCACTGCATACACTTAAGGGAGTACACTACAGCAAACCCCAACAGAAAAGTGAAGAGAAAAAGCTGACTCAAATGTGGGAATGCACAAATGTTGATGTTTTAGACTAGTTCCAAACAGAGGGGCGAGAGAGTGAAACTAATCACTGTTCGCTAAGGAATACCCATCAAATGCTGTCACAGAACAATGTCCCTCTAACAATGGCGATAGCTGATCTGCGGGGTCACTTCCTGCACACAATGCTAATTAAAGGGTTAAGCTTTCAACTGAGTACTTCCTCTGTAATCAGTCTTTCCAGCACATGAAGGTTGTTGATGTGAAAGAAAGGATCTTCAGCCCTCTAGGAAGATGTGCAAGAGACCATCGTTGGGGGTCAGTAAAGAAGGTAAGATGGCGTTCATGTGCGACAGCACACACACATACACACACACACACACACACACACACACACGACCTCAATGCGCCATGCACACTGGTGCCCTTTAGGTCTTGGCATGCAGAGAGCTCGGGTGCCAGCCAATGAGAATGCAGAACTAAGACCCCCGTGTGTAAAGTGGATTGCACCTATGCACGAAATATGGTTATTATCAAGTAGTGGTCATTGCTCACACTTTAAGGGTAGTTTAGCATCCTCATACAAGACTTGTACACCAACCCCACTTCTAAAAAGCAACCAAAACTTCATAAAAACATGCAATCATATTGTATGTTTCATAAGAGCCCTACAATGCATACACTTGTTGCAATAAAGCTTCAAAAATATTTTGGGGGGAATTAAAGTTTTCCAAATGCATTTGTGTGCAAGAGTTAGAAACGGAAAATAGCCAACACTAAACCCAAAATAGGTGTTACTTGCAGACCAGTTGCTCATTCTTTCACCTTTGGGTCTCTCAAATTTTTTACGTCAATATTTAGGTCTGCGGTTAGCCAAGATCTTTTGATTTTACAAAAAAAAGTATAATGTAATTACATAACGGGTCTTTCAGCCACATTTCCTCATCTATTGGTCTATTGTGCAATTCATATTTTGCTTCTGCCAACTACAGCATATAGCATGGAGCAATGGGTCAGCCTACTTAAACCACTGGTTAATTCTACTTTGAGTGACTGCTTTTTGTTCTCACACAAGCTAGTTTCCTACAGTGCCGGTGTTTTTGTTTTTACTTTACAAAACCTTCAGTGCTCTCTTTCTATTCAGAGCCTGATGTGATAGCAGGAGGCTTCTGATGCGCATTCCATCTTTATCAGGTCCCATCTTCTGCCAATGTTGTTGCAAATTTCTTTTGGAATGGTTTGCTTTTCTGACTGCTGCTATTTCATGACATAACAGAGTGTGCTCAATTGAAGCTGTTCTTTAAGAAGTTAACCTATCTTTAATTTTTCCTTCTCTCCTTTCCATTTTCTTTGAGCCTTTTCTCTTTCCTTTGTTCCTTCCTTCTTCCCTAAATGTTCTTTATTTCTCTCTAGCATTTCCTTCTCTCTCTATCTCTCTCTCTCTCCCTCCTTTACTTTTACATTTTATCTTCAAAGGGAAGAAGAGGCTTTCACCCAATGCAAGACTAACTGACTTTTAGGTCTGTGCAGCCAAGACCTTTTGATTTCAATAAAACTGTGTATAACACAAAGTTACTTATAGGGGTTTCAGCCAGATTATAGGGGATTCAGCCAGACGGCATCAATTAGTCTGTGATTGGTATCATTCGTATTTTTCTTCCACCCACTCTGGCATGCATTAGGGGCAAAGTTTCAGCCCAAATGAGCCATTTGCTGACTTTCACAAGGAACACATCCACACACAGTAGTTCCCTTTAGTGCCAGAGAGTACTATGTGTTTTTGAGACCCCTCCCCCCCAAAAAACACACATTTTTGTGGGTAGCAAGATTTTTTTTTAGATTGATGTGGGCAGGGCATATTACCAAGCAAAGTTTTGCAAAAGCCATAACAAAACAAGAATTGCCAGAATGCAGACGACGAACGCCAGATCCATTGGCTTTGTCACTTTGACACTTTTTTGCTCCTATAACCACGTTCTTTTAACTGTCCACTTTTACAGCTTTTGCCATCTTTCTTTGGTTTGTTACTATCAGCACTTTTTTGCCCCGCTGTGCCCAGGCTATCCCTCTTGCACAATCACTATTTTGGCCTCTCTTTACCTCTCTTCTGCTTACTTCACTCCTTTTTGTCCTGCTTTAACCACTTTGTCCTTTGCATTTCTTTGCCACATTTCCCCAAATTGATGCCTCTCCATGCTCATGCTGCGCTCTCACTTGCTTCTTCCCACCACCCACGTCTCTCCTGCGACATGCCCTGGTTCCACCCACCACCCCCAGGTTCTCCTTCCCCTCCATTCATTATCAGTGCGGATATGCGCACAAGTGGCAAGTGAGTCTGCACCCAGTGGCAGAACCCCAAATCTATGCTACCACAGAAAAGCCCAAAACTCTACCTCGCCACATCCCCCCAACGCCCTGAACCCATGACGCATCGCCCCGCATAGCTGTCAGACTGCTCCAACCAACAACAAAGATGTGTTTTCCTGCACAGGATGCCACTTCTCCAGTGACACTGCGAGAACCCCCACACCACACTTGCACTCCCACACCTGGCAAAACAAACAAGCACCACACCAACTCTCCTGTGCCCCCACTGGGCACCCCCCTCTCCTACCAAGCCCTCCGTCAAAACCTGGAACCTCATCATGCACTCTCCACAGTCCTACTCTTCCTCATAGATACCAGGCTCAAACCTACACCTACCCCTGACACGGTAAATGCCATCCCCTGGGGATAAAAGATCACCAGACAGGACAGGGCCAGTAACCCTGCAGGATGGACCACATTTATCTACAAGGAGCACATCTATTGTGCCTTCACCAAAGCCAACAAGCATTGGCATAGCCAGTAGGTCTCGCCTTTGGGACCTTATAAGTGTTCAGCCATGCAATACTTCATGTTGTTGCACCAAGGATATTGTGCTGGATAACTAAACACTTATAAGGTTCCAAAGGCGAGACCTATTGGCTATGCCAATATGCCAATGCTTGTTTGTTTTTGTAGCTGTCCTCCTGTGTATCTCAGATCACGTGTGTGTGTGAGAGTATGTGTGTGCATGTGCATGTATGTGTGTGGGACAGAGAGAGAGAGAGAAATGAGGGAGGGAGGCTGGGAGAGAGAAGACAGAGGGAAATGTTTCTGTCTTTGTAACTGTGAAAGTGTGTGTGTGGGGAATGAGAGAATGGGGAGAGAGAGGAGAGAGAGGAGACAGAATTAATAAGATTGTTTGCCTTTTGTAGCCTCTCCTCCTAGGTATTTCAGATCACCTTTTTGGGAAAGTGTGCGTGTACGTGTGTGTGTGTGTGTGTGTGTGTGTGTTGTTCCTACGTTGTGCATAAAGTGAATTTATTGTAGTAAATTATCTCTAACAAAGAGTGGGGGTCCAAGGGATGTAGTTTAACGACTCACACAGTTCTCAATCCCTAATCTAGCACATGTATACAAAATAGAAGAACTGAGAGTCCAAAGAAGGTTTAGTAACAATAGTGTGACCACTCTAAAAATATCGATCAAGTTGTTTGCTAGTGTCAACTGAGTACACAGTATGTCCATAAGTGTATGTATGCGTAAACAAAATTCCCATCACCCACAACAAGTGGCTGGCTTCATCATTTGGGAATCGGGGAACTTGACCAAGGAACCATCTTCTACCAGATTGACGTAGATATTGGTTCGGTGGATGTCCCAAATGTGTATCTGGATCGAGGGGGCCACAAACGTGATAGTAGTGGGTGATGTATGCAGTGCAAGTGATAAAGAAATAGTGATTTAAAATTGGTTGTCAAGGTACAAATATGTGTTTATTCTGGTGCTACCTTGATACCAAGTTAAAACTAAACAGTGCTATACAGTTCAAACAAATAACTGTGTTCTTAAAGACTGGTCTACATGTTTCAGCTCTTGGATATACTCTATCCCAGCTTTCGTCAGGACCAGAAAGCTACTGCATATTAACGGTGTAGTGAACACAAAAAACTCAAAAACATACAACCTGGACCATGATCTTGGTACAGGTAAATACCTGTAAAAGCAACAACAGTGGTCAATACAAACGGAGTGGTGACATGTTACAAAAAAACCGCATCCACATTAAAATGTCGATTTTAGTTCAAAGTTACCAAATAGTGTAAGCCAGTGACTAATGTGTATGATGCCGGAGAGCGAGTAATCCCAATACGGCGTTCCTGGTTTGGTTCTGGGGT
Organism: Triturus cristatus; assembly: GCF_964204655.1. NCBI lineage: Eukaryota > Metazoa > Chordata > Amphibia > Caudata > Salamandridae > Triturus > Triturus cristatus. The sequence goes on from NC_140593.1 coordinate 1,007,150,117, forward strand.
CTTTTGTAGAATACCGAACCGGCTACCTTTAACTAAGGAAACGCCGTATTGGGATTACTCGCTCTCCGGCATCATACACATTAGTCACTGGCTTTCAAATCACGCAGTATAGCAGTAGACTTTGGGGGAGAGAAATGATAGTGCTTGAGCCAACTACACAGGCACTCCGTTTGTTTATAACAGAGACATGATTGCTGACAATCTTCTTTCGACGCTCAGTCGACCGTGAACCTCCTGCCTTGTTTGTTTTTAAGGGTTGCGCGTAATGTACTACTGTTTAAAATGTTTCAATAGCATTTGTTATGCAATGTTTTACGCTAGTACTTTTTCCTTAGAGCGGTGCCTCCTATACCTGAGCAGTTGCCGGGTGGGGTGAGGCACATACCCAGTATAATTCGGGTGAGTTACAATTCTAACGTTTCACGTGTGGTGATTGTCGTAGAATTATCTAGTACACTATTTGGTAACTTTGAACTAAAATCGACATTTTAATGTGGATGCGGTTTTTTTGTAACATGTCACCACTCCGTTTGTATTGACCACTGTTGTTGCTTTTACAGGTATTTACCTGTACCAAGATCATGGTCCAGGTTGTATGTTTTTGAGTTTTTTGTGTTCACTACACCGTTAATATGCAGTAGCTTTCTGGTCCTGACGAAAGCTGGGATAGAGTATATCCAAGAGCTGAAACATGTAGACCAGTCTTTAAGAACACAGTTATTTGTTTGAACTGTATAGCACTGTTTAGTTTTAACTTGGTATCAAGGTAGCACCAGAATAAACACATATTTGTACCTTGACAACCAATTTTAAATCACTATTTCTTTATCACTTGCACTGCATACATCACCCACTACTATCACGTTTGTGGCCCCCTCGATCCAGATACACATTTGGGACATCCACCGAACCAATATCTACGTCAATCTGGTAGAAGATGGTTCCTTGGTCAAGTTCCCCGATTCCCAAATGATGAAGCCAGCCACTTGTTGTGGGTGATGGGAATTTTGTTTACGCATACATACACTTATGGACATACTGTGTACTCAGTTGACACTAGCAAACAACTTGATCGATATTTTTAGAGTGGTCACACTATTGTTACTAAACCTTCTTTGGACTCTCAGTTCTTCTATTTTGTATACATAAAGTGAATTTATGCCACATTGTGCTTGCAAAACAAACATTTTGCATTGGCCTGCTTCTTAAATTGCATGTGATTATTGCACGCCCACCACCAGGATATTCAGGTCCAAGCAACTTCCTTGTCAAAGAGTGAAGAAATATCTGACATCGGGGAAATACAGTGGGATCCACTCACTGCAGTGGTGCAAATTGCTCTTGAGGCAATACTTGTCCCTGGGCTTTTAAATATCCACGCCATTTAAAAACGTGATAGGTGTGTCTGACAAAAGCCCAATTTCCATGCCCATGTGGCTAGAGTTCTCATTAACTTTGCACAGCTCCAATGTGGCTGCTTAACATTTTTAGAAAAGCCTTATCGTGAAATTTCATTTTTGACTGACTCGCGAGATGGAAGCTAAGGGCTTGGAGGTTGGAAGGCACAGAATTCTCCCCGTTATAGGTGAGATTCTGGGTCTGTGGAACGGTTTCTTGAGTAAATATAGGTGGCTCCTGGTATATTTTTATTGCCTGTGGGCCATGCTGGCTATTTGGAGACGTGAAGATACTCTCATGAGATGCCTCATAAATTCAAGTTAAGTCAATTTCCAATCACAAACACTGGAACACATCATCCCACATCTGAAACAAGTAGAAAGCTGAATACATTTTTATGCCAGCTTTTATCTACCGCTGTGCTTTCAAGAGATCAAGAATTTGGTATTGCCAACCAAGTAGACCACTGATATCAAGCAACACGGCACACGCCAGTCTTCCCTTGATAAACATATAAAAATGTGGTTGTCCCACTGCTGGATATTGTGGAACACAATTTTGGAGACCTTTCCTTTGAGCAGAAACTGATCACAGACTTAAAAAGGCAATTATGGCCTTTTGCAGAAAAGGCTCTGATTGTTAATCGTTCGATTAATTCTTTCTTAAGTGGTTTCTGAGAAATCTGCAAGTCTTTAAACCCTATGGGGTCAATTTGCAAGCTCATTTGCATGTGCAAGTCCAAGTTACTGATACAAATGGCTAAACGTAAAATTGTGGAATATTGAGAAAAGATGATCTTTGCCATGTACAATTGCACCCGACAATTGTGTGAGAAAATTTCAATCAATAGATGGGAAGTGAGTGTTCCATGACTTTATATCCCTTGTAAACGTGGGAACACCCACAAATTAAAGAATTTGTGTGTATTTTCTCTTTGACTACTTACTTCCTGCCTTTGTAATGAACAGAGATTCACTCCTTCTATGTTTCAGAAGTGAAAGAGAATACTTCTAAAATGAATTTGGTGTAAGTGGTGGAGTTTCTGCACAAAGGAAAATAAATTTCACTATGTGTCATTGTATAAGAGGCCAAAAAAAGAAGTAATAAATGTTGTGTTGAACAGATGGACAGATGTGACTGCTGTAACTTTCTAGGTGTACTTCCAGAAGGTTGCAAGGCTGTGGCAGTTGCTGATTTACAATTTAAATCCGGAGAACTGTCCTTATTTTTGCCTGTCATGGCTTTCCTCCACCCCTTTTACTTTGTCCACACTACATCCTTAACTCTCTGCATTCTCTCTTACTTAGGTTTTTTGTTTCTGAGTCATTCATTACAAGTGACCAGGCGATAGGGCCAGTATCCCCACACCCAACAATTGACAATACCTCAGAAATTGGTAATTCCCAGATATGGGATTCTTGTGAGTGTGAGTTGTTTTTTTAACCATTTATGGAAATGAAAGTTGAATTCGGTGTTTTACTCAGATCTCACCAGTCATTCCCCAAATACCAGACACTTTACACCATTCACTTTTCACCAGACTTTACCTGACAACACATGATATTGTAACATACAAAACGGGAACATCCCACATGTGAGTTTCCCCACTCTTCTTGTTATCCCGAGTTGGACGTTACTACCCGCTGTAGGTCAAATAAAGAATTATGCACCTAATCAGAGCTTGAGAAGCGGCTCATTTGTGGCGCTAGCTCTCTAACACTAATTAAGAAAACAAAATACAGGCCATGAAATCAGCCTCTGGCTTAACACATTGTACTAAAATGTCTTAAAATTTTCACTTTCAAAATTTCCAGTGAAAATAAATCTTTTTTGATTTAAAAAGCAAATACAAGATTTTGAGCTTGGAAGCTGCACCGCCCCATATTCCCTTAATGAGGAGATCATCTCACGCAGATAACTGGTTGGTACACAGAGGAGAAAGTTGTATCTTTATATCACTGTGATGGGTGCTTTGTCAATTCAATTAAAATAACTTTATTCATTAAGCAGCTAAGCTTCTGTAACAACATAACATTTATACAGCGATGCATAGAGGGCGAGGGCAGTCGATTATTTCATTATTTTGCCAATACTAGAAATTATACATTTTTGTGATTGGTAAATCAAATCAGAATGTATAGTTTTCCCCTAAGTGCCTTGTTTTGCATTCATTAAATTTTAGTTCATATTCGTTCAGCTTTATACCATGACTCTTAAGTTTTAAAACACAACGCAGATGAAGAATTGCATAGACTTTTTGCATCTTATTGTATTTTAGAATTCCTTCAATTTTGTTAATGCTGTCTATGGACTTGGGATAAAAGTGGATACTACATGGACTCCAATTTTGTTTGCCCACCTTTCATCAGTAATCTTTCGATTAGAAGTGGTCGGAGTAAGATTTTTCTCAGGTTTGGATACTGGAAACAGAAGAGTAGGAGGTGACTAACGGCTTCTCGATCCGGCATTATAAACTGCGTTGATTTGTTCTCCATGTTCTCCTCTCAAAAGGTCATAACATCTGTAGCAAAGTTGGTTTGAGTTTTATTGAATTTCCATGGTTATTGAAATAGTATTTCCCCTGTAAATTATTTGCATGAATCAATGTGTGTTTGACTTTAGTTCTCTAATTTTAATGATTTTAATTAATCATGCAATAAAGATCCTATACTGTAGACTCTAAATTATCCCAATGTGGCCTTGAGTAGGTGAAACAAAGCTTTCTGTTCTCACAGCACCACTGATATTTGTTTTCCTGTTGAGATGGGGGCGCGTATATGGAGTAGAGTTCAGTATACTTGAATGTAGTGAAATGCCTTACACCCAGGCTTAGGATGTTTAGTGTGTGTTTTAGCGCTTTGCTAGCAGATGATATATTAAGGCATTTTGGGTCAAGGCCGCTGTTTAGTGATTAGCCCCACCTTCACCATAGCAAAGCAGCCGCGGCCCGTGGAGGGAGTTCCGTGGGGCGGTAAGGTGGGGCGGGGGAGGGGCAGGGTGGGGGGGGTTCTAAAAACAGGAATATGGATAATTGCAGGTAAGTAAGCAATTAAATAATTAAAACGAATTTCGTAGCGCGCGCTGCATCGCAAAATGCGATGCAGCGCGAGCTACGAAATGCGTTTTATTTATTTAATTGTTTACTTACCTGCAATTATCCATATTCCGGTTTTTAGAACACCCTGCCCCTCCCCCGCCCCGCCTTACCGCCCCACTGAACTCCCTCCACGGGCCGCGGCTGAAGCAAAGACATAAAACACTTTATAGAAATTGGATTCTCATGACTCAGTTTGGGAAAACTCGATATCTCAAATACTCTTCGTAGACCAAAGATCTACTACATAGAAGAATATAAAACTACACATTTGCAAAATAGTTTGTAATTTGTTACTTATGTTTTTTCTATTTAGCACCCATTTTCTTGCAAAATCATTTAAGTAATGAAATGCCATTTTACTTTTGCCACTTTTTAGACGGTTCATCCACTGATTGATGTCACAATAGATCTCAAAAACCAAGCAGACATCATAAAATAAAGCAACCATTCTAGAATGCCCGTGGCTGGTGCTGATAGCGAGGCAGGGCTAGGCTGGATGGACCCTTCAAAATGTTCATAACATCCTGTTTGACTTTGACTAATAGACCTATTATCTACACTCTAACGTCAATCAACTGTTCAAACAGCTAGACATGGTGGAGTGATTCATTCAGTCTTCTTTCTACATGTTTGACATATTTAACCCTTAATATCACCCACCTTCCACGTATCACTTTCCAAGTGCTAAATTTGAGTAAACAAAATTCTCTTGTCCCCTCACACAATTTGAATACAATGAAATCACAACCTCAAATAAGTTAGGCACATCCGCCAACTCAGGGCTGCGAAGTGTTAGCCAAACAATCAAATATAAATTGTCTGTTTCTGTTGTGTATAAACAGTGGTAAGCCACGTTATTTAGTAGCATCCAAAATACTTTAAGGTGTTTTGTGGGACATATTTCACTGGATGAAGAGAAGAAGCATACATGTTGTTTTAGGACAATCTATAACCCCGCGACTCAGAGACAAGTGTTTACAGGTCAAACATGGCAACCAGATAAGATCAGTTGTCAATATTTTCTCAATACCTCCTCTGACTACTCTGATATCTGATTTCTAGCTTACCCTGAAGGACTAAATCTTGCAGCAATGGAAACCACCAATGAATGCCACCTTGATAATGTAACTTCACTCAAAATCCACTTTCGGAAATATAAAGGTTATCTAGAAATCTGCAAACATACTCATAGCTGAGAAGTTATCATGAGAACCAGTCATTCCCACCATAGGGACATCTATTGATATTTTAGCAACATAGGGAATGATGGAAATTAATGTGTGTCAAAAAGGCCCTCTAGGTCTGTCTGTGCCACCCTTGGATTTCAGACGCCCCCTTGAAAACCATCTTTCCCTTTTTCGCTTCTGGTGTTCAGTATCTAGTATTAGAGCTGACATTACAATATCTTTTCTGACTTAAACTGATCCAGAGAGTACGCCATATTACATTACGGTCTCTAAAATTAGGGTTCGTCAATTCGTAAAATGGGTCTTAAAAAGATGCTTCTTTGTGCTTGTAAAACATCACAAATCAGTTTGTTGCAAATAAAGGGTGAAGGGTGATGTAGGTAGAAAAGGACTTCAAAGTGATATTACACCGAGGAAGGCACAGGTTCAAGATTGTTTCATTATAGATAAGAGAACAATAAAAACCTCAGACTACAGAGGAAAATTAAGGATTTCAATATTTCCAAAGTTTACCCTGACCACAAAGGCAGGCACTTTCTACCTCTACTGATCCACACCATGTAGTAACAGAGGTTGTGTGTGTGTGTGTGCATGTCTGTGAGTGTACACGAGTGGGATGGAGAATATATAAATATACCTTTATGTATGTATGTATATATATATATATATATATGTATATATATACAAGCCATCAACAAATGTGCTTACCAACTTTGCAAGAGTTATCCTTAAATCCAACAATTTTACATTCAATGGTAAACACTATCTGCAGATACAAGGGACTTCCATGGGTACTCGGATGGCTCCATCCTATGCAAATATATTCATGGGCAAACTAGAGAACTGTATACTTGCTACTTCTAGCATCAAACCACTGGTATGGCTACGATACATTGATGACATATTTATAATATGGAATTCAGGAAGTAGAACATTGGAACAATTTACAGCGTATATCAACAATATCCATCCTACCATCAAATTTACCAGCAGCAATACTAAACAGAAGCCTCATCTCCCTTTTCTGGATGTGCTACTCACCATTCATGAACACAAAATTACAACTGATCTGTACCACAAGCCTACAGATGCTCATTTGTATCTAAACTGGACTTCATGTCACCCACACCACACTAAACTGAGCATCATCTACAGCCAAGCACTCAGAATAAGACGCATCTGCAGCAATGAGGAAACCTGTAAAGACCATCTACAGGAGCTTGCTACATTATTTAAAAGGCGAGGCTATCCTCTGCATATCATACAGCAACAAATTGACAAGTCTTTGCAAATACCCAGAGAAGCACTTATTTGGAATACCAATGGCAGAAACAAAAGTGACAGAACTCCATTTGTAGTTGACTATCATCCATCAGCTCCTAACTACAGAAATATAATGCAAAAAACATTTCCCTTACTGTCCACTTGTGAAAAATTGCAAAAGGTTTTTCCAAAACCACCAGTCATTGCTTACCGCAGAGCTCCAAATTTACGATCTCTTATTGTGAGAGCTGAACTCAAGCAAGCTGTAACATATGCAGGGGTTCATTGCTGGGACTCTAAAAGGTGCATCACATGTGAATATCTTTTACAAACATCATCTGCAACTAGTTCTGTTACGAGAAGGACCTATGCAATAAGGCAGCATCTTACATGTCGCTCAACATGCATTATTTATGTGATTCAGTGCCAACGGCAAAGCTGTAAAAAGCAATATGTAGGCCAAACAGTGAATGACCTCCGTACACGATTCAGGAACCACAAATCTGCAATAATTAATAAGAAAATTGACCAGCCTGTAGCCAATCATTTTAACCTTGTGGATCATTCACTATCAGATTTGAAGATTTTCCCCGTGGAACATGTTTCAAAGGAAGAACTACTGGACTCCAGGGAAAACTTCTGGATGTACCGTTTAAAATCACTGCATCCAGATGGACTGAACATTACTGACAACACAACCTGATTACTGCATATCTCAAGAGCTCTCTGGACTGCATTGATTCCACATTCCAAATGGAATCTTCACTCATGATGCTTTTTGAAAATTCAGCTGTCATCTGTGCAGCCACAGAGCAAACCATCTTGTACTACCTGAGGAAGGCGGAAGCTGAAACGTTGTAGTGGAAATATATTTTTGTTCTTTGGTGAATCTATCTGTTTGAGTCACTTCTTTCTTGGATATTTTATTTCTTTGTGACTCATTGTATCCTTTGGGATCCAGATTTTTGCCCTGGCTGGCTGTTGTTTTCTTGTGATCCTTCATCTTCAAGTATATATATATATATATATATATATATTCTCTTTCCCACGTGTGTGCACACACACACACACACAACCGATGTTACTACAGGTTGTGGATCAGTAGAGGTAGGTCATGGTAAAACTTTGGAAATATATATATCTCATTAGTATTTTCTTAAATTGCTATGAACCACTCTTAGGCTGGTTCATGGCCCTAATGAAAGAGAAGACACAGCCAGAAGAATAATATTGCCTAATTGTGACTCAAGGTCATGTTGCTGAAGGAGAGGGTCAGTACACAAGGTGATTTTATAGTTACCTTGTTCACCATCTGCACTTGTGCAAAGAATGCATGGTGGGTGAGTGTGGTCTTCGACTCCTTCCAGAGCCTGTAGTAATCTTGCTTTGTGTGGTTGTCAGACTGTTTCACCCATGTGCCCATGCCTCAAAGAGTCATAGCTTTTCACTCCACATGCCTCTTGGAATTTTGCTTGGATTAAAATCCAGAACTCCTTTATTTTTATAGATCTCAGCAGATCAGCATATGTCATCAGTTATCCCAATTGTGAAAAAAGTCTACAATCTTGAAAATATGACCGAAACGTGTCCAATCTACTGAGCAATAAATGCTTTATATTTAATAGACGTGCAATTTCCAGCATTGCACTCACAGTCGAAACCGATATAAAATAGACCAGACTAAAAAAATATATGTTGGTATTTTACAAAATAGCCCCTGAGTCGATTTTAGTTTTCCGATGGCAATTCATTACAGCTTTGCAGATTCTGAATTTCCACAACCCCGGTGCACTGCTGTGTCAGGAAAAATATTGAGCCTGCTACATTAGCTCTGCTTAATAGGGTGAAATGCTTCCAGGCCCATGTTGTGAGCATACCACTGACCTATTATTATCTCAGAACTGCAGAGAAGGCGAAAGTGCTGTATTAATATCCCACCTGGTGGCGCACAATCAAAATAATTGACGCTCAGAAAATGAACATGAATTAGAGGTGTGTGAGTTCTATGATAGCCTTGCTGTAGCAGGGGATACAAGGGCCGCCATGACTCATGCCTACATGGAGACTGTCTCTCAAAAGCTGGTTGGATATTAACCAATGCGGACTCCATCTTGGAATTTTGGTAAACATCTAAATAGAAGCAATGCGCAGAGTACCACATTCTGAGCAAATCACTTAATCTCCCCGTGCCTACCAAAAAACATGAATGTGTCCATCTGTAATGAAATTGGTGCTCATGTAAAGCGCTCTAATACCCGATGTCTCGGGTCTAGTTTGCGCTATATAAAACTCTAAAAAAAAAAAAAGGAGGGCCTATGTAGATGTCTTGCACACTAAATACTTTAACGCACAATCACAGTGTTCTAGCTTGATTTACGGGGAAGTGATGCACAAGAGACATATGGCTTGCCTAAGATCACACAGTATATCTTACTGTCCAGAGCCTCGTACTCATTAATCTTGACTCCAAACACAGGGCCTCATTTACAAGTTTTGTGATGCAGGGCAGTGCAGGAGGTCACTTTGCTGCCCTGTCCTGTGTCAAAAGGAAAGGGCAGGAATGAGTCGTATTTATGACATATTGAGCATTCCTTTCCCACTGCGCTGGTGCCGTTTTAGCTACATTGCGCCAATACAGGCACCCTTGCACCATAGTACCAAGGTTGTCTGCGTTGTAGGAATTATGGTTTTTGTGCAAGAAGGGATACCTTCCTGCATAAAAATGATCAGTGGGGGTGTTTCCTCCTTCTATGGGTGCTGTAGAATGCAGCAGACAAGGAAAGAAGAAAAAAAAGATGAGAAGTAAAGTTATTTCTCCTCGTTGTGCTGAGGAGGCATAGGCTTTTGACGCATTACCAGGTCTACAAGTCGCTGTAAGTCTGGGAATGTGTCAAAATCCATGGGTGTTGTGTGGGATCTCCCAGCACAGCTACCATGGACACCCTCCCTGATGCACTGTAAGGCAACGCAGCTGCTTGCGCTGCTTTGCCTTATTCCATATGTACGAGGCCATGAAAATCCACGCCAAGAGGCTTTGCGTGGCTTCGTAAATATGGGTCTGCACTCTGCCCCGCTGGTGCGTCAAAAACAAGTGACGCACCGGTGGCATAATGGGCTTGTAAATAAGCCTCTTAGCCTTTTCATTTGTTAATCTATGCATGCATTTACGTTTTTTGTAACAGTACAGCACACTATAGGACCAACTTTAGACAGCATGTCCTCCAAGCATGTCCCTTGAACTGCCTTGGTGACTTATGATTGACCAATAGTTCTATTTTCCGTAGCTCAAGCAACAGTGCCCAATGCTTGGTGGACCCCGATTCCTCAACAGAAGCTGGAAAGGGTGTAATTCACTTTCTGTCTGCTAGGGGGTGACGTTTAGGCATCAGTGCCCCCTCTGTAATCCGTAATATCCTGATCTCTTAGAAAAACGAGGACTATCATCACCTGATTTCAATATTTACTCAGTCCACCCTATCATAAAATAAGGTCCATTATCTGCAGCCCACATACCTCACCTTGGGTAGGATCTGCAATTGTACATTATGAAATCTAAGACACATAACTTAGGACCTGATGCCCAACACCTTTTTTCACAAACCAGTATTTGCTAATTGCACGACAACTGCTCTGTTCATATATTTTGCGATGCAACTGATCTACTAATCGATTACATCGAAAAATGTCCATTTGCATGAGATCACAAAACCTCTTGCCTAAGAAATATTAAAGAAACTCTAGGTATTTTGAGACCCCATGATAATGCCTGATAAAATACCATGGGTTTCTTTTTTTTTCTTTTCTTTTATAAGCTCTCTTGGAAGGAATGATATTGGGGCATGCATTCATTGTTCCCCTACATCACTCTCTGCCCCCCAAAGCGCACACAATCAGTCCCAAAAGGGAAGCTATCCCTTATTCACTGCTTCCCCTTTGTAAATTTCCAAGCCCAGGTGTCATTAACTGATCAAAGGTATACGACTGCAATTCCGGTCTCAAATGTTATTGCGACTCAGCAACAGGCGGGAGATGACGCGTTCATGTCCCTCCCTACTTGTGATTTGGAATTAGTCACACACCTTACTTGGTGAGTCAAAAGTACTTTTCTGACTCACAAACTAGCATTTGTACATTGTGACATAGCCTTTTGCAGCCACAAAGCCTGTGATTTTGCAAAGTGCAGATTTAAGACCAACCACTTTTGTGCATTGGGCCTATCTTTCAGACCTCCTCATTAACAAGTCGCCTCAGTACTGTATGTTTTGCCAGGTAATGTCAGTGTGAACACTAAAATTCTACAATCAAAATTTTGTAAGATATAAGTAAATGTAGAATTTAGTTAGCAATTTAGAGACTTATGGGCACATGCATCAAGCTATGCTTTTGCGAGACCTTAATTGCGATGGTTAAGGAATCGCAATAAGCCTATGCATGTAGGAATCGCTATAAAAATAGCGATTCCTAAACATTCCTTAATTGCGACTCGCAAATTGCGACTCGCTATGAAGGAATGGCTTCCCATTCATTCCTATGGGCCTATAGGCCCGTAGGAATGAATGGGAAATTGCATGCGCAATTTGCGAGTACACAATAGGTACTCGCAAATTGTGAATGCAATTTCAAGGGTGTAAGGGTGTCAAAAGGACACCCTGTTGCACCCATGAAATTAATCTGTGCGCACATGTTGCGCACACACATGTCCCAAGGGCATGTGTGTGTGTAATTTCTCGGTAAATAGCAAACCCAAATAGCAAAATCGCAATTTTAAAAGGTATCTTGCATTGCATTTAAGGAATCACAATTTGTTATTCCTTAAATGCAATTGCAATTTGCAATTTTTGCATTTGGGATGATGCATCCCAAATGCAAAAATACCAGTCTGCGAATCTGCCCGTTTGCGACCGGTATTTCCTTTGATACACGTGGGCCTTATTTCTTTAGTAAATTAAGTTCAGCCTGTCTTTCAATATGGATAGGAATGTGAATACTGTCTCTATTATTTGACCTGATACCAGAATAAGATATATTTCTGACCCAAATTGCCAATAGGAGAGTTTGTTTGGAATATGATCAGTGAAACATAATGCAGGTGAATGGAGGAAGGTTTGCTTAAAGTAACTAGTTAGGCTGAATGTGTAGAGTTTGAAGTAAGAATCAGATTAGTATTTTGGTAGAGAAATTGAGTTATTGCAATAGGCTGTATGTCTACTTGCTGCCAGAAATATTGCCAAAGTAAAACATTTATATATTAGAAAATCACCCACCACAGTATTGTCCAGGTTAGAATATCAAGTTAAGTACATATTTACTATTGTTCACTCCACATCTATTTGCCATGAAAATACACATTTTATCAACTTACATGGGGTCTATCTCTTTTTCAACTACACCTTCACTTGTCACCAGATTATTAAGGGCAGGCTAAAACCAAGACTTTGCAAAACATGGTAACTGTTGAAATACGTGGACACAGATGCCTACAAATTGATGGCAGGCAAAGATAACTTCGCCATCACAATTTCTTTCCATGTTGGCCCAACATACCATATTACTGCTCTGACTTTCTTGTTGAATTAGCACTATTATACATGTCAGGTTCCTGCATGTGCACGTTTTCCAAATATGTGGCAATGTTTTCTACATCTCACTTTAGTTTATCAGCTTTCAGTGCACCCTTTGTGTGAACTTCAACCTAGGGAGCAAGAAATTCAACAGCGAGCTCGCCTCCATCCTCAATGCATCCATCACCATGACCACCTTCCCGAACAATGGAATCATACAGAGGTCATAACCCTCCTCACAAAACCATCCACTGACCCCAGCAAACTCAAGAACTTCAGACCCATCTTGCTGCTTCCCTTTCCAGTCAAAGTCATTGAGAAGGCCATTTACCAACAACTCATCAAACACCTGTAGAACTACAACCTCCTAGATACCTCCCAGACCAGTTTCCATGCCAACCACAGCACTGAGACTGTCCTGATTGCTGCCACAGACGACATCAGAACCCTCCTCAACTGTGAAGACACAGTGGCTCTGATCCTCCTGAGACACAGTGGCTCTGATCCTCCTAAACCCCTCAGCAGCATTTGACACTGCATCCCACAACACCCTCATCAAGAGACTCCACCACATCGGGATCCAGGGATATGCGCTCAATTGGATCGCATTCTTTTTCACAGGATGAACCCAGAGAACATGCCTACCTCCCTTCATGTTGGAACCCAAGAGCATCATCTGCTTCGTCCATCAAGCTTCATCCCTCAGCCCCACACTGTTCAACACCTACATTATGCCCCTTGCTGACATCGTCAGAACACATGGCCTCAATATAATTTCCTACACAGACAACGCCCAGATCATTGTCTCAGAAGACCCATCCACCACCAAGACCAACTTCAGTAACTGCAATATGAGCGTTGCCACCTGGATGAAGTCCAACTGCCTTAAGCTCAACACAGACAAGACTGAAGTGCTGATCTTTAGAAACAACGCCTCCCTGTGGAATGACAGCGGGTGACCTGCCAAACCAGACCCATGCCCATACTCACAGACCACGCCCACAACCTTGGCATCATCTTGGACAGTGAACTCACCATGAAATGCCAGATCAACACAGTCTCCTCCACCTGCTTTCACACCCTCCGCAATCTACTACATAATATCTTCAGATGGCTCCCTGCCAACACCAGGAAAACTGTCACCCAACCCTAGTCACCACCCAACTCGACTACGGCAATGTGTTCTATGTGGGAATCACTACCCAACTCCTGAAGAGAGTCCAGATGACACAGAACTCAGCTGTCAGACTCATCCTCAACCTCCTTAAATGGACCCATTTCACCCTCCACCTCAGAAACCTTCACTGGCTCCCGTCCAGATAAGATGCCAGTTCAAGATCCTTACACATTACTATAAAGCCCTCCACGATCTATTCCCAGTATACATCAACCACCGCCTGAACTTCCACCAACCCACAAGACACCTGCACCCCACCTTCCTCATCCTTGCTCACTCTTCACGCACCCACAAAGCCACATTGGAGGTCGCTCCATCTCCTTTGTAGCAACCAAGTCCTGGAACAATCTTCAACTCCACCTCTGAACAGCACCTTCTCTCACAGAATTCAGAAAGGGATTCAAGACCTGGCTCTTCGATTAACTGCAGCAGGATCCTAGCAGCTGGAGACCCTCATGGGTGATTAACCGAGCTGTACAAATCCTGATTGAGGATCCTTTCTATGTTATTTCTATGCCTTCCTTTTCCATCCCCTCTCACAAGCCTTTATAAGAGCCATTCTTGCTTCTTCTACTTTTGGATTTGCAATGCTAATGTGGGTAACTTTCTATACCATGCTAATCTCCTCAACCTCGTTATCCACATAATATCTAATCCTTGCATACGTCCTCCTGAGACTTGCAAAAGAACATCCTATACAATATTCAGTAGCCCTCCACAGGTCCATACCCAGTTACTTCCTCCTTGTCGATATGCGACCTTGTTCAGTTGAATATAGTGCTCTAGGTGTGCTGTAGAGCACAACCTCCCTTTGCTGTCTTCTCCATATAACTGATATGATAACTTCCTCTTTTTCAACCATCACAACTTTCACAACTTTTGGCAACTTTGAAGTCACAAAATATGATAATCCATAGAACACTTTAAAACTTCCAGGGATTTAATAATTATACATTTAGAACTACTTACCAGAATTCCAATGTCCCAATGCTTTACTTTGTTTCTATTGACGCTGCTGCCTGGATTGTATGGGAGAGTACTGAAAAAGTCGTGAAGGTTATGGAAAGTCTTGGCCATTGAATGGCATGCTTTTGAGAATAGCTGAAAAATGTGGACAGAATACGAACATCTAAACAAGTAATCTTATTTCAAGATGGCAAGTGGCTAAAGTGTGGCTAGTTATTAGGAGTATAGCAATGCACTTCAAAGATTGCATGCAAGTCTATATATAAAGAAGAACATAATCCCTGGGTGTCCATCTTTGCCTCCATTTTGGAGTAGCCATGTGGGGTGTGTTTACCTACATTGCTGCTAAATGAGGATCTTTTAAACAGTTTGTGATTAGCATGGGCATTTGGAGTGGCACAAGCCCTTGTGGGCCCTCAGAGACCCTGCTGCCTTAAGCAATTTAGGAAATATCTTTAGTGATCATTATTTATATCGCCCACTCTGGCCTAGAACGTCCAGCGGCATGGCTCGCCTGCAGAGATATCTGCACACGATGACCCACTCCTAAAAGTTAAATACAAATTATTAATGTGAACTTTGTTGGAGGGATCTGAATATTCATGTTCTCATTTGGCTCCCTCTTGGGCTGCTTGATCTCTTCCAGGCTCTGACATGACATACTGAAGCTAAAAAATGCAGCTCACCAGTGATAATCATTTCAAGGCACAATTCTTTGGAATGGAAATATGCATGCCTATTTTTCATACCCCGCCTAATGTGACTATCCACACTGTTTCTATTTGTGCCTGATTATTTTTAGATAAAAAGGAGCTGGGGTGAGCTAATTTGCCAAGGAATTCACAATTTCTATCACAAGAGTTGCAATTATAACTCAGGTTCCTGAGTTCCACAGGCAATTATTGCCTAACTAGATCACATCTCATCAATTTTATGCCGTAAGATCACTTGCAAAAATATCATTTGAGAGTAATAGTATGTCCTAAATATTGATTACAAACATGTCATCCTCCTCGGTTAATAGATTTTCCATTATTAACTCCAATAGAGCAATATTTTTCTGAATGATCTTTAGGACACAATATTTCTTTCAGACAATATTTTTGTTACAATATTCTGGGACCAAAGTATCTCCTTGATGGACCGTATGGTCACTTTCATTGATGGTTGTAGGTGGCACAAAATGGCAATGCCGCATGGGTCGTACACGGAGGAAAAAAATCACCTCAATTATAAAAGTCTACGTTTATTTATTTATCAGTTATTTGTGAGGCTTGATGGCTGCTTCAAAGATAAAGACAGACAGTAGGAGTATGGGGATAGAATATATAGAGAGCATTCAGGTAACCCTCTTCTCCTGAATGTAACATTCCTATAGCTGGAAAATGTATAGCTAGATAAAGGGTTGAATACTGAAGGATTATAGCCCATTGTTGTGGGCTATATCTATTATTAAATGCCCTTCACCTGTATTATAGGTATGAATGCCTATAATGAGGGAAAAGCCTTTAATGACAGACAGAAGTGCAGTAAAGCAACTGGAATTTGCCAACCATTGAGGAGAGAATGTTCCAAGTTAAACAGGGAGAAGGACTAAGACCAACATTAGGTTATCAGAGGAGGCAATCTATATTTCCTTTATAGGGCTTCTGCCATGTGATTGTGTTCATTAGAGCTCCCAACATTTCAATGCTCTAATAACATCATCAAATGGTTTAATTCCGTCTTACCACCAAGATACCAACACATGGTCCCTTTGAATATGTGCATCAGCTATTGCTAGGGTTAAGCATCTTTGTAGCCGTGAGAAGGATTGACTGCTGCAGCGGATTCCTCGTTGTTCCATTTCCCTATGCACTCTTGCCCAAGGAGCATGTGATCGGTTTCTATAAATGCACACTCTACAACCAGAAAATGGTTGTACGATAGAGGTATGCAAGGTTAAACCACGCATGCCTCTACCACGCAGCCCGAACCACGATTGCAACTTAACCACGCATTCCCTTACCACGCATGCCTTTGCCACAGAATTTCATGGTAAAGACATGAATGGCAAGGGCGTATGCACTGCTAAGTTTGCCACTGCACTGAAACCCCCTTATCTGACCTAGCACCTAAATTACAAACCTCTTCCTGCCCCAGACATAGGGTGGGATAAAGTTGGCAATAGTGGGCAGTTACCTTCTATTCTGATAAGATGTGATTTCACCTGAGGTCAAAGGGAGTGTGATGTTACTTTCGCCAGGCCTATATTTTTGGTGACATGTCACAGTGGAATGGCTTGCAGTGTCGCTTGCAAAGCATTGACCAATCTATGCATCTTTCATGATGGCTTAAATAAAAAAAACTCCACTTCCACAGCGAGTAAGGCCCTTCTGCTCAGATCAGCCCCCAAGCCTATATCACTTAAATGCCATTTTACTAACCAATCAGGAATTCATGTTCAGGATAAAAAGAGGGCTGAGGAAACTTTTAATAAATTGTCAGCCAAATTTTAAAACTATTGGACCAGGATCATTAGGTCACAGCATAAATCAGAAGATTCTCTTGATGACACTGTGTTGAGAAGCTGTAATGTTCTGTGGTCCAATTTCCTGGAACTAAGAGTTAGCCTGAACAATCACAAATAGTGGTTTGGTTTCTCAAGTGTGGTTTACATGTCCTTTCCTTGTTTTCTTCTCTCATCAGCATCCCACATAAGGCTCCCATGAAATCTTGTTGAAGGTGTGACCATTGAGGCAAAAGCTTCGCTTCAGGAGGGGTTGAGGTTCGGCTTTGCAGTTGGACTCAAATGCACTGCAACTCTAAAAGGAGCCAATATCTGAAAATGACCAGTGCTCTCCAGACCAATCACGAGCAGAACTTTGGAGGAGGTCGGTACAGCTCTAATTCTGTGCTTTACTGCTGCCTCTGTCGCCCCGTCTGTTGCCCCGTCTCTTGCCCCGTTTCCCTCTTAGGTTCAATTCAACATACAAAAAAATTGTAGAAGACACTGATATATTGGCATTGGAATCACACCTACTAATTAAGCTAGGCCAACAGAAATTAAAGTTCATTTCCTAATTAAATTTATGAAGTTAAACAAAATTAATTGAAATTATTTAAATTAAATTAATGACACTAATTGAATTTAATTAACTTAACGTACATTACCAAATTAAACTGATGAAATTAAACAACATTAATTGAAATAAATTAAATTAAATTAATGAAATCAAAGTGCATTTCATAGATTTCCTAAGGTACTGGGTGACTACGTTTTCGGAACCAATATCGCTGCAGCTCTAAGGGACGGTCCATGCCCTTTGTGCACTGACACAATAAAATAACTGTGAATTGGACCAGAACTTGTGTACACAAAACTAGTTTCTTAGAATAATAGATGATGGCTTTCTCAGTACAAATGGCAGATGACAGCCTCAGTGACTTCCACTGTGGCGAACAGCATGTACCCCGCTTGTCAATCACCATATCAAAAATGTTTGGAGAGTGGTGTCAACTTCTGGCACATAGTTACAAACAACAGTGGCAACCCTAGAACCTGAACCAGGGGTAGTTGACTTCTGACACATTAAATCGGACTGTGAGGCACTTTCCCAATTGTAGAAGATATGCTGAAGTCCATATCTGGCTTTTTCAAATGACCACTAGTGAAATCCCCCCAGCTTAGCCTGTTGGAGCTCCTATTGGTCAAGAAGAACTCTCACCCTTCACAATGGCGGATGAAGCTGCCTTATTGGGACTGCACATGCCTTTGTAAGTTGACATTCTCCTGTGGGGGAGACAGTTTCCCACATGGTGGGAAATTATTCTGTTTATGTATTTATCCAAGCAGAACCATCCGGCATTCTCTGTGAACCCAAGCACTGTCTCCTTTACACCAAACACTATTAAGGCACTGGTGCCGCACAGTGCGTTATCGCATCCCTGCGCGAACCGGATGACGCAAACTGTTTATGCAGCAAGCTCTGCCTAATTACAGCTTGGAGATACAGATCATGTTTGCAGCTCAGCCATGATTCAAAAGAGGAAAAACCTGTGAAGGTGCAAAAATAGGTTTCTTCTCCTAACCATGAATATTTATTGTAAGCACGCACAGCCGGTCAGACAGTTTTTAACTCTTAAAAGCTACCTTTCCACCTTGCCAGGTTCCCTTAGTGATTTCTGGAATCTGTTTGGTGCATAATCAACTTTTAAAAATATAAGATAATCATTTGTTAGTGAATAACCATTACAGGTCAAATGATTGTGTCCATCCCAGCCTTTCAGTGTAGAGAATACAATATTTGTCTATCCCAGTCCTGCATCTCTAACAACCAGGACACTAGGCATTCCAGAATGTTCCTTTGTTTGATGAAGTCTTCTTGGGTTTTGAGATCAATAGTGACATCATTCGCCCCTTTAATAACCACATTTATGAGGGGAGGACAGAAAGGTAGATGGTTGCATTAAAGACCTAGATATCCATGACATTTCTGATACTGCTGAACTTTGCCATCACCGTCGGTCACCTCTATACTCATTGGTATCGCCCATATCATTCCTTTTATCCTTTTGTCCTAGAAAGGAATTGGTAATGACTGTGAGAGGCCGGGATACCCAAATAAACGGAGGTGCTTTGATGCTGCAAATATAATATAGAGTGAAAGCCTTTTGACAAGTAGTTCAGGGGGTTTTGAATTCAGCACACAGTGACGTTTCAGCACTTGGATATATGTCTTGATAATCTCACGTATATAAATGCAGCCGCTTAGGTCTCATGGACATGGTTCAGGATGTGAGTAGCTCCCTGAATCTACAGAGAATATAAATCATTATCAGGCCAGATTTTGTCATATTATTTTGTGTTATTAAAGATGTAAAGAGTTCCCTACCAAGCAAGTCATGAGGTGCTAAAACAACAGATGAGTTAAGTGTAGTTAAATATACATAACAATTAAGAAAGACATTTGTCAAAATGTTTTTCACTGTTGTGTAAATCTGTGGTGAACTGAGATGAGTCTATGGGAGAGTGGTAAGGATTTCCACAGAGTAGGTCCAGTACTGAAAAGAAGCAGCAGCTCAGAGGGAATTTACAAAATGCAGGAATTGAGATCAAGAGATGCTGAGCTACCAGCAGGAATGTTTAGAGGGGCACCACAGGTGCCCCCAGGGCCAACTGCGAGGGCGTGGGGGAAAGGGGCCCTGCTAGGGGCCCCCAAAGTCAGTTTATGACAGCCAGTCCATGTCAGAAAGGCAGACATGGATAGGCTGTCAGAAACCGACATCATAATACTGACAGCAGAAACACCATCTTTAAGGGATTATGAGTACTTTTCTACTGGCCGACGGGCTCCTTGAGTCTGTCGGAACATCGTCTGATTCCCTGGCCAGTTTAAACTCCAACAGACGTCATTATAATGTAGCGGTTGGACTTTAAACCTACAATGTTGACAAGAAAGCCACCAACCAGCGGTCGGAGGCTTTCCCACCCGCATCGTAATTAGGCCCAAAGTGTGAAAGATATAGAAGGAAAGGGTGGATTTTCCTCATAGCAACTGCACAGGATGAAGAACTGAAGATATTTGACAGTGCATTTGGAGTGAGGCATTGATTGTGTCACCAGGCTCTTCGTGGTATGACAACGTTTGGTACAGGGACGAAACCCGAAAGCCAGAATGAAGGCCCACAAAATGTGAGATTATTAGAAGTCATCAAGGTCTTGCTTTTATCGATGTTCAATTTTTACCAGTGGTAACCCATCCACAAAGGATCTCAGAGAGACAGCGTTGGAATAAAAAGTTTCAGAGTGAAGACCACTCAATCGGAAAATAATTTGAGTGTCACCAGTGTAACAAAGATGTGAAAGCTGAATGAAAAAATTAGAGAGGAAAGAGGTCTCAGATATAGACTAAAGAGATAGAGAGAGGAGCGGGACCCTTGCAGTATTTTTCATTGGCAGAAACACCAAGAAATATTCTAACCTTTCATATGCATAGCTCTTGCCACCAAAGATTTATAGATGTGTAGTACAGTATACAGAGGGTGTTACTATTATGAAACTCTATATTACTCATCTGATTGACCTCAGAAGATGGAGAGACACAGAGAATTTGCAAGTAAATCAACAATGTAGCTGTATATTGGTCTCTGTTGTCTGTGCTGGAACCAACTGAGCTTTCATACCACCGTCTGCTATGTTTAGAGACTCAATGCGAACGCGTTCGAAGAATAAGGGAGTAGGGTTATACTTAATTTGTTTTTAGTTTTAGCACTTGAGAGGAGGCCCTTGTCCATTGTCAAAGAACTTAAAATGCCAAGTTTGCACTCAGCCACCTCTCATAGCGTGATGGGAATTTGCGCTGTGTTCCATTGACTGCAGGCCGATCATATCTCCGGGGTGTGGTACCAGAATATCAAAACCAAAATATCATCTAAAAAAATTATAGAGTCCTACATATCATTTACAAAACTATTGCACCATTGGAAATGCTAATAGAAGAACTACACAGAATGGTTCAAACATTTTGTACACAGTATTCTGACTTGCAACCATAAGGAGGATTGAGGGTATGGACGGGTCCCCGAGAAGAACAGACTGACTTGGATGCTAATGGAAAATCACTCTAAGGGCCCGATTCCGAT
The DNA here is from genome assembly GCF_964204655.1 of Triturus cristatus. Taxonomy (NCBI): domain Eukaryota; kingdom Metazoa; phylum Chordata; class Amphibia; order Caudata; family Salamandridae; genus Triturus; species Triturus cristatus. The sequence goes on from NC_140593.1 coordinate 1,007,171,390, forward strand.
CTCAGTTGGAAAACAAATCAAACAACTTGGGTCCGGAATGCTTTCTGTACAACTCATGTCAGGGGAGTCTGATCAAACACGTACGATGCGTTTGAATGCATCCGGATACGATTCGGTCGGACTCCTATTGACTTCATTGGGAGTCTGTGTACCGAACGTGTACATAGGCTCGCATTGAAAAAATGGGTGACTAGGGAAAATTGTGCACCCTGTGACGGGCACCCCTTGGTGCCTGCCACACTCTGCATGGTCTGAAAGGGGGGACTCATGAGTACCCCCACGGGCACTATTTGGAGGGCCACGGTTGAAGGGCGGCTTGCTATGGGCCCCCAAAGAACGATTCCAGCAGCCTTTTAGATCCGGGCACAACGACTTGTAAAGTCTGTCCGAATCATTCATTGTACTTGCTCGCTTGGAAAACCTACTCCATAGAGCTGTACGATTCGGCTCCGGAGGGCTCTATCTCTCTGTATGCCTTCTGAAACCTATTCGGTCAGCACTAAGGGTTTCCAGGCATCGTACATGGTTGTTCAGAATTGGGAATGAGTCAGTCGGAAACATGGGCTCCGGATAGGTTTCGGTAAAACCAAATCCGATCAGGAGCCCTTCCAACCGAGATCGGAATCGAGCACTAATTCTATAAAATTTTAGAGGAAAGTTAAACATACATGAAAATCCACAAAGCTTTGATTACTATAAGGCAGGATGTTAAAGGAAACTCCACTGGTGGATTCTATGCCAGATTTAGCACGTCCTCCAGTAACTGGGAGATATTTTGTTGCCACCAATCTCCAAAAGAGATCATTAGAAATTAATGTTTATCATATTAATGAAAATATATGTATTTACATATAATGGGTTGTGAATGCCTACATGGCCATCGTTTTCCTTTACCACCTGGGAGAGCTTTACTTGTTGCACCCCTTTCTTTATTTCCTTCGGTCTCGATACTGGAATTAGGTTTAGTCTGGCAGCTTTGTGCAAATTGTGTGATTATGCAGCTGCACATGGCGATAAAAATCACTGTATGTTAATCTCAGCAAGATTACCTTTTCAAGATTTTATGGTGTGATTATTAAGGTAAATATCAATGATTGTAGCGAACAGCGAACCCACAGGTGAAAATGCCCCACACCCTTTCAAGGCAGCATTGCCATAGCAAGGGATCTATGCATTGATAACGAGTGCTTTTTGAGACAAGCCGTGATAATAGGCCCTCGTAAGAAGGGTGCGATTGGCTCTAAACGAGCAACAACAATGGGTCCTCGTATTAACCCCTTCAGCGCGGCGCGGATTACCGCACCGTGCTGAAGGTTCTATTGAGCGGGCGGGGCCGTGACGGAGCTGTTCCGTCATGCGCACAGCGCAACCGACGCGCATGATGGAACCGCTCCGTCATGAGCATTGAAGGGGTTAAGGACCCCATATGAATGATGACAATGGGCCCTTGCCGCGAGGGTGCCATGGCTTAAAGAAAAGTCCTGATAACAGGCCCCATGAGTTCTTGTTCCATAGTGAATTACAACACTAATCTGGGTTTGTGGGTTCCTTAGGAATCTGGACCCTGGTGCCAATGCACCATCTGCACTATTGATTGCTACACCCCTGCAAGGAATCACCCTCAAGGCTATAGTCTCCATTATCGTACTTCAGGGAAGCACGTTTTCGAAAGCTGCAAGATTCGGTTGATGCCATACTGAGAGGGAGGACTGCTGTAAATTTCAGGACCTGCTGTGGAGAGGGAGGACTAATTGTAAGATCTTTCTGGGGTTGCCTGAGGAGAACCATTGAAGAACAGCCAGCAGCGGCCCCTTCGCTAAGGAGGAGGAGCATCACCCCGCTGCTCTGTGAGCAGTTGAAAAAGGAAATATGTAATAATAACTCAATGTTATTATCATTTTATTTTTTGTACTGGTTTATGTGCGGGGTGGGCTGGGCTGACCAGAGCAGGGGGAAGGAGAGGTGGGCACTCTCTAAGTGCGTATGACGGTTTGGCCGGCCGCCTTGGGCCGACCAAATGGTGATGCGCACTTAACATGTTCTCTACCCGGCTGTATTGCACAGCCTGGGTGGAGCACATGCACAGTATCCCAAAACCTGTTTGACTGCCGAACCACGGTGCTCAGACCAATCACGACGCTGCTGCCATGCTGGTGACAGCCGCGTCGTGATTGGCTAGGTGAGCCTGTGTGCTTCCTGCTTCCAGGAGTCGACCGAAGAGGACCGAGCGACGGCGGATGGCCTGCAGGTAAGTGATTTTTTTTTCTATTCCCACCCCCACCCCGCCAACCCTGTTAAGTAGCAACCGCCACTAAGAACAGCTTGAGGAATCGACAGACAGGAACATTTGAAGATCTCGCTTCAGACTTCAGAAGCCTTTGCCATTGATATTTTTGGAAACTGCGTGGGATTTTGAAGCGGGTCTTGAAGTTGCATTGTATCTGGTGAAGTCGTTGCAGGGTTAGGGGGTACAGCAGAGCTGTCCAGGTCGTGAGCAGGGATGCAGATGCGGGCATTTCCTAAAGTTAAGGAAGTATTGTCTTACACTTTGCTAAAGAGAGGTGTATTATTCCAATCATAATAGCTGAGGGCACACATTTTTTGGCTTGGACCAGGAGAAAGCAGAAGACCTCACAAAGATCACACAGTGAGTCAAACAAAGGTTCCACTACAATATGCACAACGCCTGCATCCCACGGCAACGGTTGAGTAATGACCCCATCTTGTGCTACCATCATTCCAGGATTCACGAGCACACTGGATGAGAGAGATGATTGATGTGTGAGCTAATGGCGTCTCTTAAAAATTACTGTTTTCCAATCCGAAATGATAAAAAGCAGGAATGAACGCTTTTGAAAATCGGAGCCGTTTCCCTCCCAATAGAAGGACTGAAAAAACGAAACATTTAGCATGCAGACGAGCAAAGCTCCGAAATGCGGTCTCGGAGGAGATGTACCGGTTAATGTCAATTAAGTTCAGTGCTATGTATATTAGCACATATTTATTTATGCTGGTGCTTTGATCTCTTACTCGCAGATGCTTTTTAATTTCGAAAGTGTCTGGGAAAAAAAGGGTCTTATGAACCGACATGAATCGAGAAACTAGACTGTTTGAAATAAGACAGGACTTCCATTCGCCCTTTGAAACCTAAATTTGATTTGAGCTCTGTGAGACGTGCAGAGGTGCACTGCGCCTGCAGAGGGGCCAGAGTGGGTGGAGCTTAGGGTGACTTGTTTTACATCACTCAGAGACCCAGGCACCAGGAAAAGATGCAGATCCACATCTAGTCTCTAATTGGATGGCACAGTGCTTGCTAGTCAAGGCCCCAAACAGCGGCGGCCGCCACAAACAAAGGGTGGTGAGCCTGGAGGGGGAGCGCAGGAGGGGGAGAACTTACCTGAAGCCGCCGGCCGCCTCCCGCGTCGCGCCTCCTGTCCTCTTCCTGGTCCCATCAGCCCGAGGGACAGGCTTTCATCCAATCCATCCCATCCAATCCCGGTGCTGCTCTCATGCTATGACAGCAGCGAGGGGATTGGCCTGAGCGGGCTGGAAAAAACTCTCCGCTCAGACCAGGGAGTCTCCGGGGTTTCTCCAGCCCGGCTGTTCAATGTAGCCGGGCTGGAGAAACCTAAGTACGCATTTGTGTTTGGCTGGCCTGAGACGGCCAGCCAATCACATATGCACACTTAAGGAGTGCACATAACACTACTCCTCCACCCTCCCATGCCTCGGCCCCACCCCTCCCTACAGTGCTGGCTCAGAGCCGGAAAATTAAAAATAAAACAATGCTAGAACATCGTTTTATTTTTCAGTTGCTGTCTTTAAACCAGGCAGTGCGGCGACGCTCCTCCGCCATTGTGGAGGAGCTGCCGTTGGCCCCAAACCAACATGGATTGGGCGATCCATTTTGAAGCTAGGGGGTGATAATAAGGGCCCTGGAATGCCATATGGGGCCCCACTTGGAAATTCGAGGTTAGCGGTAAAATTGCAGACCTAGTACATTTCACCTAGAGACTCCAGCTGCTGAAAGCAACCAAAATCTTGAGGTCAAACTACAGGGGGAATAGAGGAATTACTGGGATTACTGTGCCAGGAATGACCAATTCCCCAGGGATTCCCAATATGTCAGCAGCACTGCAGGGTTCCTCTTGTCATCCTTATTGTTAGGCCTTACATCTTTGCTGAGGTATTCACTCATACATTTTGCCCTCAACTATTTTTGCTGCACTTGTTTTTGTTGACATTAGGACTCGTTAAAGTGTTTGTGCTCTCTTCCTAAAGCATGGTAAAATTGGCCTACATCTAATTGCCACTTTAAATTTACTTATATTCCCCTAGTAAATGGTACTACATTTACCCAGGGCCTGTAAATTAAAAGCTACCAGTGGGATGCAGCACTTTTTGCGTTACCCACTAAAGTAGCACTGTAAACACTGCAGGCGGTAGTGTAGCTTTAAATTGCCTATTCGACCTGGCAAAAGAAACCTTTTGCTAGGGTTTAGACCTTCCTTTTCAATGCTTATAAGTGACCCCTAATGTAGGCATTAACCACTCCTTCAGGGTGCATGGTTTTCAAAAAGCAAGACATGTGTGCCCCAAGCGTTACATGTCATAACAATGGAAAACTCCTAAAAGTCATTTTTCACTGCTTTAAGAGTATGGCCCTCGTTCCTATATCGGTGGAGGGCACACAGACATCTGCAGAAGCGGTCTGCCGGATTATGATCCGGCAGTCGGAGGCATCGTGCAGAGGGACCAACTGCTGCTTTTCTGACAGGCTCAAAGAGCCCGTCGGGGGCAGCGGTGGGACCGTATACGCCTACAATAGGGGCAGTGCCTGCTCAGGCACCCCCATAGGGATTACAATGTCCGTTTCCCTCCACCTTTTCATGACGGTCCAACTGCCATGAAAAGTCAGACGGAAAAGGAATTTGGGGGCCCCAAGTATGGACCCTGTCCCGCCGGACCTCCTCTATGGGGCCCGGGGGGGCCCATGTGATGCTCTCCAAACACCCATGAACCCTATGCCAGGCACCGAGTGGTGCCTGGACCACGGTGCAGGGATGTTTATAAACATGCGTTTCGCAATTGTGGTTTGTGCTTTGGCCTGGAAAAGGGCTGCAGCACAAGTCACAATTGCAAAAGGCATGTGGCGGTTGGATTGTAATAAGGTGAGTGGACTCCATCCCGATACAATGTCAGTCGGACGCTGGTCCTACCGGCATCATAATGAGGGCCTATCTCTCTCAGATACTATCACAGGGTTACCTTATTATACTTAATGTTTCCACTAAAATTAATTGTAATTTACACTTTTTTATAGTTGTAAATTCAGATTTAAGCTACTATTCTGAAAATGCCACTTTTAGAAAGTTGTTATTTTTCTGCCTAAACCAAATGTGCATTTCTGTCAGTGTCCAAGGTCACTTGACTGTGAATAACTTGCCTGTGATGTTTTGTGCATTTGTTCCAGACATGGGGACAAAAGGGTCATGTATGTGGGGCAGGGTGTGGCAGTGCTGAGCATTATGCCTCGAGGTGTTGTACACAGCACCTCCCGAGCTTTAAAGGGCAGCCTCAGGGCTCGACCAATGCCTTCCTGACTTCTAAGTGCTGCCTGCCCTACCACTGACAAACATAGCTCACACCAGGCCTGTCTGCCCTTTGTTACTCAAGTAAGTTTGAAGCCCAACCCAGGAAAGGGGGACGGTTAGACATAGGGGGCGTCACCCACCTAGAGCAGGAATGGGGATAGAAGTGGCACCTTCAGAACCTCTCTTCAAAACACTCCTGGCCTGTGGAAGATTCAGAGGAAGGACTGTACTGCTGTCTGAAGAAGGAAGATTGGGCCTGTTTGCCTTGCACCAGCCTCCTCAGAAGTCACTCCAAGGCTCTGTTGGTTGACCGCCAGTTCGAGCTACAGGTGCACAGTAAGTGTCCAGAGGCCTCCATGCAAGTGCCTAGTTGACCAGCACCAACTGGACCTGCCTGGACCTGCTGGAGCCCTGCTGCTGGCCTCTGCTGGAGTGAGTTTGGATGAGAGAAAGACTTTACCAACAACATAGAGTACAAGTTCCACATCAACACAATTTGTCTTGGTAAAGCATCAAGTGGCACGATTACAAACCAGATCACATAGTCATGCCGTATATAGCAGCAACAGCGGAGGAGGCAAGGCCTCAGGGGAGTTGGAAAAACAGGGCAGCAGGCTGCACTGGGAATGTCATAATAATAGATAAATATATATTGTTTGACATCAGCACGCGGGTCCTCCAAAGAGACAACCTAGCAGACATGATTGCATCACATTGCATCACAGAATCCAATGCACATATGTTAAAAGGGAGTAAGTCCGCACAGTGGATACGGGCAGTCATTAGGCTAATGTGTTAATCTTTATTAGGCATTTACACTACATACATACTATTTACATAATGGATCTATATGAATACAACACAGCCATGTAAAAAACACAATATTGTTCCTTACCAAAGTACATTTTTTTAAAACAGAATGAACAGCAGAATTTTAAAATTGCTGTGGGGAATTTAAATTGCATGTCAGATTACTTTTAACACAAACATTTTCCAACAATACATATTTGTGTTCCGAACATCATTTGCAAAAACATCAGCCCAAAGTTTGTATATTTTCACCTCCAGAACAGCCCTATTTTTTTAAGTGAAATTAAGGACATAATATTTTTGTTACACTACGTTTATCCCACAGTATTCTGGTTCTAGACCAAATTCAAAATGCGAAGTATCGGCCATAGCTCTGAAGAAACTATTTAACAGAAACCTCCAAAATGAATAAACACCCCAGTCCCAGGGAATTTCAATCTGAATAACTCTTTATCAAAATGATCAGTTCTTTCTGCAATGTATTGATTCCCCCAGGGATGACCTGTAAGGAGGCGCTTCATAGCCCATCATCCAATTTGCTGCGTTGAGGCTATGAAAATCATGCATGGAAATGAATTTTTATCAAACGTTATTGGCAGCAATTTATGAGTTTCATTAAAATCGACTTTCAAATAATATAGAATAAATGAGCATGAAATGTGCAAGGCCTTAAAGTGATCAATAAATGGGTTTATGGGACAGGGTAACTTGATCCTAACTCGGTGCGGTTTTGCGCGTGCTGTAAACTGCTTATGCAGCACGGCATTTCCCCGTAGACACAGAATGGTTACAACCCTGCGACACATTATGCCACATATCACTGGTGCTATCAGGAGGGCAAATTAAAGATGAGTAAACTGGTCTGCAACTACAGAATTCAATCAAAACCATGTACTTGCTAAAGATTGAATTTCCTTTCATTGAACCACAGGCCTGTGTCTGCTGATTTATTGGGTTGCAACACACTTTATTGATCTCCCATGAGGTATCAATCAATGAGGTGAATGAGCCAGCATAAAGTCTGAATGTTTTCATTTTTTTCATTCGCTGAGTGGAAGGGATTGATTGAAGACGAGATGAGACCAGATCATTGACATTTGGCCATAAGTGATCCCTTTTGGGTGGCAGTGTGAAGCTATAGAGGTTTCACTGTTCTGCAACTTCTCCTTTAGCCTCCAGCAGCAAGAAAAGTTGCGAGGATCACGTGTTCACATGCTTTCTAGCTGGAAAAAATGGCCATTTCTTGCAGTGGCAAGAAAACCTCCAAAGATGGGTATGAATCTTGCACATACCAAGACTACTGGTTACCCGACAAGGGTGGTGTTGTGGAAGGCCCGTTGCCAGTCAATAAACCCATTGCACATATACTTTTCAGCTTAGGGGTCCCCTACTGCAGCATTAGGTAGAAACGTCTGCTGGTGGAGGCAATCAAAAGATGGAGACTATTTGTGAGTCCTAGTCAAAACATCCAGAGAACTATGAGGTGTGCTTGTGACTAACGATGTGGCACAAAAGCTGTTCAGAAATATGTGTCTGAGCTGAATGAACTTTACTAAGTAACAACCTAGTTCCAAAGTCGGCAGTCCTGGCCATAAGGCAACGGCCTCTTCCTTCCACCACTACCCCTATTCTTAATCTTGTCCTGTGCTTGCAGTTTCATCAACCCCGCCCGAGACCCACTTTTTAGAATCGCCTTCGTTCTCCAAGGCCCACATGCGCTCGCACAGAGACACACATACACACAATCAATCCGAGTTTTGTAAAGCGCGCTACTCACCCATGAGGGTCTCAAGGCGCTGGGGGGGAGTGATGGGGGAGCCGGTCTGTGGGGGTCATTTGAAGAGTTCCTTCATGAATAGGTGCAGTGTCGGGCTTCGTCAGAGGTGGACGGAGAGTTCGTTCCAGGTCTGGGCTGCGAGGTAGGAGAAGGATCTTCCACCTGCTCAGGTCCTGTAGAAGCGTGGGACGGTGGCTAGGGCGAGGTCGGCTGAGCGGAGGTTTCTCTTGGGGGCATGGAAGGAGATTCGGTCATTGAGGAATTGAAGTGCGGTGTTGTGGAGGGCCTTGTAAGTGTGTGTGAGTAGCTTGAAAGTTATTCTTCTTTCAACGGGGAGCCAGTGGAGGTCGCGGAGGTGTTGGGTGATGTGGTTGTGTCGTGGGATATCCAGGATTTATCTGGCTGCGGCGTTCGGGATGGTCTAGATTTTGCGGAGGAGTTTTTTGTTGATCCCGGTGTAAAGGGCATTGCCGTAGTCCAGTCTGCTGGGGATGAGTGCGTGAGTGATGGTTTTCCTGAAGTCGGGGGGATCCACTTGAACGTCTTGCGTAGAATGCAGAGGGTGCTGAAACATGCGGAGGAGACGGTGCTGATCTGGCGATTCATGGTGAGTGATGAGTCCAGTATGAGGCCGAGTTGCGTGCATGGTCCTTTGGGATGGGTGGGTGTCCAAGGCGGGGGACCACTAGGTGTCATCCCATGCAGAGGGGGTGGAACCGAGGATCAGGATTTCTGTTTTCTCCGATTTGAGTTTCAGGCAGATGTTCATCATCCAGGTCGCGACGGCTTTCATCCCTTCTTGGAAATTGTGCCTGGTGATTTTGGGTTCCTTGTATTAGGGAGAGGATGAGCTGGGTGTCATCAGCGTAGGAGACGATGTTGAGCTTGGGGTTTCTGACGATGGTTGCAAGGGAGGCCATGTAGACATTGAAGAGTGTGGGGCTGAGGGAGGATCCTTGGTGTACTCCGTATCTGATCTCTTTCGCTTCTGAGAGGAAGGCCGGGAGTCTTGTTCTCTATGTTCTGCCTGAAGGAATGATCTCACACACACCCCAACACACACCCCTCCCCAACCCCAAAATCTTTTTCTGTGCCTTTTTCTAACCGCCTTTTCTCCCTTCAGCCTTATTTATGGGGATTTGGCGTAAGGCTGCGCAGCAAGTCATTTTGCTGTGCTGCCCTACGGCAAAGTGAAAGGGCAGGAATACACCATATATATGCAATACTGTCCTTTCTCCCTGAAGTGGTGCCATTTCAGCTGTCTAGCACCAATGCAGGCACACTTGCACCATGTTGCAAGTGCGCCTGTGTTGTTGGCAGGGTTGTTTTTATGCAGGACAGGGCACCTTCCTGCACAGAAACAATTGTAGGAGGCGTTTTCCTCTTTCTGTGTGTGTTGCAGAATGCAGCACACATAGAAAGAGGAAATAACGAGGAGAAATAAAGACATTTCTCCTTGTTATGCCTCACCTCGGGAGGCATAAGGATTTGGCACTTTCTCAGGTTTAAATGATCTTGTAAGTCTGGGCAGCATCAAAAGCCGTGGGCGTTGCATGGGAAAACCCACTGCAACGCCCCCCAAGTGCAGAGTAAGGCAAGGCAGCGCTTGGTGCTGCTTTGCCTTCATCCATATCTATGAGGCCATCCAAAGCCACGCATATTTAGTAATCTACGCTGCCGGAGGGTCACAAAAAGTGATGCTCGGGTGGCGCAGGGGGCTCTGAAATAAGCCCCTTAGTCTCTTTTCGGTTCTCCGTTGCTATTCAGTTAACACTGTTCTCAAGTGTTTTAATACTTTTTTTTTAACTACACATAAAAAAATGCAGTATCTATGGCAGCTCATTAATCTCCATCACTATCAAATAAGCAAGATCACACATTGCGTCAACTATGTCACCATGCTTTTAAGTTACTACAGTGAAAGGATACCCAGACCCATTCAGTAATTAAATAGATGTACTCTGCAACTCCGCAGGAAGGGTACCCCTGCTGAGCCACTTGCTAAATGTGCTCCAGAGAACACAACTGTGCACAAATCGTTGAACATTGTCACAAAGGGGACTATTTGTGTGGCAGATGCACAGTATACTGGTAAAGAAAAAACATTTACCGATGCTTTGTTTGGTAGACAAGCACAGAAACGGCATCCAGAAATCACAAGAATACCAGCACTGGCCCAACCAATGGGTGGTGAATTTATTTACTTGAGGGTTATGGAAAATATCCCAAACTTCAATCAACAGAATGCACTAGGGAATTTATGCTGATATAATAGCAGTTTGAGCTGCCCCTCCAGTATCAGTTGGTAGAGTGCACACACTTGGACATTCAGGTGACAGACCAGCAGATTACATAGACTTGGACTCTCTGTCAAATACTGGTGAAGCAAAGACTCAATACAGTGGTAAAGGCTTCCACTTCCCCTCCATGTGGCACGTAGACCGATAGGGCTGTGTACTGAACATCCCAATCAGAATATTTATTCTTATTCTACAAACAAGAACAATACCACTGGGTTTGTCTGTCATGCAACCCTGTGACAACATATCCCATCACATGCACACAAACAGATACTGACGGAAGTGAAGTAGCTGTAGGCAGTGCCTATGTAGAGCAAGATGGTCCTGATGAAGGACACAGACCCTTTTAAGTGCTCACATCATCCCAATTTTCAGGTCTTGCTTAGACAGTGCATGTGCTGTCTCTTCAAGGCCTTTTGTTTTCTATCAGCGGGCTTAGACACCACCAATTTCTTACCATTGGTTGGCTTCATTGTCAGTCTCATTTGCTTGCTTTTTATTGATCATCTGCTGTAGGCTTCCTGCCTCTATGTGTGTTTGCCCCTCGCCTGGAGCATGGATGCATTAATTGTGTCATTCCACTTCTTATTTTTCAGGTGCTACTCCACTTCATGCCACTTTATTCTACTCCACTCTCCAACACACGACTCCACTCTACTCTACTACTTCACTCTATGCCACTCCACTCTACAACACTCTTCTCCACGCTGCCTCTCTCTATGACAATCTACTTTGCTCTACTCCACTCTATTCCCCTCTGTGCCATTCCACTCCACTGAACGACCATCTACTCATTGTACGACTCTCCACTCTACTCTACAACACTCCATTCCACTTTACTCCACTCTACTCTATGAAGCTCTTCTCCACTCAATTCTCTCTGCACCACTCCATGAAACTTTAATCCACTCTATGCCACTCCACTCCACTCTACGACACTTTTATCTAATTTGCATCAATCTACGTTGACTCTCTATGCCACTCCACTCTATGACCTTTTACTCCAGTCCACTCTACACCTCTTCACTCTACGACCCTGGAGGAATACTACAATATACTTCCTCCACAACACTTTACTTCACTCTATGACACTATACTCTATGACAAGCCACTCAACTCGACGCCACTCTACTTCACTGAATTCCCTCTCTGCCACTTTACTCCACTCTATGCCACTCCATTCCACTGTGCGACACTGTTCTTCAATCTACACCAATCCACTTTGACACTCTGGGCCACTCCACTCTACGGCACCCCACTCTATGACATTTTACTCCAGTCCACTCTACTCCTCTTCACTCTATGACCCTGCACTCTATGACAATCTACTTCCTCCGCAACACTTTACTTCACTCTATGACACTATACTCTACGACAAGCCACTCAACTCTACCCCATTCTACTTCACTCAACTCCTCCACTGCCACTTTACTCCACTCTAGCCTCACCACTCCGACACTTCTTGCCAATGCACTCCACGACACTCTACTCCACTCTACGCCCCTCCACTCTACTCCACACTACGGAACTCTACTGTTGGCACAACACTCCACTCTACACCACTCCACAACACTCCACTCTACTGTACGCCAATCTACTGTACTCTACTCTACGCCACACCACTCTATGAAACTTCAAGCAACTACCTTTTAGCCATGCTGAGCAGCAGTTATGCTGGTATTTAATATGGCTAAAAGACCAATAGCTCTTGCATAGGTGAGAGCTATTGGCTTTGCTAATGCTTATTTTCCTTATGAAATTGTGGCAGATTTTGCTCTTCTCTCAGGGCCAGAGGTCCACAGGATGGGAAATACACTGTAATGTATGCAGCCACCAACTGAGAAATGTTTCCTCCAAAACTCTTAGTGAAAAGTTATGTTATTTCGAGGTATATGGTAATTACTGCATATTTTCACACATTGTTTTTCTGTGGAGTTCATATTAGTCTTTTGCTGGTAGTACAGGGGAAAGAGGCATGGAAATACTCTAGGTGATGTGGGAACTCTAGAGCAGGAAAGAGTGCAATACACATTGCACTTTTACCGCCAAAAAACAAAAACAGGAAAAATGTTTGGTGATCAGGTTACCACATATTTCATCTATTCTTGCACAGATGTGATTATGGACCCGATTAATAGGGTACTCTGTTGCAGCTTTCAATCCGTCCTCCAGCCCAGTGTTGAGTCGGCCGTACAGCTAGGGTTATGTTGATGGATGAAATTTACTCATTCAGTGTAAATCTTCCTCTCTCTCTATATGTGTCACGTTGTAAATGTGTCGTAACGGGGCGCATTGTTTACACCGCCACTGCTTCACAAAAGTGACACAACTGCAGCGCAAAAGTGTCGCAAGGGGCTAGTAAATCTGCCCCATAACTTTTAAATCGCTTCCTACGGACAGCCATAATGATCACCAAACTCTAAATTACATCCTAAATTACTGCCAGTGACCTGACGAGTTTATTATGAAGTGACACATACGAACAACGTTACAGCACAATGGACTTTGCTGCAGTGAGACTGGGAAATTCCCCTTTAAGTTTTCTGAAACGTCACTGTTCTTCCTGCTGCTCCAGACACAAGCACACCAGGAGAGTTCCAGAGTTCCTTGCCAGTGACCCACCTCCAGAAGAGGTAAACGAACCAAACAGGAAGATAGAGGATTGAAATGAACCGACTCACAACTTCAATAAAGCATACGACGCATGATTTACCTCCCAAATTATTCAAATAATTAAGAAGTGATATACAAAATATTTTGCTTTGCTGGTCAGAGGAAAACTTTTTTTCTGAGCCCCCTTACAAAAAGGCTAACATACGATGTAAGAGCACATAAAAAACCTTTGGAGTGGGCGAAGCAAATGGATTGGTTTATATTGAATTTGCTATAAACATTTACTATGTGCAGTGACATGAAAAACAGCATAAACGTACCAACTGTAAGGTAATTACTGCTCACTAGTAAGGCAAGACAAGATAAAATGGGAACTCGTGTAAATGCAATTCATATAATATTTGGCACCCGTTGGTTCACACAGTAAAAATAGCATCATTAAGAAACTCATTTGCTAGGCCAGGTGCGAGCCTGAAAGGGACATCCCTGCTCTGTAATTTCCATATTTGCAGAATCTACGTTTTTTTACACCTACACTACTTTCTGGCCAATTACAGAGGAATAAGGAAGCTTCTAGGAAAAAAAAATTCCCAGTGGAGTACTAGCATTTCAGGAGGCAGCCAGGCAGGATTGGAAGTGAGGAATAATTGGCCGGGCTGGAGGAGAGCGCATCCCTTCTCTGCATCCTGACCTGAACAGGCCGCCGCGTCTCTACGGGGTTCATCATGGGCAATGGATGGGTTGGCAGGTGGCCTTGGTTTTGTCCCGTTCCTTATTGTGTGAGTGAGATGACCCAGTGCGGACGCCCACACAATACCAAATATGCTCATTTCAATGTTCTGCCTTCGTACTGGTCCCTCGGGTTCACCTAGGTGCAGGCCACAGTTGAGAGCCTGTTATTTTCTCAAGTTTTTTTACCCTTAACGTTTTTCTAATAGAGAAAAAATCTTGCCACACATCTGGATGAATGTCATTTCCTACATTGCATTCTTTTCTTATACCCAATGCCACTTCAAGTACACTGTGTGTGAAAGAGGGTGGGAATATCTGTCAGCATTGACTAAATTATGTGTCAAGAAAAGGCAAAATAAGGGGCATAACGTGGCAATATTATTTTGCTGTTTTGTCACTTTAGAGCACATTAATACTGTCTGGCCAAGCGGTTCGCATCATTAATACCCGTTTAACACTCGAGTACAGCAATGAGCAACTGACTGGTGACCAGTTAACCTTTGGATAAAGTCGGCCAGTAGGCAGCACCACAGGAGGTGCTTTTTTTTTTTTTTTAGTAACTATTGATTCATAGAAATTAGGGCAAATAGAACAGAGTTCCCAAAGTAGTTATTCGCTGTTTGTCATAGTTTAACCCCTGTATAAAAGCATCAACAGTCATACATCATTCACATATACAGAGTAAGGTCCTCTGTATTCAAAGGCAGTCCCACATGACAAGTTTGTTTTATATTAAATATGTTTTGGTGGATTTGTTGTTTTGTAAAAAAAAAAAAAAGAAATGAATTATTGTGCATTCTAAACATACTTCGGTGAAGGGTACAGTGCAGTGACTCTTGAGTGTAAAAATGTGTGAGGACATAATAAAAACATATTTTAAAACACGCCTTTTATTTAGAATTCTTATATCTATAGTTACACATAAGTACAAACATTCAATGTTATATTTATAATCTGTCGAAAAAGAGGAGCTTTGACGTTTCCGCTCCCTTGAGTGGCTCTATATGGTGTCATCATCAGGATGGATAGGGAGTGTCAGTCAAGATAAACCTATGCAACCCATACACACCACAACATATTAATATGAGCCCTGGAATGTTGATTCAAAAGTCCACAATACATTGCAGATTTTTAGATATATCCACATCACCTCATTCCAATCAATGAATACCAATTCTGATAATTTACATAGGGATTGAATTTCTTGAAAATCTGGCTTCTCTCTAGCCAGCATGGAACAACATTTGATAATCCCGTGAGCTTCCCCCTGTGATCGCAATCCAACAAGACTGGGAGGAAGACGAAGACCCAGGAGACGCAGTCCGCATTTCTGAAGCCTCTCACAGAGCTTCAGCAAAGAGCAAGCGAAGAGCTTTTGACTTGCTAGTGAGGGATCACCCTCCATTACAGATGTGCTCTATCTGAGGAGGCTTCCCACATCATGCCTGGCTGAGTCTGCATAAAGGATGAGGCCAGGGCTGCTAAGGTTGGACCTGTCATTCCAGAGCAGAAAACTCTAAGGTCGCCCAAGCCTCTGTGCTTTCATGCATTCCAGTGGGTGGTGTTATGATGAGGAAAGTAGACGCTTCTCCTACCTTGATTCAGGGGTAAATAAAAAATCTATACTGTGAGCATAATGGGATAAACTGACCATGATGTTTTCCGGCAGTGGAGAACAGGCTGGAAAATATGAGCTTTCTGCATCCAGCTCGTCATCAGCTATAGTTACAGTGATCAGGACAGAGACCTAAAGGACTCTTCACAGACTGAACAACAGAAAGTGCAGTCCCATCATTCACCCCAACCATATACCAAATGGCAGTGCTACAGGTAGACTAATTAGCAGCCATTCCCAGCTAAAATACCAAACTAAGGGGCTTATTTACAAGCCCCTTATTCCGCCGGTGTGTCACCTTTAATATTGGAAAAAGTGAGATACCGGCGGCACGAGTGGCTTGTAAATAAGCCCCTAAATTTCTAAAGGAGCCCAGTTGCCTCTCTCACCGATTCAGTTTCCTGGTCTTCACACTCCACCTTCCGGATTCAGCAATAGGCTTCCACTGTCTAGGAAAAAAACTTCACCTCCATCTTGTGCACAAGAACTGGCCAAGGGCTTCCAAAATAGGACCTGTAGGCCTCCAATACTGTGACGTAGTCATGCATAGAAGCAGAACTTTACAGAGTGGAAGAGAAGGCCTCCAGTCCAGTGACAGAAGTAAAAAGGTCTGGTAACAATTATGTGTTCACACAATTCATTATGCTGCCACCATGCTACATGCTAAACCCACAACATACCTGTTATGTTATGTTAACTAGGTATTTGTAGAGCGCACGGCTACTCCACAGGGTGTCCCGGTGCTGCGAAAGGCCACGCAACACAAAACAGAGTGCACCAAGGTGGAACAGGCCAGGATCAAATGTTGAAAGAGCCATGTTTTTAGTTTCCTCTTGAAAGTGAGGAGATCCTGCACCTGTCTAAGAGAAAGGGTTAAACTGTTTGATAACCGAGAAGCCACCACTTGAAAGGATCTGCCACCTACCTGGGAGTGCAAGAACTTTGGAGTGGACGTCAGAAGCTGGGCAGAGGACCTCAAGGTCCGTTGAGGGACATTGTGCTGAAACCTTTCCCCACGGTAGGGGACCCCTATCTTATGGAAGGCCTTTAATACCAGGACTAACGCTTTAAAAGTGAATCCTCTTTTGAACTGGTAACCAGTGTAAAGATGACAGAAGAGGGGTCATTCGTGTCCTGAGCCCTGCCATGAAAATGGATCTGGCCGCCATAATCTGGACCACCTGTAGGCAGCCTAGTAAATAATCTGGAAGGCCCAAGTACAGGGCATTAACATAGTCCAGGTTCGATACCACCAGGGCCTGGACTACCGTCTTCCTGTGTGAGACCAAGAGCAGGTGAAGAAAATTCCTTAGAATTTCAATAATCCAAAGCAAGTCCTGGCCACCGTTTGAATCTGAGCCTTCAAGGACAGGGCAGCGTCCAATTTGACCCCAATATTTTTCACAATGCCAACTGTGGTTGCTGGGGGGGGGGACATGTCCTACGGCCACCATTGACGCCATGCTGCACAGGGAAGGGGGCCGAAGAAAATAATCTCCGATTTTTCTGGATTACACTTCAGTTTATTTTGCCTGAGGCAGGAAAACACCTCTGATAGGCAGATGTTGATCACACTGCCTTTGAAATCAGCACCCTTCTCACAGGTGAACAACAGTTGCGTGTCGTCAGCGTACAACACTATTTTGGTGCCATAATTCTCCGCTAGGAGCGCAAGAGGGGCCATATACAAATTAAACAATGTCGGGCTCAAGATTGAGCCCTGTGGGACCCCAACATTCATAGGAGGAATAGGAGCCCGAGAAAGGAGGGGACCAAATAGTTTGCTGGTGGTCATTTAAGAAGGAGTTGAACCATCTAATCACAGGATCTCAGTCATTTCAGGGGTCAGGCATAGGTCTTCATGCACACACCAGATTAGTGTGTGGATGGGACCAAAATAAAAAACTAGGATAACACATTCTTGCAGTAGAGTACTTACGGAAGGGGAACATAAGTGTAAGCAGGGGAAATTACAGCCCCAACATAACTCAACCAATGAAATCCAAGTTTACCCCCTAGGTAACAGCTTACCAAGGTCCACAGACCATGTCAGAGTCTTGTCGGGGACCAATGTTTAGAATATTAAGATAATAAGAGGTCTTGCATGTAGAAACATTCTTGGACTGAATCTGACACTCATAGCTTGATCAGAGAGATCTCAGAATATGTAAGATTCACAGTTAATGATATTTAAAAAAGTGCAATAATTGACTAAAAGAAGGTTCTGAATGGGACAAAATAAGCAGACACCTACTGTGACAGGCGATGTTTTCCTGTAAAGAGGTTTTATCGGAATCCTCTCCTTACAACAGTGTTTTTGAGTAACTTAACCCACCATCAAATGTGTGCAAAGCTAATTGTTTCATGCAAACCCACCACTTTCCATTGTCTGGTGTAAAACTCCACACACTTTCCCCAAGTGGCATCCAATGGTACAGAAGGACACATAACATAGAAAGACCCAAAACAGCCATGCTCCAAATGTAGGACCAGATTTACCCAAGCGTTACGTTGTCCTTGCGTGGCGCAAGTCATCGCAAGGCAACACAAGTAATTATTTGGCATTTACTGGGCCGATGTGCACTGCCTTGCGTGAATTTGCAAAGAATGAAATGCAACCCACCCGATTGTGCGGCATTGTATTACATTCCGCTGCCATAGGCGCTCAATCAATGAAGTATTAGATTTCCTGTGCATCCATTCATGGAATTTGAAGTAGTCCCAGATTTAATAAAGGCAGTACACCCTGGATAGCGCCAAACGTGTGCACTTACCACAGAGAGGCATTAGAAGGAGAAAAATATTTATTTCTCCACACTATGTCCTCTTTCTCTGTCTGCTTCATTTTGGAGCACACATAGAAAGAGGAGTACGCCTTTCAGGATTGTTTTTACAGGAACGTATCCTTTCCTGCACAAAAACAACCCTGCTCATAACACTGGCAGGAGCAAGGGTGCCTGCCACAGTGTGCCAAAGCTATGAGAGAGCCGAACTTTGCCACATAATTGTGAATATAGTGCAGTTCTGTTTGCCCCTTTCATGCCACACGGTGCAGCAACTTCCCTTCCTAAACTGCATTGCGTGAAATTTTAGTAAATATGCCCCTAATGTGAAAAAAATAAGTCGATATTGGCATCTACAACATGGACGCAGCGACGAGAAAAACCCCTGCAGCAGCTGTCTTTCTGGCGGAAGAAAGGAAGTACAGCTATATAAGTGGCTGTGCTGACCATGACGAGCCAATCAATGGAATCGATTTAGCAATACATTTGGCTGTCACTACTGCAGACATCACACACTACTAATCTCATTTTGAGGAAAACCTCAAAACATTATTGCCTCATTCGTTACCAATAAGTAGCACATGTTGCGATAGCCTGTCAGTTTCAAGAGACATATGAGGGGATATTTAAAAAAAACATAAGGTGATGTCATGTGGGAAGGAAGATGGGGATGGCAGACATCCATTCTCCATATTAGATGTCCACTGGGCTGCAGAATTAAATTCAACAGGAACACTAGATAGAACTTTCACTGTTGACTGACAAGTCCTCGATAACATTATCGACCATATTTCGTCAAGGTCACTGGCGGTGAAAACTCTAGTATTACCTTTAGTTTTATATCAGAATATCCACACAGGAGCTTTTGCCTTTTTCAAAGCTTTTTTGCCTCTTTATGGTATTATTTTTCAGTCTGGAGCTACTACAAGTATGTGTATAATATACTTACTTATAGGGGTTTTCAGCCCGCCCTCGTCATACTTTGGCCAGTTATTGTACCATTCACATTTTGTTCCCCACCAAAGCATGCAGCAGGGCACAATGGGTAAGAGCACGTCAGCCATTGGCTAACTTCACTCTAAGTGATGCATGCTGAACTTTCACATGGAACACTGACACACAAAGCACTTCCTTTCAGTGCCAGGGAATGTAATGGCGCTAATATCTAAATGAGACTTGACAGGGCCTGTTTTGAGGGTTTTTGTTCTCCAGAAATATATTATTGAAACAACCATGATCAAACAAAACAACACTGACAATGCCAAAAGGCTGGCAGCCAACATCTGCCTTATTGGCTTTGGTGGTGCTTGTTGTATCTGTTTTTCAGCAGCATTGCCCGTTAGCTCAGAATGTTGACCCTCTAATAAACTATATTCATTGCTTCATTTGTGGAAAACCATACGTGCAGAGCCACAAAGGTTTCTCATTCAAGACTACCATCACAGTGCTGAATGCTAAGGTTTTTGACTACCGAGGCTGTCTAGATTTGGGTTCCCCTCATGCCTCTTTTTTTCCACCACCCAACACTTTCTGTCTCTTTTTCTCACTTTTTTAGGTTTTCTAGAGCCCTACATTCTCTTTTTGTCAATTTCACTATCTTTCTCTTCCTCCTTCTTTCTCCATGTTCTACCTTTCTCTCTCTTACTCTGCGATGAAACTCTCAAAATCAAGTGCCTGTGCTCACCACTAGCAACAATAAGGAGAAAATCATCATTGTATCTACTCAAATAATCGAATAATATCTGTAATACTGAATTACTGTTATTCCATCATACCGAAGAGCCTTTACTACAGGCCCAAAGAAACAAACTACAATTCAGTTCGACCTCGTAAAGCAAAAAAGAGCCACTTATTGTGACCAAAACTCTCCAAAGAGGTGGCCTTCGATATTAGCTCATTTTGCTCCAGTGAATGAACCTTGAGGAAGGAGGGGACTCACTATGCAGGGTGCAGGACTGGATATAAGATATTATGGGACACGTATAAATATTAGCAGTCCAACCTCTTATTGATCTTTGTGGCAGGGTCATGTTGCTGGTGACCAGGCCAGCAAATGTAGGCAAGTCTGCCAATTTCATTATTCCTGTCTTTGAAGATGGCTCCCAAGCAGAAGTCAAGAGATGCTTCAAGAAAACATGACATGGTGGCAGGTCTACCTCGTCTATATGGCTGAGCTGTTGTTACTTATGTGATTACACAAGATGAAGGCCCTTGTAAGTGTCCCCTTTTGGACACTTCGCCCCCTAAGTGCTGGGAACGTTCTTCCACAATGTAGGGACCACTTCAAGGTATTTTTGCCTTTGCCCACCAAAGTGTACATGGCTATCACAGACTAGGATTTTTTTTTAATTGGCGTCCGTGGGGTCACCCTACCTTGTATGGTCCCTCTGATGCCATTCCCATCAGCATCAAGGCACCAACAGATCTATTTGATGGACGAGCTGCCAGCAGCTACTCCATGAAGGGCACCATCTTCCTCCAGGTCTAAACGAGGTGTAGGAAGTGCGGTTCAATGCATAGCAGAGTGACTTTTTTAGTAATACACTGTAGTTGCACACCTGTAAACGTAGCCTTCATTATTTGTGGTGCAGGAGTGATCACTGCACTCAGTGTAAAAGCAGCCCTCAGTATTTGTGGTGCAAGAGTGATCACTGCTCTCAGTGTAAAAGCAGCCCTTAGTATTCGTGGTGCAGGAGTGATCACTGCACTCAGTGTGAATGTAGCCCTCAGTATTTTTGGTGCCGGAGTGATCAGTGCACTCAGTGTCTATGTAGCCCTCAGTATTTGTGGTGCCGGTGTGATCACTGCACTCAGTGTAAAAGCAGCCCTCAGTATTTGTGGTGCAAGAGTGATCACTGCACTCAGTGTAAAAGCAGCCCTCAGTATTTGTGGTGCAGGAGTCATCACTTTGCCCTGGAATGGGCCAGCTGCTTGGGATGTACCAACAGTGGTGAGGCCCCTCAGAGAACCCAACAGCTTCAAGGTTTAAACAATCCCCTCAAAGCTCACTGTAGATCCTCAGGTCACGAGTTCGCACCCTGATAAGGCAGCCACACAGTACTATCAACGCCGATTATTTATAGTGCTTAGAACCAGTGCAAATGCTGTATAAAGTTGCTCCATAAAAATACTATTCCAGTTGCAAGGTTCCAGCGTCCTTTCCGCCCTCATCCTGCAAAGTCGATGTTAAGTAAGCGCTCGGACACAGCACAGAGTGTGAGTGGGGTATCTGTGCAACCCCTCTCAGCATCCCGAGCTTTGCAGCACTGCAGCCCTACAAAAATCATAACAAAGTCTAAAGGCGCACGTGCTTGAAAATAAGACACATTATTTTTACTTCCAGGCATTTTTAATCCTTCTTCCTCCCCAGGGACTCAAAGCACTCCGAAATGGGCAAATAGAGGCACGATGGCCCTGTGAAAAGCACCAAAAATAAAATCAATAAATAAATAATATGCCATTTGCAATGTAATTCTGTCTAGACTCGCATTTTTCTTGTTTCCATCTTTCGTAAATAGTTTTAGCATGGTATTGACATATTTAAAAATGACATGTTCGATTAAAAGGTCTCTGGTGTTAGTGAGTGTGTACTGCACTAAACACAACTCTGTATTGAAGAAAGAAAGTGCATTTTCTTGTTTTGCTTTCTTTTTTTTGCTTTGTGTGTCAGTGCTTCGTACTAGTTGTTAAAATGTGTCAGGCGTTCTCGAAGGTGTAAAGATTGCATCCTATTGCATAATAACGTGTCCCCAATGTATAGTCCTCCATTGGCTCTGACAAGGGATCTGAGGCGCTGTTCCTTGAATCTAACACATGAATGAATGAATGAATGAATGAATGAATGAATGAATGAATGAATGAATGAATGAATGAATGAATGAAATTGTATTTATAAAGCGCGATGGCTACCCTGAGGCCTCCCAGCGCTACGGACAGCACAGTCCAGTAGGATGGATGGATGTTAATGCCAGTTTTTATAGAGCCAAGTTTTTAAAAGCCTCCGGAAGACAAGCAGATTGGATTCCTGTTGAAGAGAAATAGGGAGAGTATTCCAAAGAGTTGATGCGTTATGCGCGAAGGACACTTCTAGCTCTCTTTATTCTGGGGGGAAGAGAGAGGAAGGCAGTGGTGGATCGGAGAACCCTTCTCGGTTGGTAGGTAGTGATCAAAGATTGGATGATGGAAGGGCCAGTCTTCCAGAAAGCTTTCTGGGCAAGACACATGGCTTTAAACTGAATCCTCTCTTTGATCGGCAGCCAGTGTAAGGCCTTAATGGCAGGTTTTGCCAACTGCCATCGTGTCACATAAAGCACTTACTAAGAAACCAATGTCCTCTCGTGCAAATATGTAACTGATGTGGTGTGTTCTGGTGACGGGCATCATCCACATGCAGACACCGCCTCTGAATAGCCCCACATTTTCCCCACATGGTATTCTGAAGGGGTTGTATGATGGTACAATGCATGCCTCAACAACGCGTGCCTGAACCACATGGTCTCAACCACGACATGTCTTTACCATGCAATTTTCTGGTAAAGACATAATTAGTAAAGGAATATGTGTGGTAAACATCACACCCCTGAAAACTGACCCTTTTCCCCCGACCCGCTCTGAGCCCTTAAAAACTGTTCCCATGCCCTCCTGACCTGAGCCATAGAAATAGCCCCCTCCCCCTGTAATCTACCCCTACCCAGCCCCCCCAGCCTGAGGCCTAAAACTGCCCCCAGACATGAAAACTGTCCCTTCCCCCACCGAGCCCTAAAAACTGACCTCATACCTTAAAAACGACAACGATCCCAGCCCTCCACCCTGAGCCCTAAAAACTACCCCAACCCCCGGCCCAAGCCCTCAAACCCGGCCCCCTGCCCTATAAATAACCCCGAGCCCTAAAAACGACTCCACCCTGAAAAATCACCCCCTAATATTTGGCCGCAGCCCCACTCACCTGACTGTGTTCTCTTCCGATCTTTCCTCTTCCTGTGCCCACCTATAACAGCATCTCTGCCGCACACCGCCTTAACCAGGCATATGGGTGGTTAAGGCATATGCGTGGTTAAGGCTAGAGTGGTTCGGCTTTCAGGGAAACTGCACGTGTGGCTTAGCCCGCTTTGTTAAGCCCGTTTACCCTCTGGAGGGTGCATTAGGGAGAAGATAGCCAAAATTATCAGTATGCATCTTTCCCATCCTTCAAGGAAAAGTCACAAAAACCATTAAACTAGTGGCCTGATGTAGAAAGGTATTTTGTGGTCACAAAACCTGCCACTTGAAAAAAGCACAGGCAAAAAACATTTTTAAAATGTGTCAAAGCCCTCTGATGAGTCAGAGAAATTTTTCTGACTCGTCAACAAGTTTTAGGATCCATTATAAATCGCCAATACGAGGGGTCGAGTAAGCAGCATCCCCCTCTAATTTTGGATTTGTAATGGAATGTATCAATGGTTTCTGACCACAATTGTTGCAAACGGTTGATCACTTACAGACCCCCAAGCTGGGGTGAGAACTGAATAACAAAGTAGAAGAAATCCCTGCGGAACAGAATCCACATCGGCAATCATGTCGGCAGTGTCAGCAAGAGCTAGCGGGGTTACAGAAGACCACTACCTGCCCCATCTATATGTTCCATAATGAGGAACATCATTCTAAAGCAGCACCTGCCCTTTCAAGGGATACAGGCTGCTTTAAAAAAGTCTACCCATCTGGGGATCCAAATGTAGGGATTGAGGTCCCCTGTTCTTTTAGACCTCCAGCTCTGCATTGCCCACCAATCACATGAGGTCGAAAATTGCGACCTTCCCAACTAATACTCATTAGACAGGTTCTTTTACAACCCGCTGCAAATGTACAATTGCGATACGACCTATAATTGCATTGGTTGCATTCATAATTGCATTTCAATTTGCAAACCAGTCAGAGTGCAAATTGCACATCCCTGGTTTGCGAATGGGACTGACACATTATATTTAAGCATTTTCCTTTGTTTCGTGTGTATTAACTTGTTTGATATACATTACTGTTAGTGGATTGTTTTCTTACAATACTGTGTGCTCAAATATAGTGGTCGTAGAACATTCGGAAATTCGGGCCTCTGGGCAGTTCGGGAGAGTTCCTGATTTTCCTCCTTCTACATACTATGTAAATTAAAATGTTTCCATGTCTCTTCATCCATATTTTCCAGGTTGTCAATGGTAAGGATACGGAGGCGGCCCCCCTGTTAAGGCGGAGGAGCGTCGCCCCCCTACTGCCAGTGCAGCAAAAGTGAAAAATAAAACAGTAATAAAATGAATTGCCTTTCTATGTTTCACGTCTCCCAGCCCGAGCAGTGATTGTGGGCGGGGCATTGCTGCTGACTGGCAGCAGGGGAGTGGGTCTTACTCCACCAGTTTACACTGCACAAGTCAGTTTGGTCGGCCATCTTGCAACGGCCAGCCTGACATGCGCAGTGTAAACTCTACAACTAGCTGTCTCAGACAGCTGGGTGGAGAGCAGCCACAGGCCTCCTGCGCCTGCGGGAGCATCAAGAAAGCCCACTTCAGCCAATCCTGGCACTGCTCTCAGGCTGCTCAACTGCAGCATGAGAGCAGCATCGGGATTTGCAGATGGGGGTTGCCTGAGGCTCCTTGAGGTGCTCTTGAGCTGACTCTCGAAGAAAGAAGACAACACAGAGAGCGTAACACGGGTAAGAATTGAAAACAAAGATGCAATTCTCTTTGTGCCCCCCCACTGGATTTGTCTCTAGGTCTCTCCGACGCCCCTCCAGTAATGAGGGTCACCACCCGCCACTGGTAGGACGTCCTGGAGCTGGAAATGTGGGTGAACCTGCTGCACCCTGGAACGAACTGCAGTAGGTGCTGGGGAGGAAGGCAGCTGGGAGACTATGGGACAGGATCCAGCAGGGTCCGGTTCATCAGAGTGGGACGGAAGGGCCGAGCTAGGAGACAACCCAGGCAGGCGGCTGCATGGGTTGGGCAAGGGAGGAAAGGCACCCAGGAGCAGGTGAACGGGTGCTGTTCAGGGCCGAGCTAGGAGACAACCCAGGCAGGCGGCTGCGTGGGTTGGGCTTGGGAGGAAAGGCACCCAGGAGCAGGTGAACCGGTGCTGTTCAGGGCCGAGTCAACTGGGTGCTGCTTGAGGCCCAGCAGCTTCTTTGGGGCTGGGCCAGGAGGGAACTGTCTGAAACCAGGCCTGCTGGAAATCTGAGTTGTGGTGGCTCAAAGAAGGGCACAGGTGATATGGCCGCCAAACAGCGCCATTGCCCTATTGTCCAGTGGCCTCTTGAGTTGGCCTTAACGGTGTTCCACAGGCACAAAGGCCTTCTGATGAGATCCCTTCAGTTTTTTTAAACTAAGGGTAACCACACATTTTGTGTAGCTATTCGCAGTTTTGAAAAAAGCACAGAGTTGAAGGTTGTGAGACTTTGCTACTTCATGCACCCCATTCTAGAACCAGCTTTTTTCAATTATTCGTAATTAGTGCATTGCTGTGTTTTCCCTTTTTCCCATCCCTTTCTCTTCTGCCACTTCTATTATTTAACAGCAAGACATAGACTTGCTATGCTAATTGTCACTTATTATTAACCGTTTTCTATTTCTATTTCATTTTACCCTCTCTCCTTTCTTTGCTTACATTTTCTTTCTTAATTACCTTCCTCCGTTCTCACTTTGCTCTCACTCTCATTCTGTTCTCTTTAACTCAATCCCTCTCTGTCTTTTCCATGTTTTCTTTCGCATAATGTATACTCTTTTTCTTTCTCTCCCTTTCATTTTCTAAACTGTTGCACGTATTCCGCTCTCCTTTCATGTTGTCCTTTCTTTCTAGTTACCTTCATCCTCTTGTCTCTGAGAAAGGCCACTTTTCCTCTCTCTCCTTTTCTTTTCTGATTAAAGTCTCTTTATCTTTCCCCTTGAGAGACAAGCCCTCCACCTCCCACCTTTGTATTCCCAGAATTTAGATCATCTCCCTACTGCATGTGTGTAGTGGTCATAATTCTGTTCTTCTCTCCCTCCTGATCAAAGAAGCTGTATCTTTCCCACTCAGTGCTTCACCTCCCTCCCTTTCCACCAGGACTTTTCTCAGAATTAATCTCAACTTTCTCTAGGATGAACGCAGTAATTGTATTTGAACGCAGAAGTCTATTTTCGGAGACACAGTCACTTTCTGGCTTCTGTGAGAGGAAAAGGGCACTTAACCCAACCTTATTCTTTGTCTGCTTTGAATAATAAGCAGCCTGATCATTGCAGGGACACATTTGCTCACCTGGCCTGGAGTACTAAATACAAGGAAATAAAAATGCATTAAAGATATTAAACCCTACAAAGAATTGAAAATGTGACCCTCAAGAAAATGTTCTGCTCTGATAGATGGTCAAAGTCACCAATCAATGCCCTTCGGCGCTCAGATATCCTGCAAGATTTGTTTGCTCTGTCTGGGAAGGGACAAGGCATAATGATGCACAGGGGAGCCACATTTAGGAGCACTGGTGTATAATCTGTTAACATGCATAATTCAAATGGTGCAGCCACCAAAGGTCTTAACAAGGCCTTATTCACCAATAATTAGACCATTCTTCAGGGATATCCATTTTTTTAAAGTATGCTGGACCTAGAGAAAAGCAAACACCTTCTGGTTGGGATAGAAGGCTCTCTGGACAGGTTTGAGCCTATAAATCCCAACAAACCCTATTAAATAATTCATTTTGGCAAGGTGTCTGGGTTATTCTTGGATACCTCCCAGAGTATAAAAAAAAATCCTTTCCATAGCTTGATTAAGGAACCTTATGATGGATATCTTTTATTCATCCTTTATACCAGGAGTGGTTTCATAGGCTATTTAAACTCCCTTAAGTTCTCTGCTGCTGTAAAAACTCTAGGCCAACCTATCTCCAAACAGGTGTATTTGGCAAATTGATGCAGCACACTCTATCTTGAAAGCCGCTTACCAACTCAGTTCTCTAACTGCTAGGCCATGTGTCTGTTCTGGATTCCTTCCATTAGTGAGAGGAATGCCAGTTTGCATTGATGCACAGAGTTTGCTATTGTGTTTCCACATTGCTACTTAGGATAAAGACAGCTCTGTGTGAACTCCAAGAGATCTCCCACTCAGAAGCCAATTCCTTGAAGCCGAAAGTCCCTTCCACCAAAGGTGGGACATCTTGCTGCCAGCAATGGGGTCCAGGTGACAATAAACAGTGCTTCAGCCTTGTCTGTGAAGAAGTTTCACGACTTCAGTGGCAGCGTTTTAATTTTTCACACACAAGAGCAGACCGTATAATGCAGCTTACGACATACATTGGGCACGAAAAACCACAACACGGCATGACGTGTCACAACATACAATAACATAAAATACAACCTCATAACTTATCATTACATGCGGCAATTGTATGACTGCGGGTTTCCTCTTCTGAATTATTTACACTTGTGTATGTTAGTAGATTCCCAAAATAAATAGGCAACTTTGTATTGAAATATATGCAAATGTTAAATTTCCATAACCTAAAACCATCAGATTATATACCGGTAGAAAGTCAGCTAATTTATAGCGGGAAATCTACATTTCCTTTCCTTTTGCTCCAGAGGAAAAATATTATTTCTTCTGTGTAACTCTTACCCAGTAGCCCCATGAGGCGGGAGGGTTGTTTGCTGCCCTGCAGTTCCAATGTACACATTCAGCCCACCCTTTGGGGTGATACTTATGGGGTGATACTTAATTTAAGTGTATATTCTGAATGTTAAAAGAAAGTTTGGGAAAGCACACTATGTTATGACTTTGTGGGTGTTCACCAGAGTTTCAATGGTCATTTCCTGTGTGCTCCCATGGAAATACCAATGTTCATGTCTGGAGCCCTAAACTTCATACAATGGAAAATCTGCCCCACAAACAGGCTTTCCACCATGTTCAACATGAACTGAGAGAACAGCTGAGAGCAAATTGTGAGTCAACTAACTTCTCCTAAACTAAACTATACGTGCAAACGTCCTAGTGAACGATGGGTTTAGAGCTTTTGTCAACAGAGATGGCTTGGCAAGTTAAGCACTCACTGCAGACATCCGTGTGGTGACCTGAACAACACGCTTGATTCCTGCCAAGCCAACTCCCGCTTTCATCCTTCTGGGATCAATACTGTGAGTAGTATTACATTTCTTAATAACACCAACTGGTACACTCTGTGCATAAAAAAAGCCAAACTATATTATTAGGTCTTAGACCAAAAACAAGTTACTTTTTAAAGACGGTCTCTGCAAGCACTCCATCCATAAGCAACTCTGTAAACCGACCACTTTATTTGAGCTTGTCTAATACTTCCTCCTTTCTATGTCTACGCCTCCATTTTCTTTTGAGGCAAGCCCCACGCCTCACAAATGCCCCAACTAAATAAATACAAATAAAATGTCTAGATGAGGCTAATTTCCCAGAATGGGGCTCTATTACTGCTTTTGGTGATCTTTCTTTACAACGAAACCCCGGACAGTGGTATTAAGTATAGGTGAACGGCGCCACTAAGAAGAATCACACAATAAACATCTGGATATACCAAGTTTACGTGACGGTGCTGAAAGGTGAGGAGAACCACCAACCTCCCCAGGATAGGCCTGAGCCAACAAGAACAAAAAATACTCCCCAGCACACGTCGAGTACAAGTAAAGTTTTCCAGTTGGGCAGTGTGCATAGTTAGCAATACATATCAAATAAACACAATTCTTTTCTTTCTTCTTGGATGCTTATTAGTGTCGATCTTCAAACAGCTCCCAACAGCCAACACGTGTTTCGTCGCATATAGGGAGGTTATCCCGCGACTTTCTCAAGTAGAAAACCTTCGATTTGCGGTGATACTTCTAACCCACAAAGGGTTTCTGTCCTGGCGGCGTCACCATCAAAGCTCCTATCGATATCCCATGTTTCCTCGGTATGACCCGTCTTCTAAAGGCTTAATTTCAGTTTCTCAGTCTCAAAACGCCGCCACTTTAAAACAAGCTGTGTTATCTACTTGTGTTGAGGGATCTTCAGTCTACTGGAAGCAAGAGTGTCAGCCATGCCTCAATACAGGGACCGCCTGATCGCCTTGCGGATGGCAGCCATGACTGGTGGAAGGCCAGTGGTTGGTCTGCACAGTGTAGACACCTGGTGGGCAGATGCAGGGCTGCCTGATATGTCGAGTGCTTGCGGCTGGTGTGGTTGTATCTGACCAGATTCTAATGGACGAAGCATCTTTGAGAAAGCCGTGAAACGCCATATGCACTAGTCCCATGTTAATGGTTGTCCAGTCGCAGGGGGCATACGGAAAGACAAGAAAGGACTTTGTATAGAAGCCCTCAGAAGATCTTATTACATAGAAACCAAAATGAATTAACATTTAAATGACCGGAGCTCCTTCTTCGAAAGAAGCAAGTACGTGCTGGACTAGAAAGATGCAGCTGGCTTGATCTATTTATTCTTTAGTAAACAGTACTTCATTCAGTAATTTATCATTAAACCACTTAAAGGTAAACCCGCACAACTGGTCCTCTGTGTAGCTATGGTGGCGAGGCTCATAATCAAGGCAATTAATCACAGTCAAATGGATATGAGGAATGCAGCTGCTACAGACATGGAGACCATAGCAGATGGAGTATCCTTGGGGAACAGCACGGCGGCCAGCATTATTTAAATAGGTATGAATGATCAAAAGAGCAGAATGTGCAGAGATGTCTTGCAAAATGTCTGGCTGCAGAAAACTAAGGACGGCAGATAACAGCAAAAGGATCTAGAAACGGGCTAGAGCAAATTGTGTGGTATAGAAATGTAAAGGCGTGGTCCGGGAGCACAGCTATTGATAAAGGCTTTCAAAACGGGTAGCAGGCAGCTAGGTTGAAGAAAAGATCGTCTTGTAATAATTGACACTATACTACAATTCATATCACCTATGTAATAATGAAAGAATTAACATCGCTTTTCTATCACCATCTGCCTACTTACCTACTTTATTTTACTCTTTCATTAATCCCTTCTTAATCTCCTTTGGCAGCTTTGAGTTTTCCTTCCCCTTCCATATTCCTTTCCTTCCCTCTCCTCTCTTGTCATCTGCCTACTTACCTTCTTTCTTTCCCTCTTTAATCCATCCCATCTTAATCCCTTTAGGCATCTTGGAATTTTCCTTCCTCTTCCCCTCCATATTCCTTTCCTTTCATTTCATTTCATTTCCTGCCCTGCCCTGCCTTTCCTTTCCTCTCTTCACTAGTCTTCACTCCTCTCCTCTCTTCTTCAATACTCTCCTTTCCTTCCCTCACATAGCCCATTCCTTCCTTCCTCTCACATATCTATTCCCCTCCCTTCCCTTGTTCCATTCCCCAATTTTCCAGTCCCCCGCACCCATCAATCTGGGTCACCTGAGAGCGGCATTTCACATTTCCTGTTGCTGCTTGCCCACCAGGAGTCAACCCGCTGCTGTAAATAGCTCATTATACCACGGCAATAGCAGGTGTTCAAATGGATCACACCGTGTCCTTTGCTCATCCGTGCGCCATATATTTTGCCTTCCACGGCTCTTGGTTGAATGGTCCCTGCGCCTTCCACTTTAAAATAACAGAAATATTAATGAGCCCCTCTCCATGACTTGTGGCTTGACTGACAGTCCAGTATCAAGGCGGATCCTGGCAGATGGCAAGACATTTATAGCTGGGTAGGTTTTACTTGTCATCTCTGCTCAGCTCTCTTCATAACACACCGATCACCCAATAAATAAGGCTTCTCAGGCAAAAAGGCATCATGTAATAACAGATGACATCCAGGGCAGCTCCCCATATTACTCTCTGCAGGCTGGCAGCTGAGTCAACGCAAAATAGGGATTTGCTGCAGGGGGAGGATTCAAAGGAAATGATATGACGGAGAGCTATCCAGCATGTGCTGGGTGCACGCGGCCTATTACTAGGGCTTAGCGGCAGCGGAGGGCTTAGCAGCTGGAACGTCAGCGCTGCGACCAGCGGTAACTATGGCAAATCTGGTTAAGCGAACGGTGGCGGGCCGATCTAACAAACCTGTAGCTGATTATGTCTTTACAAGCTGTGGAGAACATCTTGAGCAAGTGACAGTGTGTCACTATGCCACGTAGATGGGACCGGGTATGACTTACGCTGGTGAAGCGAGAGTGTTTCTATATCCTTGCTTCTACGGCCTTTTCACATCTGCAATGCGTATTCCACATCCTCCTGCTGTGCCAGGTGTGGTGGCTCAGTGGACTAAAGCATCTACTGCAGGGGCCTGTGTTCGACCTCATGGTCACAGGTTCAGATGTCGGCAGCCACTCATCCTTTCTGAGGTTCATAAAATGAGTACCGTTGGGTAACAATAAACATCTCTTATTCAGCGCCAAGGTGCTCCTTTGGGGGTCAATGCGCGCTGTACAGAAACATGGTATGTTGCGCGACTGTAGTATATTCATTAAAATTAAATAAACACCTATCTTCTTAGATGTTGCCGAAAGAGTGAGCACACTGTTAACAATACCCTTTGAGGTCCCTTCCTTCACTTAATTTTAGATCCATGACTCTAAATCCCTCCCTTAGAAAGATTGCAAGATCTCTACTATAAAGAAGAGTGAGATGACCCAGAAACCATCACCGGTATAATACAATCGTCGCTAGCTGAAAATGTGAGCAACTCCTAAAGAGCAGAGTCAATTTAGACACAGCACATGCAGCATACTGTGGAAAATGAATGGCATAACCACAAGAACAACAGTGCACAGTGCAGGAGTGAAAGGCACAAAAATAGCAAAGAACAGCCGTGTTAAAATAAACAATACCCTGTCCAACGTCACAGCCCAAAGAAGCAACTTATTCAATCCGTCCCTAGGGGTAAGGCACTATGGGTGGCATGGTGAGCAAAAGAACCATGAACTCAACGCAGATCTCTTGACTGAGGGTGAGTGGTTGAAAAGTTTCAGCACTCCGTCCATCATCTTGTTGTGTTTGACTAGTTCCAAATGTTCAGTAGGAAGGCTTCAGCTCAACAACGGCCCTTTCTGAGCCATGAGCCTAACAGAAGGTCTCCTGATATCTGTATTGTCTAAATCACCTCTGTCTTCAATGCAAAGATCTCAGCATTTGCTGTCTCCCTCAAGAATTTGAAAAAACAGAACGTGGTACTAGAATTATGGATGCACATTTTGGCACTGTGTGAGGCATGGGCAGCCTTTTAGACAGTTACATCTAACTTGTAAACCTGTCAACAGGATACTATTGGTTAAATATGCCTACCTGCATAGTGAAGATTGCTTACCATATACAAAATTTCTTCATTGAGCAAAGCCTCTATTGGAAAGTTATGTGTCACCCTCCTTCTCATTATCGTCATCGATAAGGTCTGGTGTCCAGGGCCTGACTGGCCGTAGCAGGCATTGGGTGCTTACCCGGGAGGCTGGAAGGGTGGGGGACGGTCTTAAAGTGGTTGGGGCCGGTTTTGCAGGGATGCTGCAATGTCGGCCCATAGTATCAAAAGCAGCTGTGCTGGGGGACGGTTTTGTTAAGCAGCAGTGCTTTACGTCTGATACCCGGGGGGGGAGGGAGGGGGGCGGTCCACCAAACTGCCAGGGCTGCTTTGGGTTACCAGTACGGCCCTGCAGGTGTCGCTGTTACCAAATGTTGTGGAACAAAGTTGCTAGGTCAGTCCTGATTCCTAATTCTCACAGAAAAAAACATTGTGCTACCTTGCAAAGTATTCCCAGAATGCACTGCCTTTCACCCCAGAGCACCCCAGTGGAGCATTATGTGAACAGCAAGTGTGCAGTTCATATAGGTGAGCTGGTTCTGGGTGTTTTGGTCTGGAAAGAGCCCATGGTTCACATATACTCATTAATGTTCACAGAGAGACGTATTCAATTGTCATTCAGGGTATCCTCAATGATAATTGATTACAAATATCCAGATAAAATTGACCTGATTCAGACCTTATATGCATACTTTGTGGTTATACTGAGTGTCTCATCTGCAGAAACTCTTGCCTAGTAAAGACCTGGAAGTTACTCTGCAAATACCTGTGTCCAAGATGAATTTGGCTTTAAGCAGATGTCATCCCCCGCTCTTTTGATGATGAATTAGAGGGCGATAGGTTTATTGAAAAAAATTAAAAACAAAATGACAGGAAAAGTAATTGCTGGTTTAATGATATTCCCATGATTTTTTTGTGAGAAGGTTCTAAAAGACATGGGTCAAAATGTCAGATGGCCAAGCAAACATATGTTCTTTATCCTCATGCCCTAAGGCATGTCTCACGGCTCATTCAACATTTAAACTCCACTGCCCAGACATGTTCTTACTGTACTTGTTAGAAAACATGGCTGCGTTTGGACACAGAGCAGCTGTGTCCATATCACCACAAAGGGAGGGCATGAGAGGGGAGTGGATGCAGTCCTTACAGAAAGACCCCCTGTCGCCACTGGCACTTCTTATCCAACCTCCCACTCCATTTCACAAGCAAAAAAATAAAACCAATGTCTATGTCGATCCTGGTAACAAGATTCACATCTGTGATTAACCCTTTGCAGCATCAGCCCTTTGCAAACCAGTGATCTGAGAAATGCTCTCTGTTGTGACGGGCATCTTACTTTCCTGTAGATTTGTTAGGATTATCTCAGTATGGTTGCCTTACTTCAGTCAATCTATCAAAAATAAACATGGGCAGAGTACAAAATTGGAGAGAGGGGAATAGGAGTCCTAGAGCAATAGAATACAAAATACATGTACAAGATGGCATTGGGTGTTAGTCAACAGGCAAATGCCTTCAGAAAAAGCCATATGTTCTATATAAGATTTATCAAAAATATCAAAGGAGAGTGGGATCAAGTGGTCTGGGAGGATCCCTGCGGGGCAATCTGTGGGCCCCTCAACAACTACTTTCGGTTAGTGGTATGTTTTCGCTACTGATGTACTGGTAGCTGATAGCGTCATCACTGGGTCTTGTCCGCCACCTGGAGGTAATCTCTCTGATTGAAGAGATTAAGTGGGATCCACAAAGCAGTAAAAGGATCTAAAATTACCTCCTATCTAGAGTTGATTGATTAATTGGGACCTAGAAGGGGTAACGTTAAAAATAGCAACAGATGCATGTGGGAATGTACAAAGTGCCCCTCACATCTTTCAATTAAAAGCTGGTTACATGATTCAGCCTACTTGCGCCCCAGAAGGTTGGTATATTTCGTCGTGACCATCAGTGGTACGAGGATTCCTTTCTTTTCTCAGTTGGAACACTGTCTCCTGGTGTGTTCTTTGTGTGAATAGGATCTCTTGACTGGGGGTGAGTGGTTGAAAATTTTCAGGATCCTAGAGTAGGGGAGAAAGCATTTTTCTCCTCTTATTTTCCTTAACATGGGCCCAACGGGGTGCTGTGCCCAGCAGGGAGGTGGGGTAATTGCCCTCTTATTTTCTTGTTAGTTAAGCCTCGTAAGATGCGGGTAGGATATCATCGTGGATGGGCGCGACAAGAAAGAGCTTGAACACACTGCACCTGAGGAGTTAGAGCAACCATTCCGCCTCCTACCCGCATCCTATGGGGCTTATATAACAAGAAAGCAAGAGGGCAGTTACCCTGCCTCCCATCCCCGTGTCCTTAGTGCTACTTTAATTTTGACTCTTACTACTATCACTACTATTACTTTCACAGCTACACTCATGGATTGGACTGGAAGTAATCCCTTCATCTATTGTGGGGCCAAATCCAGCCGACTGGGGGATTCTCTGCTGCTCGACAAACCAACCCGGCAGCTTCACTCGCTACCAGGCAGACAATTACCCCAAGGTGACTATAAATCAGCGCAACAGAGATCTACAAAATAGTCGAAATAAATAAATAAATGCAAGGCCCTTCTAACCCTCGGGAGCAAGTGGAATGGACATGTATTACTAAAAATTCCTTACAGTGTCAATCGCTTCAAACAGCATGAGATGACGGAAGAAAGAGCGTAGGGGTGAATGGTCAACATAAGAAGGCGCTCATTCCCTCGAGCTTGCTACCACACTTGCAGTAAGGGATCAAAGAACACTTGCATCTCCAGACTCGCGAAGCAGCCACAAGAATCCGCAAGATCAAACTCAGTGCGACTTATGAGGCCAATTATCCAGCTGCAGAGGACGCCGCCGCCAGTGGGCACCATTTTGTTGACAACATGTGATTTTTGTGTTAGACAGCGCATACTTCAATTGCCTGATTACAAACTAAGAGGGGTAATTAGAATTTAGTGGATATTGGACATCTAACAAAATGCCTGCACTAACTGAAGAACACATGTATAGTCTGGAAAAAGGGTGGAAAGGACATTTGCTCATTTTTGGTGGTAGTCCTCCGTTCATCTAACTCTAACTTACCCACAATGGTTATGATTATAACTTGAACAGAACTGGGGGCATGGTAAAATCACCTGTGATTTACAGATATTGTGCTGTAATTTGCACCAGTTCTCTGCAATTATGAGTAAAACACCATGGAATGGGGAATTACCATTTGGGACAGATTTTTCACATCATAAAACCACACAGAATTCACCAGTGTTCAAGGGTTTATGGTGTACGTTTACCGTAGCCTTATGGTTAGAGCGGTCGACCTTGCAGCTGGGTAATTGGGATCGAGTCGCGGCAAGGACGCTCAACATCCTATGATTCTGGACGAATCACTTAAGCTCCCTGTGCCTAACAAAAAACTTTAAAAAAGATTTATGTGTCAATCTGTAACAAAACTAGTGCTCATGTAAAGCGCTCTGGTACTTGATATCTTCGGGTCTAGTGCATGCTATATAAAACTCTAAAAAAATAAGTCTGCTCTGAGCAGGTATCAAGTGTATGTGCTGGACTGTGAGTAAGGTGGGTGGAAAAGGAGGGGTGCTGGAAGTAGGGGAGCGGCAAGAGGAAGTATTTTTTCTGGAAGGCAAGAGCATTGTATGCCCCTTTCCTGTAAAAAAGAAAAATACAGGCATGAGAATTGGTGGCTGCAGCAAAAGTCTCAGTCGGAAAAGCCAAGTGAGGATCTCTCATTCCTGAAATCCCGAGTGCGGGAAAACCAAACTATACAGAATCAGATGGAGTGGAAATCTAAGGAGTAATTCTGCTCTGCCTGACTCATAATCATGCCCGAAGACTGGAAGAATAGGAATAATAGTCTAACCCTTGAATTAAAAAAACGGGCTAATGAGGTTGCAGGAGGCAGGGAAGTGTGGGGATGAACATCTGCCTGAGGGTGCAGGTGTCTAGTTTTTCAGCTATCCCTGGTATCCTTGCACCAGAATCCATCAAACTCATAAAGGGTCTAAGTGTAAGGGAAAGGTATGGGAATTTCTTAAGCACTTTGTCAAATTATATAATAGCAATCCTTTTGTTTGCTGTCTTGATTACATGGATTTAAATCACGGAACTCACAAAAGAAATGTGTATTTCTGCATCCACTATGTTATACATGTATATTGTGTTGTATTGTATTGTAATTGCATTCATATAGCACTTCCTATCCCTGATGAGGCGTCAAAGCACTTTTTCGGCAGGTATCACGCTACGATTAGTGGTGAATTAGTTTAGTGAAATATGAGATTAATTTGACTGGTGGGCATGTTAACCTGTTATTTGGATTCAGAAGGATGGTGGAGGGATAGAAGAGGGAAAAAGGTTTGCCTTTATATAGTGCTTGCTACCCCTGATGGGCTGTTGAAGCGCCTTTTTTCGGCGAGTAGCACGCTACTCCAGAACCCATAAAGGATTAGTGGTGAATTAGTAAAGTGAAATATGAAAGTAATTTGAGTGGTGTATATGTTAGTCAGTTATTTGGATTGAGAAGGATAGCGGAGGAATACAAGAGAAAATACATTTTGCATTATGGGTGCAGACATACAGAATTATGGAATTCTCAAAGATTTGCAAGACTATGCCACTAAACCTGCAAAGGTCACTGCAGTAGTGCTGAAAAACTTTTCTTAATTTTCTTCTGCGACTAAACAAAAAGCTTACCACATACACAAGTAAGCAACTGTGCATGCAAAAACCTCTTTGCAATTGTGCAATTTAACTTTTCTCCTCAATTTTGTTCACCTTGGGGAAATACCTCACCTTTCACTCCTATCAAATTTGCTGATGTTTTGAGCTCAGTACATTGAACAAATCCATACTGTGAACGCAAACACTGCAACGCACATAATCAGTGTATGCAACCCCAAATTGGTGTTTGGGTTATGTATGAAGCCCCTTTTGTGAGTCAGTAAAGTCTTTCTGTCTCACAAAAGTGATTTTGCAAATCATTACTAATCGTAACAGGTGGAAGGAGTGAAGAGTGCACCCCCCACCCACAATTGTGATTTTCAGGATTATGTATCAATGATTTGCACCTGAAACTGCAGTCACAATCTATGGACTGGTTACTGACACGTCAGAGGAGGTGGTCACTTATATGCAAACTGAAAGTTGTCCCCGCAGGACAGCTTCCCTTTAGGGAATCATGTCAAGCGGCCTCAGGAAGCAGATAGTGGCCTGTGGATCACTGTGTACCGCCCCTCTATGTCTCCCCTGAAGAGATTTATTTTTTATAAATCACCACTTCTTTAAGAGATAGAACAGATTTTATAAAAATGGGTTAACTGTTTGGGAATATGAATGCAAGGTTGGAGGTCTGGTGTCACCTACAGGTCATCTTTCCTCCCAGACAGTAAATAGTGACGTGTTTAATCAATATCCAGTATAGCTTCTTCGAATCCTGAATAGGCGTTTTACAAAGGGTGCATCACAAATAATAGGTAGGTCACAAAATGTCAATTCGCATTTCGCACCCACTATGTGCGGCTTGCCTCAATCATACATTGGGACTTAGGTCCTGACTTTGAAATGAGGAACTGGTCAAGCATTTCCACAGGGGCAAAGGATCGTAAAAATATTTGTGCTACAACAAAAACATTCCGCAACCATAAGTAGCGTAAAAGGCCAATTTATTAGGACATGGTTGCATAACTTTCAACTTTATTAACAAATAACATCAACTTTGTAACTAATGCCCAAACCCCCAACCTCATACGTTCAATTCACCTCTTCCACCAAACTTCCATTCCCCACTGGGCCGGACTGGGAACCGAAACCGGCCCTGGTAAAGTGCTCAGCCGCCCCCCGGGGGTTGGGGGTGCGGCCGAGCTGTTTGCCACGGCCGGTTTCGGACGATTTCGTTACAGTGGGCGATACTGCAGCAATACTGCAAAAACGGCCCTGTAACAAAATCGCCCCCCAGGGGCCCAAAACCGGCCCCAACCCTGGCGGCCCACCGGGGAAATACCCGGTGCCCGCTACGGCCAGTCCTGCACTGATTCCCTAATAGAGTGAGCTAAAGAATGATGATGGATTAAACCCAGATCAGTTGACTGGGGGCCTCCGTCCATCATCCCCTTTGGTATCGCTCTGATTCCCCAAACGTCATACCTCGTTCCATCCTTCCCCGACAGGTCACTCTGCTCTTCTTCCCTCCGTGAGGATGTGGAAGAGCCCCCATGTG
This sequence comes from Triturus cristatus, assembly GCF_964204655.1. Taxonomy (NCBI): domain Eukaryota; kingdom Metazoa; phylum Chordata; class Amphibia; order Caudata; family Salamandridae; genus Triturus; species Triturus cristatus. The sequence continues at coordinate 1,007,210,095 of NC_140593.1, forward strand.
ACTCCCCACCCCCTGAAGACTTCCGCCCGCTAGCCCTGCAACTTGTCCTAACTTTAGCAAATAAAATGCTGTACTTGCGACACAAATCCCTTTATCCCGACCCCTTCGACATGTCGGTGGGTGGGCAGACAAACGTTTCCCTTACACTCCAGCCCCCCTCCCGGTGATGCTCAGGCAGATCACGCCTCTCCGGACCCTTATATCTTCCCTATATGACCCGCCCCTACCTACCTATTCCTTTCCATGTCCTCTTTCTGGGGCACGAATTCCCCCCGGAGAAAGACTAGTCTGCGACTATATGTTTCCCGGGGGTCATTGTAAATATCGCCCAAAACATGTTCTCAAACTTCTTAAGGTAGCCCCACTCTGAAACATACACTTCCTTCGCCAGAGTAGGACTTACTCATGCACAATATTAATACATGATGAGTAGTGAACATATGGATTTATGAATGCAAGAAAACATTTAATGAATTCTTGCCCCTCGAAGAGCGAGCCGTTTGCACGTGTAAATTGAACTCACACGCTCAAATGACTCTGGAAAGCAAGCAGGTTTCTGAGTTAGATTAACTTTTTTACACGCATGACTTATTTCACACCAGCTCGCTACCATCACATTCTCATTAACAGGGGAAGAGAGGTAGCAGCAGGTATGTGTGTCTGCCAGTCAGGAGGGGTGTCTGGGACGGAGCAGGATGGAGAGGGGGGAGGGAAATGCTGGAGACTGGTTGGAAAGAAGGCCTGCGGAGTTTTGAAAAATGTAATGAACTGGAAGTCGTATGTAAACGTCGGTGTTTATGATTGTAGCACCAGCTGCAGACGGATAATAACACGAGCCGCTTGGCGGCGAAGCGAACACTTCCGGGTGACCCCAGGTATACACGGTGATCTACAGGTCAGGACCTGAACTCGGGTTGACCCCGTGACCCTCCTGCGTTGGAGCAAAGGGTATGATATATTGAGATACAAGAGAACAAGATGAGCTGCCCAATTAGTGGTGTGCACATCTGTCAGAGGGAAAACGGAGCAGCTGCCCCACAACCCCCCCTCCCCACCCCGTATCGTGGTTTCCCCGGAATGAGGAGCTCCTGTTCTCAAGACGACAGTATATTTCATTGTTCTTTTCCTGTGAGACATTACTATAAAACAATTTGTTTATAAAGACATTTTCTCCTGATATGGTAAAGGGAAGAGCAGCGTGTTTTCCACTTCCAGCAATATTTCACTTGACATGAAATAATCACGCGCCCGTGGCCATGAACTACAAGGGAAGGCGCGCGCGCGGTGGCTGGTTATATTTTTCAATATTCAGCATTGAAAGGGAAAGTAGGTTAGCGAAAGGGAGTTACGGGAAGCGTGAGGGAGAGCGTGCGAGAGAGAGAGAGAACTACAGGGGAGGAATGGAGAGAAAGCGAGCAGAGAGTAACAGAAAGAGAGCGCGGGTGAGAGACGTAGAGAGAGAGAGGGGTAGGAGGTGCAGAGAGATAGAAAGAAATAGAGAAAGAAAAGAGAGAGAAGAGGAAGGGAAATAGAGTGACACTAAGGGAAAATAAAAGCGGGAATGGTGAGAGAGGGGAACAGTGAAGAGTGTGGCAGAGAGAGAGAGCATAAGACGCAGAAAGAGCGAGATTGATGGGGAGGGAGCAAAATGGAGAAGATTTTAATGGCAGTGAGAGAAAGAGGGAGAGGAAGAGACAGCTAGAGAAACAAGCATTGGCAAAACCAATAGGTCTCACCTATTTAGGAGCTATTAGCTTTGCCAATGTGTTTTAGCCATGTTGTACACCAGTGTGGCTGCTGTTTAGCATGACTGAAGGTTAGTGGCGTAGAGGACAATGGTGTGGAGTGTCGTAGAATGGAATGGCGAAGAGTGGAGTAGAGTGTTGTAGAGTGGAGTGGCAGAGAATTGTCTGCATTGGAGTGGATTTGTGTGAAGTTGCATAGAGTGACGTACAGTGGAGTGGCGTAAAGTAGAGTAGACCGGTGTAGAGTGCGTTGGCGTAGAGTTTTGCAGAGTTTAGTGGCGTAGAGTGCAGTTGTATTGAATTCAGTGGCGTACAATGCAGCATTGTAGAATGCCATGGCGTAGATTTGAGTGGTGCATACTAAAGTGAAGTGGCACAAAGTGGAGTGTCTCACCGTAGAGTGGCATAGAGTGCCGTGGTGCAGGGTAGTGCAGAGTGGAGTGGCATAGAGTTGAGTGATGCAGAGGGCACAGAGTAGTCAAGTTGCATAGAGTGCAGTGGCATAGAGTCGTGCAGAGTAGAGTAGAACAGACTGGTACAGAATAGAGTATAGTGCCGTAGGGTGCAGTGGCTTAGAGTGGAGTAGAGTGGAGTAGCGTAGAGTGGAGTAGTGCAGAGTAGAGTGGTGGAGAGTTCAGAGGCGGAGAGTGCAGTGTTGCAGAGTAGAGTGTCATAGTGCAGTGGCCTAGAGTTGAGTAGGGTGACTTAGAGAGCAGTGGCATAGAGTACAGTGATGCAGAGTATAGTGCAGTGACAGAGTTCAGTTTTTGTAGAATGCAGAGGGGCAGCGTGCAGTGGTTAAGAGTAGAGTGGCATAGAATGCAGTGGCATAAAGTGGAGTGGTGCAGAGTGGAGTAGAGTGGCGTAGAGTGCAGTGGTGTTGAGTAGATTGTTTCAGAGTAGAGTGGAGTGTGCAGGATAGAGTGAAGTTGCATAAAGTGGCATAGAGTGTAATGGCGCAGAGTAAAGTGGTGTGGTGTGCAGTGGCATAGAGTGCAGTGGTGCAGCGCAGATTAGAGTGGTGTATATTGGATTGGGGTAGAGTGCAAGGGCATAGAGTTGGATGTTACAGAGTAAAGTGCATTGGCGTAGAGTGTATTGGTATAGAGAGCAGTGGCATAGAGTGCAGTGATGCTGAGTGGCGTAGAGTACAGTGGTGTAGAGTGGAGTTGTGCAGAGTAGATTGATGTGGACTAAACTAGAGTGGTGAAAAGTGCATGGGCAAAGAGTGCAGTGGTGTACAGTAGAGTGGCAGAGAATACACTGCATCAAGTAGAGTGGTACTGGGTAGAGTAGAGAGGCATAGCGTGAAATGGCATAGAGCACAGTGGCATTGAGTGGAGTGGTGCAGAGTGCAGTAACATGAAATGGTGCAAAGTGGAGAGGTGCAGAGTGCAGTGGTGTGGAAAGCAGTGGTGCAGAATGGAGTAGAATACAGTGGTGCAGAGTGGAATAGAGTGCAATGGCGCAGAGTGCAATGACGTGATGTAAAGTGGAGTAGTGCATAGTAGAGTGGAGTGGCAGAGAGTGGAGTATGCATGGTGTGGTAGCACACTACCATTACAGACAACACATTTTTAATTCAAATGACCATTACATTTGTTCAGACATACAGTGCTATTAGTAAAACTATCCAGTGCATAAACTAAAATGTGTGGAAATTGCATTACCTCAGTATAATGATTTGTTTTGATCATATTATAGTATTTGTTTCCAACACACTTCAGAAAGAACAAACATTTTGCTACATTTGTGTTTCTAATTCAGGAATATTTTGAAATACTTACACAGTTCATTTCAATGTTGTTGTGTGCTAGAAAAAAACTATTTCCTATCCCAGTATTCAGGAAGATTGTCTCATAAATCCTCCTAATTTGAAGTCAGAGAAAGAAAAGAAAGCAAGTGCCCTTGGAAGACAGCACCTGACACTTGACCTTGGCCTTTGAATGCCCAGCAAAAGTGACAAGATAAGAAGCAGATTGACAGGACTATTTACAGAAAGGGTGAACTTGGAAGGATAAGACAGCGCCTGACATTTGACCTCAGTCTTTGAATGCCCAGGACACAACAAGATAAGAACAAGATTTAACCCCTTCAGTGCCACGCCCTTTCCCCCTCCAGTGCCGGGCGTTACATTAGCGGGCGGGGTTCATGACGAGATAGTCTCGTTATGGGCACAGCGCAACCGTGCTCCATGACGAGACTATCTCGTCATGGGCACAGAAGAGGTTAAAGGCCTGTTTACAGAAAACAAGTTTGTGGACGAATACCGGAAACACGGTTTAGGCAACAAGAGGGACAAACTGAACCTGTACAATCTAAAGCACATAAAGCCAGCAAATGGAATGCAAGAAAATGTGAGTTACAAACCACAAAGCCAATAACAAGCAATGGGTGGAATGCATTCCTAGGTCAACTTTCTGAAAGTCCCCAAGATGTCTTTAGCCTATGCGAAAGAGGGAGTAAGTGAGAGACGGAGAGATTTAAAAGGAGTAAAAGAGAGAGAAAAAGATGGAGCAACAGAAAGCAAGAAGGAGAGAAGCGCAATACGATACAGAGTGATATAGAGACAGAAAGAGAGACACAGAGTGAGAGAGGTACAGAACTCACAAAAGAGGAGAGTGAGAAAGAGACAGTGCCATACAGGGAACAGAAAGTAAATCCATGGGTATCAGATGGCAAGATGGTCATAGTAAGACATTTAAAAGGGATAACTGCAGAGAGTCCGAGAGGAGGAAGAAAAAACTTGAGTGATAGAGGAAGATCTTAAAAAAAAACGGAGGGGGAGGGAGAATGAGAGAAAGCATAAGTGAGATTGAGGAAGAGATAGCGAACAAATGAGACTGAAATAGAGAGAGCAAGTAAGAGAGAGTCACTGAATGAGTGTGAGATGAAAGTAGACATATGTAGCTCAAAAGTCATCTCAAGAGAGAGAGCGGGAATGAGAGACAGCGAGAGAGAGATGAGGAATTAAAGAGACGTGAAAGACAGCCAGCCATCAAAGAGACAAACATATGTACTGTCAGAAATAGATAGATAGATAGATAGCAGTACCTGAGAATGAGGGAAACCCCTGCCTAGAAAAGAGAGAGAAGTGGGATAGAGAAAGATCAGAAGTACAAGAAACTTAAAAGTTAAAAGATCACAAGAAAGAGAAACTTAAAAGATAAAAAGTGTGAGAAATACTACAAACAGGACCACAGGAATTAAAGCAGGAAAGGACCAAATGTGACAAAGTTGACTAAATTGTGCGGCAAGAAAAGCTAAATTGTGGGTTGTTCTTGGCACATTTTGTGGCAGTATTACTCAATTATTTTGTTATCTTTAGGTTTCGCCTAAACAGCAATTGTGAAATCTCTGGCAATGAAAAAAAAATGTTAAAAGGGGCTTAGAACCTGCCCATTAATTACCTTTAATTACCATTGGTTTTCTCCTTCGTTACTCTTGATTCCATTCTTCCTTTTGGTCAGCGCCTCCTCCTGTCTTCAGCTTCCTGCTCAGCTTCGCGTCTTCGTCTTTGCTGTAGAGCTTGGACCAGGTACTGCTGCCAGTGGCCAGTATCCTTCCAATGGCCGTCCACTTGTAACATACTTATTTTTTTTTAAACACTTTTTTGTACTTTCCAGCATTCTGTTCATTGCTTGCCCGTCCCTACCACCACCTCACTTCTGCCACTGCATGCCCTTATTGGCATGCCCCTTCCTTGTTCATTGCTCGCCTGTCCATCCTACCACCACCATATTCCCATCACTGCATGCCTCTTCCCAACCCGGTGCCTCGTTGCCTCACTCCTCCCTCCCTCATAGCTTGTTTTTAGGTCTCGCCTGACCCAGCGCATGCGCTGGTCTGGCAAGACATTTTGTGAGGGCTCCAAAAAGTGCTACCAGGCCAGCCTAGAGCTACAGTGCATGTGCGCGGGCGCGCGCGTCACACTTTACCGCGATTACTTTCACTTTCGCGGCCACGCGGCCGCTTTGATGTCTGATCGCGATCACTTTTGCGGCCGCACGGCCACTTTGATGTTCTCCGTGAGGCTTCAATAGATTGCAGCAGTTACAACAAGCATTGGCATAGCCAATAGGTCTCGCTTTTGGGACATTATAAGTGTTTAGTTATGCAACTGTTGCATGGCTAAACACTTATAAGGTCCCAAAGGCGAGACCTATTGGCTATGCCAATGCTTGTTTATAGTGCAAAGCCGACTGGGAGGACTTGGGGCTAGATGTACAAAGCCATTTTGAGGTCACAAATAGCCAGACTCATCACAGAAATAGGCTGTTTACAAATGAAAAAATACATTTCCAAATGTACAAACCCAAGCTGCAATTCAGTAACCTGTTACTGAATCGCAACTTGGGTTTGTGAATCGGTATTTGGAATGGGCTTGTTTAGGGCGTCATTTCTGAATACCGATTCACACTGGTATGTATGAATGTTTTGCGACCGAAATGCGATCGCAAAACATTTGCACTTTACCACCAACTCAAAGTTGGTGGTAACCCATTGGCAAAATATTTTTTAAGAAAAGGCAGTGGTCCAAGACATAAACGTTTAATTTGTTTTCTTTTAAACGCATCCGGTTTTCCCTTAAGGAAAACGGCATGCATTTCAAATAAAGAGATTGCTTTATTTAAGAGCAATCACACACATGGTGGTCTGCTGACCCCAGCAGGCCACCATCCCTGTGATGGCAGCCAATCATAGTGGGTAACAAATTGCAACCTATCTCATTAATATTCATGAGGTAAATATATGTGCCACCTACTACGAATTGCTAAAGGAAACTCAAATATGTTCTTACATTATGACTAGCGATTTCCTAATTCGTACAAAATCGCCATTCCTAATCTTTGTACATCCAGTTCTTGGAGCGCCACTTACATTACACAAGGACACAATAATTTTCACAAGCACCAGGAAATTAAGTGTTGGATGCACAGAATGTTGAGCTGGCACAGAGACTCGAACCTGGTTCACCAGCTCCAAAGTCAACAACTCTGGCCGTTATACCACACCCTCTCCATGCTCAGTGTTCCCGCTAGCGACACTTTGACATGCTGGTAACTTCAATGGGCATTTGATCAAGAATATAAAGTGCATATTAATTATAGGGAAAATACGAATTTTTATTTGTTGGTACATGCATAGCTTAACGAAAAAAAGCATTGTGATGAGGTCTGGCCATGCCATATCACTTTTATGTACCTTAAGCTATGTAGCACAGCAGCTTGCATCGCTGTACAACATTTAAAAAAACATTGACAAAGCCAATAGATCTTGCATGAGCAAAACCTATTGGTTTTGCCAGTGCTTGTTACCCTTGCTAACACTGTGTTATCAAAGGTTTCACCGCATTAGTACCACTATGAACTCAAAAGCAACAATAAGCCACTGAAAGTTGAACAGTCAACCTTCATAAAGGGTTTTCCACTGAGCTGAAACACATGTTGCTGCATTCTTTGTAACTTTTGATACGTCTGCGATAGAAAAAAAAAAAAGAATCTTCAAATTATGTAACAAAAGATGGATTATGTGGCAAACATGTAAAATCTATAATTATACAAAAAAGGCAGTGGTGGCAGAATTGCAGAAATCGGGTGACCTAGCGTGATTTTCATTATCGCCGTCTATCGCTGGATTTCAGCGCTGGGTTAGCGACGTAATATTAACGCTTTTCACCCAGGCGATGTGAAATCCAGCGATAGAGGTTGATAACATGCATTAGCGTGAGAAAAGCAGTGAAAAATGGCCTGCGATAATGTAAACCTTAATAATAGGAAGGTGTGGCCTTAGCCCTGAGATCCACCTCCCATGTTACAGATGGCTAAATTGGATTAATAGCAGGAGTTAAAATCCTGTGATAAAAGGGCATTAGCGCGACTTTGATCATCGATTCGCGGGTCTGGGGCATCCTTGTAAATATCGCGATGCAGTTTTAGCGATGTGTACCCATGTTGTTCTGTGAGGAACGCCCACTTTGCATGTCATTAGCGATAATATTCGCTGACATGCAAAGTGGAGAAAAGACAACTGCTAACTCAAGGAAACACGCGTTAGCGTGTCCTTGATAATAGAGCGATATTTAAATAGCCGTTTTTCGGCGAAATTGGGATTGATAATATGCCCCCTAGAATCCGAGTTATTGGCCCCAGGCGAAAGCCTATACTGAGATTGAGGGTATTTAACAACCAGTATAGCCCAAAGCAGCAGGAGTTTACTACTATTAGAACATCCTACCTACTAAGGGTAAAATGTTCTAAATTAAAAAGGGAGAAATAACAAGATAAACATTGGAATGTTGGAGCAGAATTTCTATACCAGCAATTATTGGCCGTAAAGCTTCAATGGAGCTCTGGACAAAACTTAGCACTGGCGACCACAATTTTTGTTTGTTTTATATCCTGGACCATGCAAGCATTTCGATTGCTGAAACCAAAATAATCATGGGATGTACTTCTGCGCTAGTGCACACTGCAGTGTGCATGTTTCCCATGTATCATTGAGTTAATTTTCCCCCTCAATTTTAGATTCTGTTCAGTTTTTTTTTGTTGAACAGCTTGGGGTACAAAATAGGGAACACAGATCTGTAGTCCTGCTTCGTTCCCCGTACTCGTCGCCGCGATGTATCGTGAACGATATTCCAGGTGCCGGCTGCACATTTTGAGACTCAGCTGTTCACCACAGTGCAGTCTGTATAGATGAACATTTAACCATCTGGATAAGGGTTATGGGGATATTGATGCTTTTGTGAAAATTATTCCAATGTATTTCTGTAATGTTACAGGAGGTCTGCAGCCCCTCAACCCAAACTCTCCAAATGTACAATTAAAATTAAACTAGAACAGGGAGTCAGAGGACATTTTTTCCCCCAAAAATGTGCCAAGTTTAGAGTGGAATTTCAATCTCTGTGCAAACAGGAGAGTATGCTGGGTTCAAAATTCTGAGCCATATGATAATTATGACACCCTTGCAGTTTGCACCTGACCGGCCCCGGAAGGCGAGACATGCCAGAATAGAATAGAATAATTCTTTATTGTTCGATTATTTAAAATCATTACAATAAAACTAATAGTTCATTCGAACACATCAGCGACATAATGGAAACCTGCCAAAATGTGATGGCAAACGTATAGTAAAAAGACAACACATGCAGATTTAGATGCAATAAATACCGAAAGCAAATGAGACGCCTGATTTCACCCATAAAAACCTGGAATAGGATATATTATCCACACCCCGTATGGGGTAGTGGTATTTACTGGGTGTGGTAAATTGTACCTGCTATTACAAACTACTCGAGTCAAGGTAAAAGACAGATGGTGGGGACAACCAGATTAAAATCCCAGGTCTCCCTGTAAAAAAAAAAAAGACCAATTTCACAGTGTGGTTGTCCAATTGATCTAGCTTCCAGTCTCTTATTACAAACAAGCGAATACATTTGGACACTTTTAGCTGCCGTACATGGAACTGTGTGTGAGTGGGAAAGAGATCTTAGAAAGAGTGAATTTCAAGAGATTCCTGAAATTCCTAACCAGAAATTCATGAAATTTCTTACAATATTACAATACTTGATTTTACATACCTCTTTCGCCAGCAGCAGGCCTGTTTGCCAAGATACATTTTCTGCTCTTGCCAATGTCCTACCAGTAACTTGTATGACTTTTTGTAAGCAAAGTATGTCCTCATGAAATAAAGACACTCAAGATACCATTTTGTAACATAAGTTTAATTTTGCTTAATAGTTTCATTTCAGTAATTATTTATTGGACTGAACAGGCCATAAAAGACAAAGCAACAACATTGCACAGCACAATAATACAACATCTTTAAAAGAGAATTCCATAATTGAAACATCAAATGAATAAAATTCATTTAAACGGCAAAATATCGCAATCAATGAATATCAGCAACCAAAAATCAATACATAAGGCGCTAATACAAGTGATTAAAATGCAGATTGTCAAAAGTAAAACCGCTAAAAAGCCAGATTTAAAAGGTAAAAGGGATAAAAGAAAATCGCACAAATATTGTGAACTTCATGTTATATTTTGTAATATTTCACGTAAATAAATATGATATTTTGCAAAACTCTAGCAATTTTACTTGAATATGTGTTGAAAGAGTGACTGGTAACTGATGTTTGCTCTCCTAGAGACATGTGTTAGCAGAAGCCTGATCCCTATCATTGTGCACTCCTAGCAAGGAAGAGTTTCCTCACCTTCTTGGTGGCAGGGCTCTTGGAAGTGGGTGAATCTCCATTGTGTAAACAAGAGCAGACAGAAAGGATGTCTCTGAGGGAGGTGCTAAATCCCACCGCTGGCAGGGCGGAAGCCATTTACTCCCCTTCCTAAGGCCTCTGAGAGATGGGCAATGAGGATCCCTATGCATCCTCTAGAAATTCAATCCTTTAACTATGAGCTGTAGTCGAAAGCATGGCTGATGAAGTGTGGTGTAAAATATCTGTTTTAATTATCGAAATAGCTGACCAACAGGGGGCAGCATTCAGCCTGCGGCAGCCTCAGAGGTGCCCAGTGTGCCTAGATTAAAAGTGAGCATCACCATAAGGACTCTAATTGCTCCCTGCCCTCACACAATTTTCAGAGGTGATACTAATCAGGCCTGGGTGGAGTTTGCGGAGTTCCTCTCTGAGGTACTCCGCTAAGTTACAAAAAAACTCTGCTGCATTACGCGGAGTTCCGCAAGTGGCGGAGTGCGTTTGGTCATGCCATTCGCATTGATTTTCAGCACCTGGCATCTGTTCCGTGCTGTGAAGTCAGCACGAACGGCACCATGCGCAGCTCAAGAGGGTTCTGCTTCTTTTCTTGCCGCTCGAGTGATTTTCTAGCTGAGCAGCAGCTTTCTCAATGCAAATGGAAGATTTCGAACTGCGAGCGGCGACTGCCCGCGTTGAGAAATCTGTCCGCCCGCGTTAAGTAATCTCACTGGGAGGTGGATTTTCCGCAATCGCCAACTTGACACTGCTGAGCGCAAGTGAGGAAAAAAACTCTGCTCTGCATGCTCCGGGTAGCGCAGAGAGCGGAAAACTCTGCCAACTCCATGAGTGGAGTTCACCGCTCAGGCATGGTACTAATTTCTGAACTTTATGTTTTTTAAACATTTTTTATAGTCCCTGTTCTTACTTGTCATTAGATCCCAAGAAAAGTGATGCCGTAGGTGTTGAAATAATACATAAATGTATATTTAAAACCAAAAAAAACACTGAGCTTCACCAGTTATAGTTCACTGAGCTAACTCCTCACATATTAAACCACTCTTGACATCACTAGACATCGATTGACTGTGATATATATATTTAAATTTTGTAGTTGAGGCATCCTTTTCCTAAGTCTAACGGATACTTAGGATGTATGACATTTTTTTTCCACCACTAAAGTTGTGCAATGTTTTTGAATTTCTACATTCCTGAAGGTTGCAGAGTTTTCTGGTTTTTCTTTGCCTTCACTCAAGGAAAACTGTTTTCCATATTTCAAGACACTTTTCACGGGACAGAGAGATAATTTCCTCTCTAATCAAATCTAGCTAATGTCAAAACTGTATGCAGAACATGTGTATGAAAGTGTATCTCTTACAAAGTATTTTCTATGCACAATTTCACTATGCAGCGCAAAAGTACTGTTTTCTGTGCAGTACATCTTATAAAGACGCATTTTGTACGTATTTCGTAAGGATAAGTGCAATATAAAGGGTTGCAAAAGTCACTGTTTTTACAAGTAACTGACAAAATATAAATGTTTGTAACCTTTGCGAATTGCAAAGTTTCCTGTAGGACTCTATAAAGGCTGCACAGGTTGCAAAACATTTGCAACTTTTCACACGCATCCCCACCGCACGTTTTGTCATCAAGAGATTGCTGTTGTTCGTGGCGTTTGCATGCTGCAGCCATGGAAGCGAATGACCAGGGACCGCTCCTCCATTTGAGCAGAGGAGCATCACCCGACAAGCAAAAGCCCCAGCCTAGAGCTGAAAAATAAAATGACCATAATGTTTGTTTATTGCGATTTTATTTTTCAGCAACCGAGCCGTCCCAAACTGAGTGCCAGGACGGGGCGGGCCCATTGCTGCTGAGTGGCAGCAGGGAGCTTTGTGCTCTTGAGTTTAAAAGGTGTATGTCTCTTTGGCCCGGCGTCTTACAACGGCCAGCCAGGCATGCGCATTTTCAACCTCTCTAACCCAGCTGCCTTAGGACTGGATTAGAGAAAGCAAAAGCCTCCAGTGCTCTTGAGAGCGCTAATAGAGGCCACCCCCACCAATCCTAATGCTGCTCTCATGACAGATTTGGCTTGGAAGTCGGGAACCTGTGAGTAGAGAAGGATCGAGGAGAACATCACGCTGCTAGAAGAGGTAAGTGCCTTTTATGTATTTTATCCCCCCCCCGCTTCACCACCCTCAGGAAATACAAACCACCACTGCCAACGCATACAAGGAAGTCTTTATAATGGGTCAGCTAATGGTACGGCAGGACGTTTGGTTCACTTCACCCTAGCATCACTGGCCTTTCGAAATGAATGCCTTGTTCATAAATATTTGTGATTTCCCTGAAGGGCAGTCCTCTGTTGCTGTATCCCAATTTGTACCTCCAGCATCACCTGTCCAAGCCCTAAGTGGAGCCGACTGCTCAAGGGCTTTCAGAAGTTTCCAAATCAAGACCTGACAAAAAACCCTTCAAGTGCCACACACAGCAGAGCGGAGGACATTATTCTGAAAGTTGCCATCCTCTCCGCAGGGGCTCGGGCTATTCCTCTTCATTATCTCTGAGGCCGCTCTCATCAAGGTGTAACCCTCCGCCTACAGAGGACAAAACCTCAGTCATGGTAACATAAAGAGTGCTTCAGAGTGGACTATCATTTTCGACAATTTGCCTACTCAAGTGCCGTAACGAAAATTGAAGGGGCCCCCCCTGCAAGGTACACAGAGGGGCCCCCACTCCGGATAGAATCCGGAGCTGTCAGGCCCGAGTACAGTGCTGAGGGTGCCCCCTGCAGCTCGGGGCCCCCCGCACCATGGGGGCCGATGGGGACCTGTGTTACGCCCCTGGCTTACTCCCTTGAAAATGAATTCAGCCAGTAATGCATTACATGCTACATGTGTCCAGCCATGAGCTCTAAAAACCGTTTAAAAGAGCAGCGTCAAGAAAGCACATCTCACATTGCTCAGAAAGCACACAAAAATTAGCTTTTACATACAGCAACACCTGAAAGCCTGCATTTCTGTCTGTCCATACTAGTACATATGGAACTTTATACAATACAATTGTATATCTCTTTATTATTTTCCCTATACAAGTATACCCTTTCTATGTTGCTATGTATCTATATATTTATTACTTTACTCCTACTTTAGAAAGAAAAAAACATCCTTGTACTCCCTCCAATGCACTCCTCTATGTCTCATCATATACCTCTCTCAATATATCCTCTACCTCAACTTTCTGACTCATCTTAAAGCTCATTCTACTACTATGATATCCCTGAGACCATTTCTTGACTTTTCCCTCCTCTATCCCTGCTTGGCTCACCCCACACCTCATTCTAGTGCTATGAACTCCCGAATAACAATTCCTACTCTTCCCTCCCCTATCCCTCCTTTGACTCACAGCAAACCACATGTAACTAATATGATCTCCCGAATAACACTATCCAGACTCTTCCCTCCTCTGTCCCTTCTTTATCCTATTCATTCACTCACATGTCCACAACTCAAATTAATAAATTGATCTTCCCTATAATAATTCACTACTAATCCTTTGGGTTCCAGAGTAGCATGCTACTCACTGAAAAGCACTTCAACGCTTCATCAGGTGTAGTAAGCGCTGAATAAATACAATTAAAATATTATGTATATAAGCAAATAAATGAAAAGTCACTGAAGATGGCACTTCAATGGTGATCTCATTGCACACAAGTGTCACAGTGAGAAGGGAGTATATATACAGGTAAAATTCAGATACCTTTGGGGACTAAGAACATAAAGGTTGTGGTCAAAGATGATAAATCTCTATTGGAGGTTATGCGCACCAGAGGAGGCAGTCCTTGAATCTGGCTGTATGAAAGTCAACAACGTTTCGACTTTGTCTTACGTTAAAAGTTCTTCATCAGGACTGAGAAGGTTGAGAGCGCAACTGGATGTGGGGCAGAGTCCCAGAGAAGATTATTCTATTATTAGGAGTAGAAGGATGTTGCTGGGATGATTCACAGTAAAATCAATCTGTGGCTGGCGCAGGCTAGAACTACAGCCACATGTAAATCGAAGAGGTCAAGGAATGAGGGCCTACAAACCACATAACAATCCCACCACATAAGTGGTGGCAAAAAATGAACTAGTTAGTGATGCTATGCAAAAATTACTGTTGTGTTTCTAGGAAGAAGCAAATCACCACTCCTCAGGCACTGACTTCTGAAAAAAATGAGGAAAAAAGCTTCCTCTGAAAAAGAAAAAGACACAAGACTTCAGCTATGACATCTTCACAAAAGATGAAGCAATCTAAGGGGACATATGAGAAGGCCGCTGAGTAAGTTTAGTATGACATCCAGACTATTTTCATATCCACTGTTCCAGGACCTAGGAACGGAAACGTTGCTCCTTCTAATCAATGTCAGAAAGTTGTCGTCCATCCCGGGGGCATTCTCTGATAGCTGGAGATGCCGTATTGACAGGAGACAGGGAGAGAGACCTAACAAGGCCAGCCTGAAGCTTGTGCATACCTTGAAATGATGCCTTATATATTGTTGGAGATAGTGTCCAGTGTCAATTGAGCCACTGACATTTCAGAAGGGATCTGTGTAGGCTTGTGAGTCTATCCAGTCAGATTTGTAAATTTGAAACGTAGCGTTTTTCTCATGCGTGCCAGTGAGTTGAACGCTTCATCGTTAAGTAGATGCTCAATAACATAATAACATAACGTGTATTTGTAAAGCGCTCGTTCACCACAAAAGAGGGATCTTGGCACTGAATATCTGATGTTCATTGTTACCCAACTCAATGGTACTCAATGACTTGTGTTCTTGATGGCTAGTGGTCAGCAAGAACGAGCGCTGACAAGGCAATTTACTAGGATCTGGGAAGCTGCTTCGCTTCACCACTGTTTGAAAATTGTGGTCTATGATTCGTCAGGGATTTTGCTCTGGCACAATATTGTGGTATTCTGAAATAGTTATAGACAATCGGGCTAAGAAATGGGAAATTCTGGAACACTAATTCGATAATCGATCAAACTGTGTGGTGTTCTGGCCTAGCAGGGGTGTAACACAGGCCCCCGCATCCCCTGCGGTGCGGGGGGCCCCAGAGCTGCAGGGGGCCCCCCTCAGCACAATACTCAGGCCGGAGCGCTCCGAATTAAATCTGGAGCGGGGGCCCCTCCGTGTACATTGCAGGGGACCCCTTCAACTTTCGTTACGCCATTGTGGCCTAGCAATGGGAAAGTCAGCTACAATCGGATGATTTGTGGCATTGTAACACTCAATCAGAATGGGGGAGCACCTGGGTATTGGGATGTATAGCCAGACACAATATTAGGGTATTCCGGCATCGTAACGAGAGCTCGAGGCAGAATGGTGGTGCATCCTGGTGCTATGATGAGATATTCAAGAACAATGGTGGGATATTGTGGCAAAGTAAAGAAATACTCAAGGGCAATGGTAAGGTATTCTGGCATTGTGATAGCACATTCAGGCAGGAAATCCAGGCACAATGGCGTCATGAGGTGATCTATCCTTTCTATTGTTCTAGTTAAATATGAACATTGTCTAAATATTCTAATTTTAGTCCTATTTTAGCTGTTTTGGAGCTATATTAAAGTACCTAAAAGAGTACTTCAGGAGTACTGCTATGCATACTCCAAGATACTTTTGTTTTACGCCCCTTACTTAACCCTTCTTATGCCAGAATTTCCTTCAAATAATTAGTTTTTTAAAATCTTTACATATATATGTTGTGAAGACACCAAATACCCTCATTGGATGTGGTTTTCGCTAACACACCAAAGCGACTTTTAAAATGCAACATTGATTTCTAGAACTTTTAGAATTTTTTGTCTGGCAGTGAGTCATAGAAGATGATACAAAGGATGGACTATGGGACTGCTGCCAGTGCTTAATTTGTAATTGCATGAGTGCCGGTAGCCAAAGCTCTGCTAGAAACCCGCGGCTTTTAAATATTGGCACACCTAATACAAGTATGCGTAGTCTTGAATCCACCTCATGGCTCTTCCATCCACTGTCAGGCCGCCCTATCCCTTTATCTTACTCGTGTATTTTTCTGCTTTCTTCCCTTGCAACAGATTTTCCATTTTTCTCTTCCTGCTTCTTTCTCCTTAGTGTGTTTGTTTAAGGTCAAAAATGGGTTGCGAGGGGGTGGGGGAGGTTCAGGTGGGGTGGGGGCACCGGTAACTAGGGCTCAAATTAAGCACCATTCTGCTGCTTGAAATCAATTTCGAGGAGTTACATTCGAATTTTCAGGCTTGCCTTGCAAACAAACCAAGCATTTTCTTTAAAAAAACGTATCTCTGAACGTTAGTCGCCTTGTGACACCACATGGGTGCCCGGGGCGCTAAACTCGCAGCGCTGAAATATTAATCAGAAAAGACAAAAAATAGATCTGTCTCCTACTATGCTAGCTTGGTCACGTGGCAGGCTGCCTGGAACAGCAACAAACAAACATTTGTGAGAGAAGAGCCTGGGCAGAACAATGCAAGAGTCTGCCCAAAAATTCCCTTTGATGCTTTGGGGAAGCACAGCTGCCCTTCCCTCTTTGAAAAATGTGGTGGTTCCCCTCAACATATTCACTAATAAGCATGAGGATTCGCAGCTGTGCAGCGCCCGCCCCCCCCATGGCGTGTACAGCATATCAGGACAAAAACAGCCATTGACATGTGATGTGATCTGTCAAATGATTTTCCCCAGAATCAATCCAAGGGGCTGCTTTGAATATGGAAAACCCGCGCAAAGGCTTTCCCGTGAGATCTTGCTCCGCAACAATGCACTGCTCCTGGCCTCGCCGCAGGCCCCGCTGATCACCGGTTGAAGTGGGCGGGCTCAGCAGGGCACGGCGTGCCCCAACTTTTAATTTAATAGAATCCGTTTTCCTAATTTTTTATTTTGAAAATGCGCTCCAGGACGGCAGAAATAGCCATGGCCTACAGATAAGGCTCGGTCGTTCGTGGCCATTCGGGGTGGGCAGAGAATGAAAAAGACTCTATCTTTTCCTTATTGCCCAAAGAAGACAGGACAGTGTCCACTTCACCTACTCTGCTGCTGGCAGCTGCCCCCCTTCTTTCATTCTTCCTCTTCCTCTTATTCCCTGTCTTTCTGTCTCTGTCTCGCTCCTCCTCACTTGCTGAATTAAAACCATGGGGCTAGAGCGGCCGACTTTGAAGCTGGGGAACCAGGTTCGAGTCTGGCAGGAGGCTCAAACATCCTGTGATTCTGGGCAAATCACTTTGGGGCATATCATCAAGGCCCCGAGATGAAATTATTTCCGCTTTAGCGTCCGTTTTCGGGCCAAAAGCGGCGATAATTTTATCGCACTATTAACAAGGTCACGCTATCGCGTGAATCCTTGCCGCAGCGCCCTTTCCCTTAACGCCCAGCTTTTCATCTCTAATGAGATGCAAAGTTGGCGTTCCTCCCCAAAACAATGTGAGAAATGTCGCTAACCGACATTTCTCCTATCAACAATGTGAACGCAAATCTGCAGAGCGATAAGAAAAGTACACCTAACCTCGGTTATCGCTACTTTCCTTTCGCCTGCTTTCAGGCTGACTTAGCCATTATATCCAATGGAAGGTGGATATAATGGCTAAGACCGCCCTGCCCTATGAACAACATATCGCCTATCGTTGTGCGATTATTGCTACATTTCCAGCGATAATCGCACATTTGGCAGCTAACTCTGGAATTTTTATCGCCTCGGCGATGCACGTTGTTGATAATGCGCTAACCGGGTGATAAATTCCAGAGTTAGCCGGCGATAAATATGCAAGCGCTAAGCACACTTTGCGATATTTATCGCCAGCCCTTGATGATTTGCCCCCTAATCTCCCCATGGTTAGAAATTAATGTGTCCGTCTGTAATGCATCTGGTGCTCATGTAAAGCACTGGTTGAGTTTGTGCTATAAAAAAACTACAACAACAAATAAAAACATGACTTCAACAAACGACTTTTACCCTCTCTTTCCTCCTTTCCTTTATTTGTTCCCCTGTGCAATGGATCCAAAAAAGAAAGAAACACTTTTGCTGGAAATCTCTTTTTCTGCCTTTTTTCTATTCCAAAGTGCAGCCTCGGGACAGAGAGAAAAAAAGGTTCAAAATACAAAAGATAACTAAATAAAGCAAAACAGTGGTTGCAAAGTGACCAGATTGTTTTCATTCACACTCAAACACATTAGCACCACTTTACAGAGTTTGCCAGTGAAGCGCTACTTTCTTTTTCTAGCCTTCCTTTAAACAACATTGTTTTCTCCGGGTAGGGAAGTGCACCATTCCTGGAGGTACTGAAGGACCTGGTTGATGCATGGATTGGAGAACGTTTAATGGTGTTCATGGATGGGCTGTTTTTTTAACTATACTGCTTACGTTTTGTAAGGATATATAAGCAATGAACATTGAAACAGGTCCTTTCCGGTCCCTGTAGTCATGTCCTTAACTTTTCAGGCAAAACCACTCATTGATTTTTGAATAATGAGTGTAAAAGAGTTAAGATAACCCCGTTAATCTAGCTTACATTTCACATGCTTTTCCTACGAGTGCTTGCTTTTTACAGGATATTATTTTTTTACCATGCAGCATATTACTCTTGTCTAGTGCATAATTTGAATTGAGTCTCATCCAGGTGTTTATAGCGGGGCAAAATTGGGTTGTAGCTAAAGGCAGTGCAAGTTTCTCTCAGTGTGGCGGTATGGTGTTCAGTGGGGAGAGGATGTGGCAATATGGCCAGAGCTGCCGAATTTGGAACTGGGTAACCAGGTTCAGCCTTCATGACCAGTCCACCACTCTCCTGAGGGAGCACATTCCCATGCTAGCCCTTAGAAGGTCCTGCTAGACCTTAGAAGCCCTGTTGTCTTAGCACCAGCAGGTGGACCCTAGCGGTGGCAAGTGCGGGTTAACCTTGAAGGCCACAATCCATACCGAAGTTCACCGTCAGTCTTGCGGGCAGGCCTAAGAAGCAGCACACCCCAGAGCAACAGTGACTCGGTCACTGAGGTCACAGGACCCTTGAGGCCAGCCAGCCTCACCCACTAGTACCTCCATTGGCCTTGTTTCAGCAGTAGTAGTGCAACTCACCAGGGATCGGCAATGCCGGATTTGAATGCACACTCACCGAAGTTTGCAAGCTTCATGATCTCTCTGCTTCATGCACAAGCACTTCTAACGTGCTGCCTGCTTTGGGGGCACTGGGATAATGCAGCAATGGAGCACAAAATGATATTGCAGTGTTGACTAAATTATGCATCAAAAAAAGGCTGCAGCGTAATGTGGCACATTTTCTGATACTTGATTATTTTGACATTTTTACACATACTAACAGTCTCTGCAAAGATTTTGCCTCATTGGTACCAGAGTAACATACAAATGCAGCAGTGAGAGAGGTGACCAGCCAACCTTTGTAAAGGGCCCACCCCTTCGCAGACCCTACAGGTGCCCCGTGTTGCCTGACTCAACAATACTCCTCATATTAACTACAGAACGATAGAGGAGTGGAACAGCTGGGATTTGAACCGGCGACCCAAAAATTACACACCGAGGCTGGGGCTTATTGGACTAATGTGTCCACTGTAGGGGCCTCAAGGTCACAGGTTCAAATCCTGGCAGGTCCACTCAGACTTTCATCCTTCTGAGGTCGATAAAATGAGTACCATTGAGTTGTGTAACAATAAGCATTTGTTATTCAGTGCCAAGATGCCCTCTGGGTGACCGTGCGCTTAACAAATACACGTTATGTTACCGACAAAGGGTGCTCCACACTGCCACCTTTCTCTCGGCGCATAAAAAAGGGAAAGGTAGAGAGAAACAAAGGACAACAACAAACTGAAAAGGCACTGGTAGAGAGAGAGAGCTGTGGGGAGGGGGGCAGACAGAGAGAATCTATAACGTGATCGCACGACCTCAGTCACACTCGCCAGAAACTGGCTGCCAAAATGCTGTGTTGTTGTTCAGTAACATTCTAGTCCGTTCTATGTAACCAATTATGGTATTTTAGACATGGAAGTTGTGTAATCTCAGCTGCTCCCGAAGGATTAAGTCCGACAAATACTCAGACATCATGATTAAACATCCTGGTTTATGTGACGCAGCCTCCTGCAATCCCATTGACAAATGGACATTTTAAGAGGCCGCAGCACAGTGAGCAGTACAGTGTTGGTTTCCAAATCTGATGGGTACCAACAACCTTATAGAGAAGGGCGAAGAAGGCTGCAATTGGTCGCGCTGTCTGTGACGTCAGACAGGCTCGTTGTTTCAGAACCTGGCCTATAGCCCGCCAAGACACTTTGATACACCCAAGGGCCACCAGTGTGCATTTCGTCATGATCTGACAGGCGAGGGTAGACAGTGTGCCTATGAATTTACATCCTTTGACATCACTACGGCAAAGTGCTGCTGAGCCATAACATTAAAGTGTATCTGGCCACATAGTCCATGACATCACAAAGACAACTTGGCCCTGAGCAGGGACATAAATATGGATCTGCGCATATGGTCTATGACATCACAAATACAATAACGCACACCTAATCATTAGATGTATGACATCATAAAGGCAAAGTGGTGCTGAGCAGAGTCAACAGTGTGCACTTGATGATATGGTCTATGACATCACAAAGACAACTTGGCGCTGAGCAGGGACATTAATATGCGCATGCACATATTTTCTATGACATCACAAATACACCAATGCACACCTAGTCATTAGATGTATGACATCACAAAGGCAAAGTGTTACCGATCAGAGACAAGTGTGCCATTGAGGAGCTGGTCTATGACATCAGAAAGACAACTTGGTGCTGAGCAGGGACATTAATATGCACCTGCACATATGGTCTATGACATCACAAATACAATAATGCACACATAATCATTAGATGTATGACATCACAAAGGCAAAGTGGTGCTGAGCAGAAACAACAATGTGCACATGATGATATGGTCTAGGACAGTGAGTGGTTCCTAACCTGTTGTCCGAGGTCCCCTAGGGGTCCGTGAGGCCAACTCGGGGGTCTATGACTGTTTTACAAAATTAAATAATATTAAATGTTTTAAAGTATACAAAAATAAGTAAGCAAAGTTTGAAATGTGAATCTTTTTTCAATATTTGATTGTGGACTACACAAAATATTTCAATATTTGAGCATTTGTTCCGGGTATACTTGTTTTTGCAATTTTTGTGTCTTGCTATGAGGTTTGAATCATTGAAACTGCTTATGTAAGGGAATAATGTGGTGTCCTCGGATTCCAGTAATGATTCAGTGGGGGGCCATAAAAATCTAAATGTTAAAAACCGCTGGTCTATGCCATCACAGGAACAAAGTTTTGCAGAGATAACCACGCCGCACCTGGTCATATAGTGTATACCATCACAAACACAAAGTGTTGCTGAGCAAAGATAATACTAAGCAAGCGATCACATGGTGCGTGACATCAGACACAATATTGCTGAGCAGGGACATTAGTGTGCACCTGATCACAGACACCATGACATCACAAGCACACCGCTGAAGTCCACATCTAGTCTTGTAATCTGAAAACCCACAAAGCTTTTGTGTCACACGACATGACAGTTACTGTACCCCCGGACATATGGGCTCTAAAACAGACTACGAGAATGTCCAACTGATTAAAATCCACTAAGAAATTGGTCCAGAAACGTCCTGTTCTTCAAAGTTCACATTTACGGCAGACAAGCTATTCTGCCGCTCTGCCACTTCCGGTTAGTCTGCAGCCTAGAGCCGGCTTTCAGACCCGCATGGACAGCAATGACTCCTCCACGAAAGCTGTTAAACTCCATTGTAGAACCCACTGTAGTCACGGCCTCCTAAGGTGTGGGACTTTTTCAAACTTCTTTTTCAGGGCGAATCTAGGGGCATATTTACAAGCTCCTATCGCCACCACATGATAAGGCCCCCATGCACTTTATACTTAGCATGAAATGGGAGGGCAATGGGTGTTGCTATGGGCGTTCCACTGCAACACCCATTGATTTTGACGCTGCCCCTTATTTACAAGGGAGGCGTAAATAGAGGATGTATGATGCGACATCGCAAACGTTTACATCGCATCCCTTTACATCGGCGTCTTCATATCGCATGCACATGTACAACACAATCTTTCACCACGCAAACCATTACTTAGCTTACGCATTCAAACACATGCAAAACACATTTACAAGGCACACAAACACCCTGCATGGTTTTACATCGCGATTTTTTTTCCCAAATACCCCCTACATAACACACACTCGCCTAAAGCCTAAAAAAGTACCCTACAGTTCCCTAAACCCTAAGCCCTAACCCCTAATACACTACTCTAAACACACTGCCCTAAACCCTAAACACTACACTGTCAGCACAATCCCCAGTCACTGCCCTAAACCCTAAACACTAATTTCCAGACACTGCCCTAAACCCTAAACACTAATTTCCAGACACTGCCCTAAACCCTAAACACTACACTGTCATCACAATCCCCAGCCACTGCCCTAAACCCTAAACACTCCACTGTCCGCACAATCTCCAGACACTGCCCTAAACCCTAATGTCCAGGCACTACCCGACACTGCCCTAAACCCTAATCTCCACACACTGCCCTAAACACTAAACACTAAACTTTAAGCCCCCTTACCTCTTTCTCCTCACGCCGTCCCGGTGCTCCTCTACTTCTTCCCTGGTGCTTGTCTGTGCCGCCCGCCTCGCGTCCATTACACCACATACGACCTAAAAGCATATGCATGGTAAATGCGCATGCGATGTAATGGTGCGCGGCGTAATGGTCTGCGTCCTAACGTCGCTTGTGTTGTAACGCTTGCGACGTAAACGCATGCATTGTAATGGATGTAACCCGTAAATAGGCAGTAGCGCCAAAATTAAGACTAAGGAAAACATAGTCTTACCCTGGTGCAACAAGGTGAAATGCTTTATTTCTCCTCGTTTTTGCTGTTTCCATGTGTGCTGCTTTGTAAACAATCACTTCCTCCAACGCAGGCACCCTTGCACTATGGTGCACCTGTGTTGGCGCTAGGCAGCTGAACTCAGCACCAGTGCTATGGGCAATGCAGGGGTGCGCCGCATTCTTGTGAATACGGCGCATCCCTGCGTTTTCAGAAGGGAGAAGTGTGGCGTTAGCAATGTTTGCTTAACGCCACGCTTCACTGTTCTGGTGTAACTATGCGCCTTAGTTTCTTGCCCGGTCAAGTCAAGCATAGCCTCTACAACCACCCTTTCCTTCAGGCAGCAAGGTTCCTCCAGTGACCCCCATGATGCTTTGCAGGTGGGTGGGGTGATGTGCTCTCCAGGCTGGCGGCCTCGGAAAGAATCACCCAGAAACCATATTGGAAATAAATGATCTACTTTTATTCAAAGGCAGGGAAAAGAAAAAGCTAGTGATTTACCAAATCTGGCATTGCCGTCATATTTCCATTGTTACAGTGCTTAGAGGGCAGCGGGTTGAGGCTCTTATTAAGTGTGTTGCCGATGATCCTGGCCCGTCACGTCCAAAAGGCATGTTGTTACCGAGCAGGACCATTAGCGTGTGTGGTCCACGGCCGGAGTGGGAAACCAAAGCAGCCCTGGCAATTTTCTCGGATCAGCCCCCTGGAGCTTTTGTTACTAGGGGCTGATATTGCAGAACCGTAGCAAAACCGGCCCCCAGTATCAAACCTGGCCCCCACCACTGCAAAACCGAACCACACTGCTGTAAATGCGCCCCCCTCCCCCACCCTTCCAGCCTCCCGGGGAAACGCCCGATGCTCGCTACAGCCAGTCGGGCCCTGATATGGTTTTAGAGTCAGTGCAAGCACAAATATTCATTGCCTGACACACCACCAAGGCACATACTTCACAACGCATGGTACATTTGCTTGAAAATGGAGATCGTTATTATAAGATCTGTTTTACTTCAAGTTAAGACTCAAAACATCTGAACTATACCACTCACAAATGGAAATGTATCAAAAACTATACACATGAAAAAAAAAACAGCCTCGATCTAATGGTTAGACCCAAGTCTTAATGTGTTTGCTGTGACATCACCATTACACCAAGATATGCAAAAAGATAAAAAATGCTGATCGACTGCTGTGATTTATGTAACATGTTGAAATCACTGACACGGGCACCTTTGTTTGTACTGGTGCCCACCAGGACATCCCACGGACTCCTTGGCATGTAACTGACCCGACCTGGATCGCCTTTTGATCATCCTGCAAACCCTCTCCGCCCATGATTCCAGGCTCTGGAAACTAGTAAACCCCTTGAGACTCTGAACTAGATTACCAGAATGTCCCCCTACCTTCCCAGCTGTTAGAAGGCAACATGTGAAGTGTCGCAAGCTACGGAGACAGCGGGAGCATGGGAAACCCTGGGAATGTACACATGTTCCTCTTTCATGTGAATGTGTGCCATCTGTTCCCGGAGGGAAGTCAGTGGGACATGGGCCATTCAAAATACATTGCACTATTAGGCGATTTTTATTAAGGATATGAGACGCGTGCAGTTTGTTTTGGTGCGAATTACGGCTAAACAGACAGTTCATAGTCTGTAGGGACCCTCTCCGATGGGACCAATGTTCCAGTCTGCGAGAGGCATTTCCCATTGCCTCGGTCTGATTAGTTAGCAACTACCAGGGGAAGCAAACATCAGAAACACTAAATCCTTCCAACAGAACCCCTGACCCAGCACTTTCCAATGCATGCTGGGAAGGCATGATCGCGGACGAGATGCTGACTCATATGTATCTATGTATGTATATGTATGCATGTATCTATGTGGTATTTCTATAGCATGAACCTAGCCAAAAGGCAGTGGAGCTCTGATAAGGCTCAAAGTCGAGCAAAACGCCAATGAGCGTTAGAAGTAGCTGCTTGTGAACTGTGGAAGCACTGATTGTGATATAATGTTCTTTAAAGAGGTGCCACTTCAACTCTTTCGTAAATTGGAAAAGCGTCGAGGCGGTCCTGATGGACACAGGGAGGTTGTTACAGATCCTGGGTGCATAAATGGAAAACGCCTGCTCCGTGAGTGGGATTCAGTTCTTTGAAGACTATTTTAAACCTTTGGGACTGAATCAGATGACGAAATGCGAATTTTTCATAATTGTTTGCAAGTACCACAATTAATACCACTTGTTCATTCATTTTTCAGAATGTATGGGGACGTCCACCAAACTATCACGATCATTAACTATAAGTCATGTAAATTACTAATACTTCTTTCAGGGGTTCTTCCGTGACATTTTTTTTTCACTTTTGGTGCAAACAGAACATAAGAGGTTTTTTCTGTGTTGAGTCGCTTGCAAGAAAAAGCTAAGCAAAGTGTGCTACTGCATGTCAAACGCTCACGGGTTACCAGCACAAAACCGTTGCAAGTACTCGCAAGAAAAAGCTACGCAATGAACTCACTCGCGTACAAAATATTTGAGAGTGACCGTCTCCATCTCACGCTCACAAGAGAAAATGATGCATGTTGTTAGGCTGTAGGGCAACCAGGGAACTGAGCTTGACATGGGTATGTCAATAATTCTGAACTCCGCAAGACTATGCTCATACTTTTTTGCACAGCTCTAGTAAGATAGACGAGACAAAGCACCCTTACCTATGCTAATAGACAATACAAGACTCTCTAGCGGTGCATCATGTATATGGATTACACAACCACTCACAGAAATAAAAATAACGAAACTTTAGTGTTAAATTCTGGTCTGTATGGGGCCCTTATGCTCATGGGCCCCCCAGGCAACTGACCAGCGTGCCCATGCATTAAGACGGTACTGGAATACTCCATTCGAAGCCATTATCATATGTCACACTACAAATGAATACGCTCATTTCACATGATAAAGTAGGGCACACAACCAATTACAGATCATAAAGTAGGGCACACAACCAATTACAGATCAGTTAGATCAAACATCTAAATGCATCTGAGCTAATCTTGGTATGTTGTGTGGTGACAGTGTCCTGACGTTTTAGTGAGACAGTTGCTAGTGCATTGATGGCATTAATGGAGTTAGGAAGTGCATGTTTCGCCCCTGGCCACCCTGACCCTTTCCTAAGGAAACAAACTTTTTGTTGCACTTCAGTCCTTGCATGTTGCCGCGTGGTGCTACGCCTCACCGAACTGATTATGGCTCTGTGTATTCTTTTGATTGGTCCACAGCTAGAATGCTTTGCCTGGTTGTATGAAAGCGAGTCCATTCTATTGGAGGACAAACAGCAAACCAAAAATATACCCCCTAAAATTGTCAGCACTTTCCACTGTTGACAGCTTTCAGGCATAGGGCTTCACAGGTTGATGTCCAATTTCAATTATTGTTCCTGGATGCACAAAATGACAGGGTAGGACACTTGACAGTCCTTAAAAAGTGTAGTTAAATTGTGTGTTATCTGTTTCTAGTTCAATTAGAAAGAAGTGCCTTATTCGTGGTGGCAGCCATTTGGTACCATTATTCGAACGTGGTAGTCTCTGAATGCTGACTTTACAGAGACTATGGCAGACAAGAGATATTATCAACGTTGTGTTATTTATTAAACCCAGGGTTTGTGCCTCCTGCTCAGTTTGTCTTTTTATTAACCCTGGGCGTAGTTCGCGAAGTAGCACTACGCGAAGCTACGCAAAGTGCACTTCGCACTACACGAGCTACGCGTAGAACTTCGCGAACTGCGTAGTACCCTGTTCGCACTGTGCAAGATGTTGTTTTCAATGATTGCACAGTGCGGACAAGCAACCGGCACAGTGCAATCTTTGAAAACGGCATCTGGCACAGTGCGAGCTGTCGTTTTCTGCCGCTCGAGTAGATTTTTACTCGAGCGGCAGCTTTCTCAACGCGGACTGGTAGTTTCTCATCGCGAGCGGTCGCGAGCATACACGACCACTCGCAATGAGAAACCTGACCGCCTCGCGTTGAGAATCTCGCCGGGAGGTATATTTTCCACGCTCGCGATCGCCAACTTGATGTTGCTGATCGCGAACGAGGAAAAAGTCTCGCCGGGATGTCATTTTGCTTGCTCGCGGTCGCCAACTTGACGTTGAGGACCGCGAGCAAGCAAAAAATGACCGCTGCACTACGCAACACTACGCTACGCGTGTGTTTGCACTGTGCTACGTGCAATTCGCGTAGTGCGAAGTAGCGCAAACTTCGCAAACTACGCGAGCGTAGCGTAGTGCTTTGCCCAGGCTTACTATTTGTGTTCGAAGAGTGTTCGAGAATGTGTGTAAATACAGGCACTGGTGAACAATTGTGGAGAGACTCCCAGGTTCAGGGAGCCTTCGCTCTCTGCTTACATTGAAAGTCAAGACGAATGGGAAAATACACCCATGGCAATGCAAGCTATCCTTTCTTCCTCTCTCACTTCTGGCTGGACACACGGCTATCAGAATGTCTCCCTGGGCAACCAGGGTGTTTTACAAAGTCATCATTATAAACCTTGGCGATGTACAGTTCCCTCTCATCTGGTCGCAAAATGTCCCAGAGACAGAGAAAAGAGAAAGAGAAATAAAAGAGGAGAGAAGAGAAGAGAGAAGGAAAGGGGAGGGTAGGTGCGGGGAGGGGAGGGAAGGCAAGGCAAGGGAATGGAATGGAAGCAAGATCGGGGACAGATAGAGCAAAGATAGAGACAACAGTGAGAGAAAAGAGAGAGAAAGGTACGAGGGCAAAATAGAGAGCAAGACAGAGAGCTAGAAAGAGTAGAGAGAGAAGAGAGAAAGAGAGACTAAGAGAATAGAAGGAGAGCATGAGAGCGAGTACAATGTGAGAGAAAAGAGGAAGAGAAACACACACAGAGAAGTGACAGAAAACCGAGAGAGACAGAGTGACAGCACAAGCTTGTGTGTGGGGGGAGGGAGAGAGAGAGAGAGAGAGAGAGAGAGAGCGCTGGGTGGAGAAAAAATACGCTTCTTGCTGCCCTGTCACGCTTTGACGCCTGAGCAAACCCAATATTTATTGGTCTGTACATGTTGAACTGATGCTTTCACCTCTGAGTGAGAATGCAATGAAATGAATTTGTAATTTTTGGTCACCTCTCATCATGTGGTACCTAGCCGTCCTTATACATGTGTGGAAACCATAAACATATGTTGTGGGAGCGCTGATTTGCTAGAAATTGGCATGGAGCCAATTTTGTTTTATATTCAATCTGCCCCGTCGCTTCCCAACTGTTTTATCCTCTAGTTTACATTTAAGAAAAAGTGTTCGCCTGCTCTGAGAAAGCACCCGTGAAGAAGCAGCAGCTAAGATCTGACAAAGCTGTGAGTAATCCTCGGTGTAAACCAGCGAAACGTCCGCGGAACTAAGCTGCTGTTTCCCGAGAGTTTATCTCCCCTAAAATCATGCAAAAAACAAACAACCCACAGAAACGCAAGCCAAAATCCCCGTCTGCGCTAACGAGGAGTTGCATCTGTCCTGACGTGGGTGAGCTCCGAGTCTAGCCGGTATTAGTGACTCGGGTTGCCCTGGCAACCTGACTGCTGGGGAATCTGCCGGGGTTTCGGAGTGTCTGCCTGTAGCAGCTCTGACAGGGTGGAAAGGAAACCCCTGAGATTCATTAGCCGCCGGTTACCACAGCAACGCTTCAAAACTCATTAATGGATATTTATTTATTTCGGCATTTGGCGTGTGGGTGTCAGCGAATCCTCCGAGTAGGAAACTGAGAGGGAAAAGGGAGCAGGTTGAGAAGACACCCCGCTATGCTGGAGGAATCCGGGTGTCTCGCAGAGCGGGGCAGCGCACTTTGGAGGTGCAGCTCCTGAGACATCAGCTCGGAAAGAAGTGCAGACACGGACCTACCTAGGAAGAGGGATCAGGGTCGGGATGTGCTAAGAGTACGCATGTGTAAAGTGGTCGCAAATTGCACACTGACTTTTTGCAAGTGGACTACGTATTTGTAGGCTGCACAGCAAAATCACCATTCGCAGGAGGTCGGAACCACGTGCCCAGTGAAGAATAATGAGGCAGGACTCAATTTGCTACCCCTTGTGATTGGCTACAAATCTGGGAGGGTGGCCGGTAAGGGTCAAAAGACCACTATCCCTATGTTTGCATTCCCAAAAGGGAAACCTTTTCTTTTTTAATTAGCCCATGTCTCTTATAGGAGCCAGTGCTGTTCCTTAAAGGAAGCAGTACTGTTAACCCTTTATATTTAGGTAAACATCTGGGGGGGGGGGGGGCGGGAGGCAGTGGTCCCCGGGGGTGCTGTCTATTCCCACTGAGGCTGCCAACAGAATTCTTTAATGGGAAGGGGGTCAAAAGGAGACACCATCCCATTTGCAAATCAGTTACCATCTCCTTTGAGGTGTCAATGACTGTTCAATGGTTTGCAGCCCATATTGCATTTTCAAACTACTGATAAAATAACATACGGATCAGAAAGAGCTTATTAGAGCATTTTAATATGAAACGCTCTAAAGCAAAAATATAGTCTGAGGCTCTAACAGAAACATAAGCAAGGCGGGGTAAGTAATCATTGTAACAGGGATGCCACGTGATCCATGCCATGCGCAGTGGCATAAGATTGGAGCATGGGTACTCGCAAACATTTGCCCAGGGGCCACAAAGTATGGTCTGTGGTGTGACCAAGGGCTGCACTGATGCCAACAGGGTGGCAGTAGGGGGTCTTGGTGGATCAGGGATTGTGTAAGGAGGTCTAAAAAAATGTTAAGTAAACGGGCAATCATTTATTTGCAGGTTAACCAGGGCTTTAAGTGGGATGAAAAAACTGGAGGGTGTCTCAAAGAAAGGGGCGTGGCCAATGTAATTAAGGGCGTGGCTTGAAAATACTTAAACTAAAAAATCTGTGCTTAGCATAGTGTGCTGCCCGACTTGTATTTTGCTGTTTGTCATTGCATCTAGATATAATACAACAGGTAACATCATACCTACATGTCAGGACTATTGGTTTTGTAAGTGGTTGTTAGTTGCGTTAGATAAATAAGCAGCAACTATGGCTTGTTGTATAGAATATTGAAAAAGCTTCCACTTAGAGCCCTGGTGACACCAGGACAGTGTTGCTGCTCCTGCATTTCAAAAAGAGAAGGGAACTCCAGAGAGAAAATGACTCTCTAAAGGATTTCCCTTCCCCTACAACGCTCACCTGGCATGACGTCATGCCCTAACTTCTCCACTAGTGAGAAGAGAGCAGTGTGAGCACGCACACATTGATGTGCCTGCTGTCACTGCAGTCTGGAAAAAAACGGACTGCAGTGACAGCAGGCACACAACAGAGCTCAAAAGAGACACGTTTCGAGGCCCCATTAAAAAACACTGCCAGTGCTCAGACCCGGTGAGACCCGGCCCACTTAAAGCCCTGAGGTTAACTAAAGTTAAGTGCTGCAGGACACCACCATAGTTACTTCATAACTCCATTTAAACTGCAAATAAATGCTTGCCCATTTATTTAACATTTTCTCTGAATATTAGTGCTCAGCAAGTAAACAGCAGCTCGTGCTGCTGTTCACCAGGGGGGCGCATGTAAAGGTGAAGAGGGTCACAAGCGGCCCCGGGCCATACTTTGAGTATCACTGTATTAGAGGGAAACAAGTGTAGTGTAAACCATGCTACAGATCCTGGCTCTTGCATTCCAACTATGGTTTCCCCATGTGCCTGCAGTGCGTCAACCTGGTCAAATTATAAATGTTTCTTGTACCTATGTTACTGTTCCTTGAAATAAAGTAAGCACAGGAATGCCGCGCTGTTTGATGACCTCTACATTTACACGTGTTATGGGAAAGCATAGCCCCTGATCTTCATATTAAGAACAATGTTTTTAATTAATTTTAATATTGCTTGCTAGCAACACTTTAACTGGAATTGTTCGAGATAAGATGCAAACAGATTCTATTTGAAACATGTATGGCCTGCATGCAATATGTATCCTGACGGCCAGGGCGGTTGACTTTAAATCTGGGGAACCAGGTTCGAGTCTCAGGAAGGACGTGCAACATCCTATGATTCTGGGCAAATCACTTAATCTCTCCGTGCCTATCAAAAAAAAATTATGGGTCCTCGTGTAACGCAAGTGGTGCTTGTGTAAAGCGCGGTGATACCCGATACCTTCGGATCAAGTTTGCGCTATATAAAACTCCGTAAAATAAAATAAATCCAATCCACATAAGAAAAAAGTTTGAAAGATTCTTGAAATTGCATGTTTTTTTAAATCACATGTTGTTTTAAATCCTTTTGTTCTGTTGTCTACTTGTGTAGCACTTAATTTAGCACCACAATGTTAAATCAAATATTAGACCAAGGTTCTGCAATATGAATGATATCAGAACTACAGTTGCAGTTTAGATTTTTTTCCCCTCCTAGTCAAACTTTTGATCAGCTTTATTAGTCATACAAGATTTGTAGTATTGGACAAATATTCAGTAATCTCCATTTTAGCATTGCTATATAAGTAATACGGGCACCTGTTATGTTATTCACATGTGTATTGGGCTAACACCGTTGTTATGGCATATTAGGACATTTCCTGTCTTGGCACCCTTTTATTTGCATCCAGGACATCCACCAAATGTTTGTTTTTTGTTGGTTTTTGGCTGCATGAGTGTTTGTTTTTTGTTGGTTTTTGGCTGCATGAGTGTGAGTAGAGAAATTTTCAGTGTTTAGTTTAGAACTGGTTGGTGTAGATTAGGGTGAAGGTACGTTAGGTTTGATCTTGGGAGATCTTTGTGTGCCTTGTATAAGTGGGCTGTTGTTCCCAAGGAGTTTCAACATTTGTGTTAACGCCATATGCTGAAAAGGTTGAAAAGTGAAAGTTCATGAACTCAATCTATGTAGGTGTGATCTGTGTGACAACAACATATCTTACATATACAAGGTGATGGGATGCTGCTGTCAATAAGTCTAACCATTAATGTTTTATACACTTATTGTGTCGCCCTTAGTTGAATGGGTTTGCCCAGATGTGGGACCTGTGCACACTTTGTCACCAGAACCTGGCTGATGAGCCCATAATTAGGGCAAAAAGGGTCCTGGGTTGCTTACGTTCCGGCTCAGGGAAGACCTGGCTTGGCAGTTCAGGTTGGACTGTTCCTACTGGAGCAGGGTCAAGGCTGATTTGCATATAAATGGGTCCAAACTGAGGTGGCATGGTGTGTAGAATAACGATGGATTGGTATGCGGCCAGAGTGTTCAGTGACAATTATATTAAATAAAAATAAATCGATGTTCCTTTACAGCCACACACTGAATCCTACCATAATTAAGGTTAAATATCTGTCTTCCTTCCGATTCCAAACATTCATTAATATACAATTTTTGGGAGTAGAGTATTATGGTAATTTATCTCTTTCGTACATGGTCTTAAAACATACCAAAAAGAGCTTTGCCACTTCAGCTGGGTAAAGTAGCCTACTGAACCTACATTCAGGGTTCAGATATCCCCTCAATCAAACCAATTATTATCTACGCTTTAAGTAAAAAACCTTACCGTCAATAATTTTCTCAGAGTTTAAATGACAAATTGGGAAATTATATGTTTAAAATAGCATTGTTCAACTCTTGTCTCTGTTCTTAAAATGAAATGTAAGAGATCAACCAGCTGTTTATGTACCTTACATCCAGCGTACCGGAGACACAGCTCACTGGTAATAGGTTGGAGAGTGGCAATTTTTAAAACCATTTGTTTCCCACATTTCATAGTTATTTCAAGGTTCTATGATCACAACAGCATTTCTTTCGCCTAGAGGGGCTTGAATAATCCTAAAGATGGAATACGAATGAAGAAATATATATACACAGTCCCCTGACTTGCTGTGTAGACGCCACCACCTGAGGCATATCTTAGCCAAATAATATAGGTATCATACAGGATCTCATACTAATATAATGAAAATCCCTTTTAATTGAATAATGTCCATAATTCTACTGCCAATAAATCAACATCGGTATGCCTTCAGACTCCTATAATAGGGGACAATAAGCATAATCGACAGATGTAAAACTTAACTTCGTATCATAATTAACATCAAGCCTTTTATCCCTAAACAGATTTTTTTACCCTACCTCCTGAATATTGCTCAAAGTTGTTAAATAGTCACGGCAGAACTCCTCTCCCCGTTGTACAGTAAGACTTCAGGTACTCCAGCCCAAGAACTTGAAAAGTGCCAATAAAGATATCGGCATCTTAAGAATATAAAAAGGGCATGTTGAATAGATCACTATAGTGGCCATTTTGGAGGTATACTAAAATAGTATATACCAGAGAAAAAGAGTGTGTGCTATGAAGTCTCGTCAGCAGTGTTTAATTTGTATAGAGACCACTGCTGCTTGCACCACCCTTTGCTACAGCCAGCACTGCCAATGACAGTACCTACACAACTACTATCATAATGCTACATGTCTGAGAATTCAGACAGTTTGAGGCCCCCAAAACCATAAGAATGGCTTAGAAGGCAGGTATTAGTTGCTTTTTAGTGTATATTGAATTAATAAACAATGTGCATCTCTAAATTACACAAACAGCGCCACCACATGGCAGACCAATTGCCAGTGCTGACAATTAAGTGCCATGCCAAGCCCTGGAAACCACCGGCACAAATTAAGCACCGCTTGTTACATGACTTGTTCACAGAATGGGGTGCCCATTTCAGAACTATCATAAAGCTATGCACAAAATGCTGCTAAATTAGAGTAAAACCTTATTATGCACTTAACCAACAAAGTGACCGTCTTCATCAATTGTCTCAGAGAGAATACTTATGCTTCTTGTTACTAGGTCTGAATGTATTTTCCAAACTGAAATACACATTCAAAAAGACATGGAAGCCCAAGAAGACACCTTTAGTGTCACATATAAAGCAGCCACATAGAAAATGGCCACAAATACTGAGAAACATCACTGTAACTTAGACAGACATATCCCTATGAACAACCCACCAGGCACCTGAACGTAGGAGGATTCTCGAAAATAAGATCATGACATAATCCTCTTTCTAAACTTCAAATGGAATACCACGAATAATTCACTAGCTCTTACTTAATTTCACACTAATAGAAACATATTATCAACGCAAAAAACACATATAGATAGAAGGTTACAGGTGTAGTGCAGCTTCTCAAAATATTCTATCATTGAGACCATCTTTGTAAGTGTCTAATTCAAAAATCCAGAATTTCTCTCTGAAAAGTATTTTCTTATTGACATCCCTGGCCTTAGGCCAAATATTTTACAACATTATCACTATAAAAATGTTCCTGACATGGCCATTTTCATGACAAAGCAAAACCAAAGGGGATGATGGAGGGAGTGTTGAACATTGCAAGCACTCACCCCCAGTCAACTGATCTGGGTTTAATCCATCATCATTCTTTAGCTCACTCCGTCACCCCAGTTCTGACATGGCCATATGACAATACATCACTAAAGAAGTTGCAAGTCTCCCAGTTCTTACTGATGACACGATCAGAAAATTATAACCAAATATATTTGCACGTGCCAGGCAGTAGCCATGCGTACTGACGAGCAACATCTATAGCCACTCTCCTACCTTACCACTAACTTCTCATTTCTTTGAGGTATCTAACAGAAATAAATTATTATTCACTTCCTTGATTGCGCATCCAGAACAACTGAATTGGACTGCAATCTATTTTGGAAACAATGGAACTGACTTAAAGTCACCCTGGGTTTCCAAAAACTACTGTGAAGTCACACAAATGCTAAAATTACACTAATAGCAAAAGAATTAAAAAACACAACACTGCCATATATATTTTGAATTTCAACTGCTGGAAAGTAGTGCTGGAAGTTTCAATTGTTGGAAGCTAAAACTTGAATTAGCTTTGACAGTACAGTCATAATTTTTTGTGGGTATTTTAGCATT
Source organism: Triturus cristatus (assembly GCF_964204655.1). NCBI lineage: Eukaryota > Metazoa > Chordata > Amphibia > Caudata > Salamandridae > Triturus > Triturus cristatus. The sequence goes on from NC_140593.1 coordinate 1,007,244,881, forward strand.
TGTATAGCACACAATTTGCCATTAGAATTGCACCACAGTTCATTTTAAAGCCTGGGGCATTATACTTAATCCCAGCAAATAAATGTGATAAATTGATGAACTACAAACATTAAAATGCAGGATTTAGGATTCAGGGAGAGAGACAGATCTGGAAGAGCAGTGTCACTGGAACTTTAAATGACTCCATAGCACAATGATGCAAACTAGTTCTGACAACTGCCTACTTGTGCAATTTCACAAGATGACAATATCATTTACCGAGAGATCTAATTATCTTTGTTGCTTGCATAAAGAGAGATTTCTTTTGTATAAATACCATATGCAGAGTGTGAACCCCCAGACCTTTAGGTTTCATCTATCATTATTTTTGTAATTTCTTGTCAAGACTGAGGCCCGAAGCTTTGCCTCAGAATGCAGGTGCTTGTGTCTGAATGTACAACCCCTTCTCCTCAGAGCAGCTACATTGGTAATATTAAACTGTACTACAGAATATTGAGGCTAGGAATATCGTGATACACTAATATCTTTGACGGAACGTCGAGGGACAAAATATAGAAAGATAAGTGCACAGAGAGGAAGTAAACATTTACTAATCTTAACTCCGCATCTATGCACCTTTAAGATATATATATCTACAAGGTATATATATTTGGAGTTGGGTATAGAAAATCCATGCTTACACTTTCAATATTTTTTTCTGTCAATATTTGGTCCACTATATTTGGTGCAGGACCACTGTAATTATGCGATTGTGTGACCACTGCATTTTCCACAAAATTATTTTCCACATTTGCCACATAATCCATCATTTGCTGCAAAATCTTCGGATAAAAAAAGAAGGAAAGTCTAGCTCAAATGGTTCAAAAGTTACTGAAAATGCGGCAACAAGTGGAAGGCCCTTCCCAAAGTTGACTGGTCACCTTTCTGTCACTTATTGCTATATTTGGATGTTAAACTGGAACTAATAAGGTATACCAATGCCCACATGGTGTTACAAGTGCCAAAATAATGAAGTAATACTTTCACAAAATGTGCTGCATTATGCCGCATAATATCCCTTTTCTTGCCACATTATTTAATCAACCCTGCTGAATAATTTGGCTCTCCCTCGTCACATAATTTCAGTGGCCCTGATTTGATGCCATCGAAACGCTCCCCAATATTCTATGGGCACACTGTAATACAAGGATGGACTGGCATGGCTGAGACCTGCGGGTCACTTCTAGGTTAATACACATCAGACTTTTTAGGACAAAACTGAAAAAGTTAATATAAATACTATTTAAGCAGGTAGCAACCTTTCTAGTAGTAGTTCTGCACAAAGGATTACACAAAAAGTCAGTGGCAGTGGTACTTTTCTAAGAGAGATCATTTCAGACAACCAAGTAAAAACACCCAGCGGGCTAAAGCTTCAGATGCCGTGGATTGATAAACCACTCTATCTTTGACTTGGCAGAGTGGAAGATATACTTCTGGACAGGAAGTTAAGACCTGAGCCATGCAACAAATAAGAATAAGTGGTTACACAGCGCAATATAAAAATACATATTTGCTAACAAGTAATTGGACGGGAAATTCCCTTTGATGCATCCTAGGGGTGGAAGATCAAGGTTTTCATATTGGAGGAACCATCATATCCTGGTTTGGGGGATGTTAGAACTGGGGGTCTCTAGTTGGCTGAGGCAATTATCTTAGTCCAAATAGGGACCCTTCTTCTAGTCAGGGAAAGGAGGGACACCCTCTTTGATAACCCCTGCTCACCCCCTGGTAGCTTGGCACGAGCAGCCAGGCTTATCTTCAGAGCAATGTGTAAAGCATTTGCAACCACACTCCCAGTGACACAGTGATAAACCACCACAAATGGACACCACACCGATGTATGAAAATAACGGTATCTTTATCAAGGATAAAAAAACAGTAAAACCAAACGATAAAAATCCAACATATGCGTATTCATAATATTTCACTTTGCGGTCATTATACCAACAAACACTTGTAGGTTCTTGCGGTATTAATGAGCAGTTGACGATGTTCAAATGCATTCCTAATGCAATGCTATGCAGTTCGTAATGCATTTCGTATTGTCAGACTAATGCAGTTCGTAATGCAAGAATAATGCAAACCTCAATGCAAGTAATCAGGCAGTTCGTAATGCAAAAATAATGCAATCCTCAATGCAAGTAATCAGGCAGTTCGTAATGCACGTATAACGTACTCCTTAATGCAAGTAATAAGGCAGTTCGTAATGCGAGAATAATTCAATCCTCAATGCACATAATAAGCCAGTTCGTAATGCAAGTATAACACACTCCTTAATGCAAGTATAACGCACTCCTTAATGCAAATATAACGGCAGTTTATAATGCGATAATAACTCAATCCTCAATGCACATAATAAGGCAGTTCGTAATGCGAGAATAGTTCAATCCTCAATGCACATAATAAGGCAGTTCGTAATGCAAGTATAACGCACTCCTTAATGCACGTAATCAGGCAGTTCATAATGCAGGAATAATACAATCACTAATGCAAGTAATAAGGCAGTACGTAACGCAGGAATTATACCAGGCCAATCGACGTGATTAGCCTGGGTGCCACTAGGCCCCAACCACAGACAACAGTCCTGAACTTCCGAGGGCGGCCCCGGTACTGCCGGGCAGGTCCGGGCTGCTCAAGGACTCAGCGCGTCTAACACGATGCAGCGGGAGAGAGACAGGAGCACTCCTGTACTCCTCCTGCGCGCCTCCACAGGCCTCACATGCTTGCGCCTCCTGACCGGAGTCCAAGCCTTACCTGGGGGATGTGCTGCCTTGCTCTCTCTCTCCCCGCTCGTCGGACGTCCTGCTGGGCGTTCTTGATGCCGACGCAGCTCCGATGCAAGGAGACGCTGTAGCCGGACAGGTTACGCTGCTGCCTTCTCCGTTGCTGACGATCTTGGGCAGATTCCTCTTGCGAACAACGATCACGATTACCTCACGACTTTCTTAGCTTTACGAAATCCTTCAGCACGTTGCGGCTCGGGCCGGCGGCAGCGATCTTGATCCGCAGCCTCCATTGGGATGACGGCTCGGGCCACAAATAACTTCACAGCAGCGTGGGTGATGATTCACACTGCGGGGACACTGCAGTCACGGTGCACTTTCCAACCAGCACCACGGACCCCACGCAGTCACAGGCTGCACACGCACACGCACAAAGCATCGCTGAGACTCGGTTGGGTTTCTGACAACACAGTCCGAGGCAATGCTTACAAAGGTCTCAGGCTGCAAAAAGCACACGCACACACCGCCTCTGAGACACACTTGGAAACTTTGATGTTCCTGAGTTTCCACAACAGGGAGCCAGCTCTCCTCGGGCCCTTGGGGACAAGTTACTTCAGTACACAGCAAAGTACCTTCAAGCAGGGGGACACAGCACACAGCAAAGTCCCTTAGCCTCTCCTTAGTTAAATCAGCAAATTGCAGGCCAGCCCCAGAACACACAGCAAGGGCCAGTCCTTCGCTTCAGTCTCTTCAGCTGTTCTTCCTTGGCAGAGGTTCCTCTTGACCACGAAGTAGTTTCAATCCTTTTCAGTCTTGATCAGTCCAACGTTCAGGGATTTCAGCTCCCATGGTTATACCCCTCAATGTCTTTGAAGTCCTTGTGTTCAGGGGCACTGCCTCCTGTCTAAACCAGTTCTGGATGTCTCCCTACCAGTGACACCTTCTTCCTTTGATTAGTGGGGGTCTGGGTCCTCAATCACTCAGCTCAGCAGGAGGTGGAGCCATTCTTTTATGGCAGCAGCCCAGGCCTCTTCACCTCCAGGGGCTACTCCTCCCCCCTGCACTCCAGGTGCAGGTCAGCCTGTTGCTGTCTCACCTCCTCCACTGGGTAAAGACATTTCTCAGATTCTATCACATTCAAGTCCACACAGTCAATCCACAACCAGGCAGAGACACACAGAATTGTTAGAACAAAGAAACCAGCCACTTCTAAAAGCGCGGTTTCTAAACACACAATGCAAAAACCACCTTCACAAAAAGATGTGTTCTTAAATTGTGAGTTCAGGCAGACTAAACTTCACCTCTCCATCTTAAACCTATGGGAAGATAGGCTGGAAACATATTACACAGCTTTCCCCATTCTGTCCTATGGACAAGTGGCCTTGCAACAGTGAAAAACGAAATGGAGAGTATTTTACTGTCTGGACACGGTACACACCTCAGTACATGTCCTACCTTTCACATACACTGCACCCTGCCCAGGGGGGTACCTTGGGCCTACTATAGGGGTGTCTACTTTTGTGGGTGTCACAATTAGTACTGCAGGCCCACGAGTAGCATTTGCATTACCAGACCTGGCACACATAGTGCATTTTACTAGGGACTTTACTAGTAAGGCAAACATACCAATTATGGACAACCAATTACCATAACACTTTATACAGGGAGCAGTTGCACTTTAACACTGATCAGCATCTAAGCCAGTAAAACGCAATCCAACACAGCATCAAAAATAGAGGAGGTAGAGGCAAAAGTCAGGGGTAATCACACCAGGAAATGCCAGGTCTAACAAGGGACCACTGAAGTGACCCCTGTTAGACTTGCTTACTATGCTTATGGGAAGTCTGGACTTAATTACTATGCATATGGGAAGTATGGTCCCTTTGTGAAGATGCTGTGGAGCTTTTTTCCTTGAGGTGTCAAGATAGGCGATTAAAGTCTTTTTGAAAAGGTGCCAGACTTAATTCTTTCCTCAGGTCTAAGCTTAAAGTTAGGATGCAAATCATTTTAATCCTTGCTGCTTTCATTTAAATTAGGATTAATTTACTTCACTTAAATTTACTGCTGAGGGTATATGCTATGTCCACAAGCTTTCAAGTTAAGGGCAGCGTGCTTTGATTTTTATTATCTGTGCCCTTTCTGGTATCAAGGTGACGAGCGTCCAATTCATTATGTCTATGCTGGTAAGTTGGTGTGGCATTCTCTGGTGTTTCTTGATGTCTCTTTTAGAGGCCTTACATCCATTATGTTGCCACAAACTATCCAAGACAGCACTTTGATGCAGTTTGAGGTAGTGGCCTATCTATTGCAGAGGAAGGCTCCTTCTCAGCACCGCTAGTTGGTGGCAAGGAGTTTTAACAACTATGTTTGTTCGTGTTGCTCTCTAGGACCTGGACTGTCTCTGTGGTCATCATCTGACGCACACTCCAGCCGATAGTTAAGTTAAACTTGTTGACCTGGGAGACCACCCCCATCTTCCAACTAGAGGCCTTCGAGCAGCAAGTCAGCCCAGCTGATTATTGTTTGTTTCTAGATTTATATAGCGCAGCTTTTCACCCGTGAGGGTATCCAGGCGTTGTCCATGTGCACTGGGAGATTCAGCGATCTGCCCAGAATCACAGGATGTTGTGCAGAGACTCAAAACCAGATCCCCAGCTTCTGAGTCAGCAGCTCTGGCTGCTGTGCCCCATCTCAAGGCTAACTCACCCACCTGACTATGAAATGAATCAACTCAGTAGCCAAATGCTAGAAAAGGAGTTGTGATGAACATGTCACCATATAGTCAAATTCCAGAAATGCAGGAAAGACCAGGATACAAACCTTTCCATTAGAAACACCCCAGATACCAAACAGGATTCCCCTACAACCACTCCTAAAATGTCACCACTCCTGAAATTCAGAAAGAAACTTAAGACTCATATATGTTAAGGACCACATCTTCTGTCATCAATAATGATCCCTCATGTAATCGGGTCCAGGCAGCCAACAACAAAGAAACCCTCACACACCTTCTTCTGACCAATTAAAAATAGCCCTGAACCGCTTGCTGCCCCAGTCCACTACCACACACATCATCTCATGTCTTCCTAGCTAGGGTTGCGTCCCAACATATTAATACATAAACACCACTAAATACGCCTTAGACAAGGGTCTTCTTTGCATGAAAATCATAGCTGCACAAATGTTGTGTCCTTGTAGATCTTGTCTTATCTTGTCAGATGGAGCTTGAAATGGAAATATAAAAGGGCAGGACCCCCTGTCTCCTTTTTGCCACTGAGGGGGTCTGGTATTCTCTCAGTACATGTGTAGCACCCTGCTGAGAAGGGCTGGTATTCTCCGCTTCAAATTAATTAATTGAAGTACTCATTAACCGCCCATTTAAAGCACTGTGTACATCATAAAAACTAAAAGTTCACAAATACCACAAGGCGAGGAATTTTACACCTCTGAAAATAATTCATTTCACACATCACAGCACCCATCGTGGTAGTTTTGGATTACATTTTGATTTATGAGCTCTGAAATGGTAGAGGTTTGACAAATTATTCCCAAGCATGGGTTGTCTCAAGTCAACCAGTCACCTTTGACCCCAAGGGTCAAATGAAGCACAGGCCCAGGCTCTGAATCTCCAGGGCACCTACTGGTGGCCTTGTTTTCCACACTTTGGTGCATTTCAGCAGACTGAGAACATGTTGCAGTTGGCAAGTTGTGCAAAGCTATAAAACTCAGTAACATGACCAAATATTTTGAAAGATGTTATCCTAACATTTGCTTGTGCTAAACCCACAGCCCTCCCCCTCTTCTCGTCAGTTTGGGGAAATGTGCTCGGATTAGTCAGTAAGCACATCTGTGGGAGCTCTAAATAGATGCTGTTATGCAAGTGTTTCAAGGGATATTTCGTAGACCCTTTTAATTTACTGGTAGCAACTAAATCTAAAGTATGTATCATCAGAGGAGCACACTTTCTGCACAGATAAACAATATGAATCAGCCTGCTTTCTTAGCCACAGTTGATACTTCATGCTCTAAAAAAATTATTTAAAAAGACAACTGCTGTGACAGTGTCCAGCTGGTCTTCTTTTGGAAAAGAAGCAGGGATGAGGCATAAAGGCTTTACCCATGTTAGCCAAAATATAAAATCTCAACTTTTAAAGGCAAAAATGATTTGAAACGAGGGTGATACCCGATGTTGTGGGTAGTTTTCCATTTTAGACTCCCCCTTTTGCAGGCCTGTTAATAGAAGCAAAGTGCATGTCGGGAGGAGGCACCACTAAGAAGGCATGTCCACAATATACTGCATCAAGGAAAACATACCACTGCCACTACACATCTGAAAGCTCTTTAACCATTCAGATTTCCAAACAAGCATTTCTAAGCCTTTCCCTCTGACACTTCCCCCTCCACCTCCCCTTTACTCATCCCAAAACTCCTCCTACAGCTATGATCTCAAAAAAAACCTTTCCCTCTTCTATCCCTCTACTATCCTTTTCAATCCAACTAACAGATTCACATGTCCACCGCTCAAATTTATTTCGTAATAATTACCAACTAATCCTGTTTGTTTTCCGGAGCTTCGTGCTACTTACCACAGAAACCCTTCAACACCTCATCAGAGGTAGCAAGCACTATACAAATGTACACCCTTCCCTCTTCTATTTTTCGACCATCCTTTTTGAATCCAAATAATAAACTCACATGTTCACCGCTAAATTATTTTCCTATTTCCCTATGCAAAGTCACCACTGTGCCTGTTTTTGGGTTCTGGAGTAGCGTGCTACTCACCGAAAAGCGCTTTGACGCCTCTTCAGAGGTAACAAGTGCTATATAAATGCAAACCCTTTCCTCTTCTATCCCTTCACTATCCTTTTTCAATTCAAATACCAAACTCACATGCCCACCGCTCAAATTAGTTTCATATTTCCCTGTACTAATTCACCACTAATCATTTTTGAGTTCTGGAGTAGCTTGCTGCTCACCGAAAAACGCTTTGACACCTCGTCAGGGGTAGTAAGTGATATATAAATGGAATTGCAATCTTAAGGTAAGTCTAGGTAAATAGATGTGGAGTTGATTCTTATATTCCTTACTTGATGATGCATTGTAATGCAAGGTAGTAAATGTGGTATCATGATCGGTCAATAGTATCTATGTGCAAACAGTGTCATCCGACTACTGAGGAGGAGAATGCCCAATAGCTGTACAAGGCATAAAAAAAGGGAACTAGGAAGTGACCTGGATAGTTTATTTGGTAAAGTGCTAAAATGTATTTTCAATGTATGTAATTACGAAAACGAGAACACTAAAGAAATAAATTACAATTGATTTTGCAGAGTCATTTGTGAATAAAGACCACGTTGTAAGAATCAAATAGGGTCAGATTCATAAGCTAGTTGCTTTCTTGAGAACAACTCAGATGTGATAAAAGAGAGACTATGGGCTCAATTCAAAAGTCTTGATCACAGACTCTGGATTTGGTGTACTTTTGCTTGCAAACTCCACTTAGGCCTTCAATATGAGTGGGCCGATACATTTTGATATGTGCGATAACCCCTGTTAACACGAAATTACAATATGGTAAACAATATCCATTTTATTTTCCCAGCAGATAGGAACACAATAGGAAACAATTCTGAAATAGTGAATCTTCTGAGAGGGGTTTTGAAAACAGGATAAATGGCGCTCAGGCAGGTAAACGGTAGAGTATAGCGAGAGAAGAGAAGAACAAAGGCTTAACGGTGCAAGCAGGTCAGGGGAAGACCCAAAACCCCTGTATAAGGTGTGGGCTAGAAACCCATGCCAAGAACAATTAAACAAGTCCTGTGCACACGTTTTAAGATAATTAAGACATTCACAGTATAGTAAAAGTAGTTCAACACTTGTAGTTCTGTGAATGTTGTTTTAATTCAAGTTGAGTTCATCAATACAAAAGGCGCCAGCCGACACGTGTTTCGTCAACAGGTAGCAACCTGTGACTCTTCAGGGCTGATGTAAACGAGTTTGGGATGGAAATCGAGATTACGGTGAAGATTCCAAAATGATCCGAAGGTAAAGATCGGGTGTACGAATAGTAATAACTGGAAAATAAGTCTAAAGGGCGGGTGCGTCCGTATATCAAAGGAGCCTGGTGCAGGCGGGTCAATAGAACGAGTGTCTCGCTGCCGGAGTGTGGGAGTGAGACACTCGTTCTATTGACCCGCCTGCACCAGGCTCCTTTGATATACGGATGCACTCGCCCGTTAGACTTATTTTCCAGTTATTGCTATTCGTACACCCGATCTTCACCTTCGGATCATTTTGGAATCTTCACCGTAATCTCGATTTCCATCCCAAACTCTGTTACACTTATTTTCCAGTTATTGCTATTCGTACACCCGATCTTCACCTTCGGATCATTTTGGAATCTTCACCGTAATCTCGATTTCCATCCCAAACTCGTTTACATCAGCCCTGAAGAGTCACAGGTTGCTACCTGTTGACGAAACACGTGTCGGCTGGCGCCTTTTGTATTGATGAACTCAACTTGAATTAAAACAACATTCACAGAACTACAAGTGTTGAACTACTTTTACTATACTGTGAATGTCTTAATTATCTTAAAACGTGTGCACAGGACTTGTTTAATAATTCTGAAATAGTGAAGTGGGAATTATCTGAGTATAAGGAATTGTTACTCTAGTAAATTTAGGGTGAGGGCTGGAAACAGTTGCTTCCCATGTGTTGCTGTCTTGCTATATTGTGTAGCTATTGAGGGAGTAACTGTCTGAAACAGTCTGATTGACACAAACCCTTACCTTCCCAGTTGGGAAAAAGACTTATCAGAAAAGAGGCCTGTCCAGGCGACCGAGCTCTAACATCACTGTGGAATTGCCCATCACACTTCAATACATTTCAAGCATTTTATATCCAGAAACTCATTCTGACATCTCCTTCGGTCCAAGTGCAGTGACACTTTTACCTTAGTGTTGCTAGCACAGCGATGGTTCTCTATTGGTTGCCTGTCACTCAACGCATCAACTTTGTGGGTGATGGAGCGCGATGGTGTTTTGGTATTTGTAGGGGTGTATTATAATCACGGATAGTCCGCACCGGCATAGCCCTTTGTTGTGTATAGAAGTATGCAGTAATAATACGTGACAGTGTAAATGGTAGGGAAATTGTCATGCCATGTAAAGAGACAACGTAGCATTTATGTTATAATGTTGTAATCCATAGTATTTGATGCAATTTGCCTAATGAAATTGATTATATGTGATGTGATGCTTATGATTTAAACGTGCACCATATTAAAGTTGCACATAGAAATTACTATTTGCATTTAACGTGTAGGATTTCATAAGCAGTTTGCAATCGAAATTCATTAATGTATTTTTGTAATGCGAGGATGTAAAAAGGGCCTAAATGAAATGTACACTCATGTGTGTATTTGAGAGGCCCATGTATTTCACTCTTATGTTTGCCGATTTCTGTAGGCCTGAAATGTATTTTCCCTGGGGGCTCAGCATCAGGGCTGCTAGAAATTTCATGTGCACGTTGAATTTGTTCTGTTCTCAATTTTCTGTTGCAGGTAGAGAAAGTCGTGTTTGTTAGTTAGAATAATGTCTTTTGTTAGGAGAGTTAGGCTCGGGAGGATGCGATACAAATGTGCACGAACCACTGATAATTGGGAGCCGGCGTTCTTTCTCACTGAGGGAGGACTGGGAACCAAGGCCGTCAAGCCAGTAGCTGGGAGCACCGACACGCCATGAAAATCACCGATGGGAAGTGTCCAGCAGGATGAGGTGATCAGTGGGCGTGTTCTATGTTCTTATGTTTTGTATTAGAGACAGTGCCCCGGGGTGGAGTCAGGAGAAGAAGTGAGGAGATTGAGGACGATAGAAGGAGCATCTTAGAATGAGCTCTGTAGCTTTGGCTACTTGACCCATACAACGTGAGTGTACTTCTTAGGCAGTCTTCAAGCGCTGACACCTTTTTCCTGATCTTACCTGGGAAACGCTAAGTAGGGATGTCACGGTAGTGGTAGTGTAGGGACATGCTAATGTTTTTCATTCATTCACCACAGATGAAAGCCTAACTTGACATGTGGGCAATCATTGGCTATGTTCTGCTTCTAGGAATTGTCATTCTGTTTATGATCCATCGCATAATGCTAGCCCGTAGGTTTGGATTTGTTATTAGTTCCCATGTATTTCTACAACCTCGTAATGAGGTGCTTGTACATTCAGTTGTTCTTGGCTTTGTAATAAACCCACTAACGTGGAATTTGGAGCCTGTAGTATTTCAGAGCCATGGTTCTTATATTTTATTTTATTTAATTTAATGCGATTTTATATAGCGCGAACATTATCTGAAAGTGTCAGAGCGCTTTATAAAAGAACCAGTTGCGTTACATAAGGACTTTGGATTACATGAGTTACATAAAAGATACAAACAGAATTTTTTTTTGCAAATATACAAGTGGAGTGAAAGGAGGGAAACATTGCAAATGTACAAGTTGCAAAGTCACTCAAGGAAGAGATACAGATAAACTCTAAAATCACATAGTAGTGGTAGTAAGTGCAAAGGTCTACTACATATACTAGTGGTTATATATATACGGCCAGCCGCGGTCGATAGTAGGAGTAACTGCAGGGCGGTGATGTGGGGAGGGGGAGGGGCAGGGTGGGGGTAGTAAACTATGGATTACGGAGGTTTACAGGTAAATTAACATATAAATTAATAAAATGAATTTCGTTGCGTACACTGCATCCCCAAATGCGATGCAGTGCATGCAACGAAATTCGTTTTATTAATTTATATGTTAACTTACCTGTAAACCTCCGTAAACCATAGTTTACTAACCCCCACCTTGCCCCTCCCCACGTCACCGCCCTGCAGCTACTCCTACTATCGACCGCGGCTGTATACGGCAACGGAAGTGTAAAATAGCATAACCACAAAATGTTGGCCACCCGTGAAGGTTATCTATAAATAGCAAATTCACTCAGGATTACATTTTAACAGCTATTAGGCTTAGACATTATATATTACATATTTACAGAGCAGGAAATTCTTGCCATCATTCAGCCAGGTGTTCAGGTGGTGTTGCACTCAAGGGTGGTGGTCTTGGGTCGGAGGCATCCCCGAGTTGGAGATGTCCGTAGAGGTAGAAGGCCGGATGGTTCTGGTTCCGTGTAAATGATCTATTTCGCACCTCTACACTTCTCAGCAAGGCAATAAAGGTCCATCAGCCATGTGTCCCACAGTAATTTGAGAAGGAGGAACTCGGCCCCTTCCTGGGTGGCCAACATTTTGTGGTTACGCTATTTTACTCTTCCGTTGCCTCCACACACAGCTTCTCCCACCAAGTCATGGCATAGACCAATAGCAGACAGTACGTTTCTGCTAGGAAGTTAACCCCTATCACCATGCTCAGCTAATAGAGTCCTTCCATGAGTGGTATATTGTCACTATTGTGTCTGTCGTATAGCGGCTACATCCCTGAAACACACCAGGCCCACAACTCCAGCACAATGGACTGAATCTCTGATTGCCTGCGTGGCCTTACGAGCAACTCAAAGTGAATGATGTATGTTAGTCTATGTAGAAACGTCAACATAGACTGTATTAGGAAAATGGGAAACCTGCTTACTGGACCACATCTCATTCACTGTGTCTTCTTCAGGGCATCCTTTTAAGCCCCTGGACATTTCTGGCAAGGGAGTTGGTACCCACTTAAAGACACCATTTTAGAAGAGCCTCACTCGATGAATCAATTGTTTTTCGAAGAACATTCACTTCCAGAGTCCATATGTTATGATTTCCCGGCAGGCGGGTTTTTTCTTCGAAGAGGAACCCACTGCACCAAGTAACAAACGGCCATGCTGCTGGCTTTTTGACATGTTTTCCTCCGATGCGCCATTCCACCGGAATGAGCAATCTTGGTTAGAACAGATTAAAAGGCATCGATTTTTTTTTGTTAGCAGATAAACTTGTTCTTCTAGGACAGGAGAAATGGAACAGTCGCTTGAGTTTAATGATCAGCTTGTAGGGCTGCTGGGCCCTGGAATGTTTTGCCTGTGACACAAAAATATATCTATTTATAAAGATGTGAAGAAAAACGGAGATGTTTCTTTTCACTTTGTTACTGGCTGCAGCCAAGGATGCTGTCCCAGAGTCACCATGGCACAGCAAAGGACTGTGTCCAGAACACCAGTTCAAGAATTTGGCTCAATGAAGCTTTAAAATCAAAGCTAAAGAAATATATAATAATCGTTTACATTCTACAAACTAAACACCTGCCCCGACAGCATCACCAACATAAAGTGTGCCTGCCCCTTTAAGAAGAGTGCAGAAATATTTCAGAAAGCGTGAAGAATCTTTCTATAAAAATGTGTAAAAATGCCTAGCGCTCTTCCATCAACTGTACATGACCCTTTTAAGAAGAGCACAGAATTCTCATAAAGTGTGAAGGATCTCTTTATAAAAAATGTGTTGAGTTCTTTGATAAAGGGGGGGTGACCTCTCCAAGAAAAGTACAGAACTCCTTCACAGTGTGTGAAGAATCCTATTAAAAGGTGTGAGGAACTGTTTGATAACGCGTTCATAAACCCCTTTTTGAGAAGTGTGTAGAACTCTTATATAAAGTTTGTGGAATGACATAATTTACATGAGGCATCCCGAATGAAAAAGCCAAGACTTGCTAAGTGCCAACCACTTACATTCAGCAGTCTCATATCCAACCCAAATTGGAAGCTGTGAGCATAGGAAGCACTCAGATTTTGAATGAAATCTCAGGTTGAAAACGTTTTTCGTAGACACACTAGAAATAAAAATGAAATAAATAAACTGACTGGCTCAGTCCTAGGGCCCTTGATATGAAGGTGCTGGCAGGGTTGGATTGGGATTAAAAATCAGCCCGCGTAAACTAAAGAAAAGTGGCCCACATTTGCATAATGCTTTTCCGCAAAAAACTGCTTCGGCACAATTTTATAAAAAAGGGGGGGGGGGGGTAAAAAAAAAGCGCAGATTAGTTTACACTGGTGAAACACACCTGAAAACAAGTGAGGCCATATTTGCTCAGGCCCTCTGCCCCCACTCAATATGCTGATATATATATTAATGGGCCGCCCAGCGAGAGAAAGGGAGTGACACCTCTGCCCTTTGATTAAAGGGAGGTAATGGACGCCCATCTGCCTCCAGAAAGGCCACTCAGGCACCCACTGGGCCGCTGGCGGCATTGAACAACGCAGAAACCGCCCAAATCGCCCCCCTAGGCTGCTCAAAAATGCAGCCCACAGATGGAAAAAGGATACTGGCCCCGCAGGCATTGCCCGAATGCCCGCGTTACCAATCCCACGCTGAGTGCTGCACATCTACACATAAAGCTATGTTGTTGAACACTCTCCTTTGGTGTATGCAACAATGCAATGTGTGTCGCACACAAGACAAGGTAGACTATATAGAAATTTTGCCTATAAAGTTTTTGAGAAGTTGAAAAACTGCTCACCCATTGAAATTCGCAAAGTTTAACAACCTTCAAAAATTTCCTAGCCACAATAATGTTTTGTGCAGGAATTCTCAAACAAAAAAAAATGATTTCTAACTCAGGTATCCATGCAATTTGTTTTGTCGTTTTCTCCCCATTTTTTAAACTTCAAACCCTTTGTGAACTTTGTGACGCTAGTCTAGTTTAAAAAAATATTTATGAAGTTTGTGGGGGGGGGAACCTTTACAACTTCACACAGCTCTAAATTAACACTTTGAAGCTAGCAGAAAGCCACACAATATTTCTACATAATCTATACTTCAGCACATTGCCAGTATAATAGCTGATTATATAAACTGAATTATATAAAGAAAATTCTCCACATAATTCCCCTAAAACCTGTTTTTTCATGGGTGCGTGCTAGCATAATTTTGCAGCATTGTACATAACAGGGATTAATATGATAACATGTAATGATATTGAAATAATAATCCTAGGAACCATGAAGGGCTAAGCCAACCACACTAAAGTGTGACCCTGTGACCTGCGGACACTGTTAAAGTTGAAACTTAACACAGTGAACCATGTATAAATCCACAAAACACATTTACAACTCTTTGTTTCATGTTATTCTTTATCCCAGCAATAACCTTTCCATGGCATGTTTGGAGAGACCTACTTAACTTCTAACACAACATTGTAACTCTTTCATACTAACCATCATATAATGCCCCTCCACCCCACACTCAATCCAGTTCAGGATTAACAAATAGGCAAAGTAGGCACCAGCCTATGGGCCCCACTCCCTTTAGGGGCCCTGTGACAACGGATCAAAATAATGTTGATTTGATCTTGAAAGAAAATTACAATCAAGCTTACTTAAATTGTTTCCAATTAATTTTTGTTTAATAACATTAATAATTGTTAATGTTTAGTTATGTGTAATAAAATTGGTTTATTAAAATTGTTGGTTGGTAAAATGAAAAACGTATTAGGAGATAATTTGCGAGGGGGCCCCCGAAATTTCGACTGCCTAAGGGCCTCCACAGGGTTTAATCCAGCACTGACTCAATCAGCTATGTGCAGCAAATCCTGTAGCTTCTTACTCGCCCATCAGGGACATCCTCAGTGGGGTGTGGTGCTATACAAATGTTGCAACACCATACAATATAATGCAATCGAACCAGCAACCTCGCCTAAAACCAGGCGCTCATTTCTGAGTTTAAAATCTTCAAATCAACACTTGTATGTTGCCTGGACTCTGTTCTGCTCCCCACCTCCTGAACCTCATCCTTCCTGTGAAGCTTGTCCCCTAGACACCCCAAAACCTAGATAGAAAGGATGAAGCTGCCAAAACTTCACAGGTGTTCTACGGTGCAGCCGATCTATAATTAGAGCTGTCACAGAGGAGCAGAAACACAACAGACTACAGCACAAGCATCGATTTATTCTTGGATTAGGGAATTTGAACTTAATTCAATAGCTATTAGGTGTTTTTGAATTGAGGGCATAGGAGATGCAGTGAGTTATTGCTGTAATACCTTAGTTGCTTAGAGAAGGGGAGTGGGTACCATGTAAACCAGACTAAAAATACATGTAATTAAAATAAGTAAGCACAAAACATTCTCTTACAAGGATGAGGCCTTTGAACAGCTAAAGATTCAGATTGTTGCCTATTAGCATTTCCAGATCACATGTAGAGAAGAGGAAATGTGCTCCTCTCAGAGACAACGTTTGAAGATAAAGTAAACATCAAACAAAAGAGGTGGGCAATCAATCCAGCAACAGAAGTTAGTTTTGTCACTTATAATTAGGGCTCCTGGTTTTATGGTATTTTTTGGGGGACATTTTCGTCTGTATTTATCCATATTTATGTTTTGTTAATTTTATCTGTATTTATCCATATTTATTTTTTGTTAATTTTATCTGCATTTACCCATATTTATTTTGGGTTTTGTGGAAAAATTAAGCTGACATTAGTATATTTCCATATTTATTTCACCAATAAACATGTACCTATGCTTGAATCTCTGCCAGGTTTCAATGCTGTGAACACCCGCGAAAGATAAATTAATGCGCCTATATGAAAATCTGCACATGTAAGTATTAACCTTGTGCATAACTACTGGTGTTAAAGCCTCTTTACTAAAATTCCTTTCTTTTTTAACCCCCTTACCTATCAATCCACACAGCTATTGGCCTGGCAGATAGTATTTAAAATCACTCAAAAAGCAACCAAACTTCCGTTTTTATCCACATTTAAAAATAAATACAGACAAGAAAATAAATGTTTTCTGTCTGTATGTATCTGTAAAAATCAGTAAAAACGGAAAACAGGGAGCCTTACTTATAACGCAGCTGTTCTTTTTAGGAAGCTCAGCGCATTGTTTGCGAAGTGCATAAGAAAGATAAAAGGCTGAGCTGATCCTCATAAAGTTAGGAACCCAAGATCAGAAGGCTATCTATTTCTGCATCAGGCACAACACTCTCTGAGTTCTCTTATTCGACAACCAACTTGGGAGAGTGTCTGCTACTTCTAATGTATGTTTTTGCTGTTTTGCATTCACCAGGCATAATGGACTGTACAGTTTGCTTCGTGTCTATTGTAAATGCTGCTCTGCTGCTATTTGATTAAAAAAAATATTAGGCAGTAAAAAAAATATTCTGCAATGTAATTTGAGGAGAGGTGAATCTAAAATGGGGCTTTTCCAATAATAACTACTACTTTATGTGGAAGTAATTTAGGAAAGAGAGCTGATAACTGGTTTTACATTGGCCAAGCTGATTGGTACTCATGTTCCCAATCTCATATATATGAAATGCTAAGTCACCCTTCCGAGATCTATCTCATCAACTTGTAGATGGCCTGGGAATTTGTGCAGCAGGCATATTAACCCAGAATAGTAATATTTCTGTATTGTGGCCCGCACAACAGTAGAGATGATTTTCCATACTGGGCCTTCTTCTTAATCAATTCCTTTATAAGTTCAAGGAACTTGTAGGTGACTTGCAATATTCATATCCTTTTATTAAATGCACACAGGGTATTTTATTTCTTATAATATATGTAGATACCATTACCCTTACCTAAAAGTTTAAACCATTGGTTCCTTGCTCCTTCACATGAACGACTATGATTACAAATATATATAATCAGAATCTGTAGTGCAAAATTGCAACCATTGTACAGCTAGCAATTTTTTGAAAAAGATATTAAAGACATATTACACACAGCCCAATGTAAAAATCCAGCATGGTGATAGTCATTGAAGATTCAGTCTACTTCTTACAAATATTATTTTTTAATGGAGTTTTTGTGAGGTGCCACTATTAGCTGCAAAGAGGCTTCGGAATGGTCTCTGGTGGGGTGTGGGTACACGTAAGATGGAGTGGCTACCGGCATTATGGTAGATTGTTTATAAGTGGAGGTAGGAGCTGATCAATCATCCAGCAGCAATGGAGAATGTCTTGACATAGTCCACTGTCAAACAATAGCCCCAAGTAGGGGACTAAGGGGTGGAAGATCACATTCCCGGAGATCCAAAGGGGCAAAGCCACTTTTAGGTGCTACGATCATGTCACACGCAGGTACCGATCACACATAGGATTAATCCGGGTTATCAGAATCACTTCTAGTCTGTGGCTCCAAGGCGATGGAGGCCGTGTCCAAGTCAGCCATATGCCTGTCTTCACAGGGCAAGATGCTTGTCTGGAAATCTTCTAATGTCTCTTAAAACCTATCTATACACCTATGTTCTCTACATCCCTCTGCTTCCTCCTGGAGTCTAAGCAGCTCTCAATGTGCATCCATTTATGAACCTCCAAACATAATGCTGAATCCCTAATCTCCCTGGTGCTGAATGGGTCTTCTGCTTGAAGCAATACTAAATACACAGCGGTATCTTGCGCAAACTGCCCAGCAAGCTTGTAATTAAACCTACACGAAGTATGCCCCGGTGGCCTGCGTATCCTCTGTAATATTAAAACAAACCTCTTCCTACTCCAGAGTAGATTTGTATTCATTTCCTTGGCTTGTTTCATGGTCCTGCAGACGCGTAATAATATTCTCCATTGATTTCCTCCGTAATGAGGGGATACGCGGCCTGTAATACATCAATTTAGCTCAGGCTTGCTGGCTCTAGTTAGTAAGCGGTGCCTTCTCAGAGAGCAGCTTAGAATGGGAGAACCATATCAAGGTCACACAGCAGAAGAGAGGAGGTAAGCAACACCCTCTGCCATCTCCTCATGCCCCCTGTGGTGTCTGTGCATTCACCCAGGGCTGTCACTGGCTTACAACAAACATGTAGATTCTCAATTGCAGCAAAAGTCATCAGCAGCTTGTGAGCAGCAGCCTGCAACACAGGAATTAGACCACTAGCAGAACCTTGACTAGGAGGCACATGCGTATGAATGTGCTGCAAACCTAGTCCTGTATGTGGCAGTAAAGGAGTCAGGGTATAATCAGGGCCACTAAAATTATGCGGTAATGGAGGGCTTATTCAGTACAAAAAGGCAAATTATGATTCACCAAGCTATTGTGACAGGAGAATCAGGATTTTATTAAAGACAAGGAGGCTAGCATTATGCATTATTTTCTTTGAGTTCACTTCTCAACAGCACTTAAAAAGCACTTTATTTAGAACATAGTAATTAGAACAAAATAAGAAATTGAACTCTGAAGGCCTATAATAGGCGCACCGTGTCCTCTCTCATTCTCTTTTGGTTGATGTGACATCCATCCTTGTTTAGAGTCTTCTAGAAATATCATCTCTTCATGAAAACTAGACTTCTTGGGCCCAATTCACAGAACTAACTTAAGACAAAATCCTAAACTTACTACCATTTTGGTATTCACAGAAGGCACTTACTCATTTTGGTATTCACAGAAGGCACTTACTCATTTCGGTATTCACAGAACTTAGGAGTCCTAACTTTAGGACTCCTAAATGCCTTCTGTGAATACCGAAAGTCTTAAAATTAGGATTTTTCTCAATTTAGTAGTCCTAAATTTAGATTTAGGACTACTAAATTGAGAAAAATCCTAATTTTAAGAATTTCGGTATTCACAGAAGGCATTTAGGAGTCCTAAAGTTAGGAGTCCTAACTATACTACTACTAAACTGAGAAAAATCCTAATTTTAAGACTTTCGGTAGTCACAGAAGGCATTTAGGAGTCCTAAAGTTAGGAGTCCTAAACTTAGGACTACTAAATTGAGAAAAATCCTAATTTTAAGAATTTCGGTATTCACAGAAGGCATTTAGGAGTCCTAAAGTTAGGAGTCCTAACTATACTACTACTAAACTGAGATAAATCCTAATTTTAAGACTTTCGGTAGTCACAGAAGGCATTTAGGAGTCCTAAATTTAGGAGTCCTAAACTTAGGACTACTAAATTGAGAAAAATCCTAATTTTAAGAATTTTGGTATTCACAGAAGGCATTTAGGAGTCCTAAAGTTAGGAGTCCTAACTATACTACTACTAAACTGCGAAAAATCCTAATTTTAAGACTTTCGGTATTCACAGAAGGCCTTTAGGAGTCCTAAAGTTAGGACTCCTAACTTCTGTGAATACCGAAATGAGTAAGTGCCTTCTGTGAATACCAAAATGAGTAAGTGCCTTCTGTGAATACCAAAATGGTAGTAAGTTTAGGATTTTGTCTTAAGTTAGTTCTGTGAATTGGGCCCCTTAACTCTTTCTAGATTTCATTTTACGAATTGCCTACAGCAAAGAAAATATTTAATAAAAAATTCACCAAAATTTTAAACTGTATTAAAACGTTCCTGCCTCCAGTTATGCACTGTTCTGAGATAATAAATATATTGCTTCAAACCTCCCATCATCATTCTTAAATAAGATGTGAGAAATATAGAAATATTTTACAAACATATATTTAACAATTCCAAGGGAGTTGCAGGGATGATCCTTGGTTTTAAAATATCCTGAGTCTCCTTTGACAGTAGCTTGGCAATTACCATTTTATGTCAAGACAGGAGGCTCCCATTACACAAGTTGAAAGCCCTTCTGACTCAATTCTGCCACATGCTCCAAAGGTTTGAAGTAAAACTGCTAAAAACTCCTGCATTAGACCAATCAATCGGCTGCACTCATAATATCTTGCAACCTACCACCTGCAAAAAAAACTCCTTATTTGCCACTGCACCACCCACTCAATGTGATTTGAATATCTTCATATGTGTCAACCATGACCACCTTCACCCACCTAGAAATATGTAGCTGCTGAAATTACCTTAAATGGTTGCACATACGAAATCAACAACTGAGTTTTACTCTCAGCTATGTGTTCCATCACTCTCATCTCACACCACAAAATACAAGCTTGGATGTTCATCAAAACGTGGAAAAATCAAAGTCTTTGTTATTTTACAAATCTCAAACTATACTCCACTAAGTAGGAAAAAACTATCCTTCACATCTGGAGCCTTGATAGTGGAACCTCTTTTTAACATATATTAAACATAGTCAACATGCCAACTTACATGACAGAGCACATATAAAGAAAAATCTATTAGAGGGCCATACCTCAAGATGAGAGGATATCAGATTCACTTCCCACAAAGAGCTATACCTATCACACAGTGGATTTTTCTTTTTAATTAAATGTCCTCATTATTCTGCAAAACCCTGATTTTTAAGTATGGACCTCCACTTGAGAATGTCCTGTTGCAAATACTTAAACACATTTTTCCAATAATTACAGAAAGAAAACATCAGATATTGACATCATACAGCCACAGGAGTTAGATACTGCATGTGTTGTGCTTTCAGTTTCGGTGCCCCACAGACAATGGGTCAGCCCCCCCAGGCCTCAGTACTCTTCCCATGCTCCCACACTTTAGAACATTTGCTAGGGCATCCCTCCTCTCGTAAACCATGCATTCTGCATGTATTCACCAGTCCATTCCTCTCTCCTATTGGGACACGAGTGGTGCATCTCTGCTGCCTCAGGTCATAGCTATATAACATATGCAGCGATCAGTGCTATATTACTGAAGAGTAAGGCGTATCGGTACATGTACTACTGTACTGCCAGGGTGGCCAGTTGGGTTTGTATACAGCAGCTTGATCCAGAGTACAAGTTTCCTATCAAAGCCCATTTTGTCCAGGATAGCACTTAGAAAATCACAGGCTAAGGAATCAAAGGCCCTCCTGGTATCCAAAGAGAGGAGCACTGTTGGCTTTGTTACTCTCTCGTGTCGTGCCAGGCAGCCGAAAAGTTGGCCCAGGTTCTGTCGAGTAGAGTGTCTAGGCATGAAGCCCAACTGTGTCAGTCACGTATGTGGATCTGTTCAAACGAATCTTCGCAAGGATTTTGACCTCCATATTAAGTACGGTAATTGGCCAGTGGGAATCACAGTGTTCAGAGGGGTTACCCTCTTTGTGGCTTAGAACAATTGTAGGGCTTCTCAAGTATAGAGGAAGCATGTCCTCTTTCCTGGCAACGTCAAACATCCATTTCAGCGGCTCTGCCACCAGGCGGTCCACATATTTATTACCTTCTGGTGGTAGGCCATTGTGTCCCAGGGTCCTTCCCCCTCGCAGCTGATGCATAGCATAACTGATCTCCTCTGTGCGGAGTTCTCCATACAGAGATTCCCAGTCAGTGGGGGAGAGCCTTGGGTGGGAAGCCCAACAATGAAGGCCCATAGATCCACTGCCAAACGACACGGTCCAGGACTGTATAAATCTGCTAGGTGTGACGCTGCAATATTGGCTATATTATGTACTCAACGGTGCGACACACTCTGAACATCCACTAAATAGTGGATCCATCTCCATCCTTCCTCTCAGTTAGCCAGCCATGCGATCAATTTCCCTGCCTTTTTACTGACTTCATAGTAGAGTTGGTGTTGTTTAGAGCGGAATAAGGCCCTCGCATCCTCTTCCACCTGGGTATGGTAGCTCTCCCTTGCCACGGTTAGACAGTTCATTTGGTATCGGGTGGGGGGTCCCTCCAAGTCAGATCCATACTGTGCTAAGTGTGCTTCTAGTGTAGCCACCTCTTTTTGTTTCTCCCTCTTTTCCCCTGTTATGTGTGTTAGTAATTCACCCCTTACAGTTGATTTGTAGTTCTCCCATATCATGGCATCTGAGGGGACCGTGCCAGTGTTCTCTTTAAAGTACTGGTCCGTAGTGGAGGTCAGGTGCTTTCTCAACTTCCAGGGGTCTAACCTCCAGGTCTCCCAGCCACCTTGAGTCCAGGCATGTGTGGGTTGGCGAGTGGTCGGATTTGCCCCAGGGCAGATATGTGGTCTTATAGTATAGCTTACCCAGGGCGGGCGGAACCAGGAGGTGGTCCAATCGGGGCATGGAGCCTGCTGATACAGCCGCATATGGGTAGCTTCGGTCCATAGGTCGTGCCTCCCGACATAGATCTGTCAGTCCCATGACAGATTAAAAAAAATTCAACCATGTGTTTTTGCCTGATGGTCTCCTGTCCTGTGTGATCCTATTCATGTCATGGTATAGTACTAAATTCAGACCCCCCCCCCCCACTATTGTGATTGCGGGCGGGATCTGTGCCAGCCAGTACCCTGTCCTACACAGCATGTCTGTTTACAAGCCAGGTGGACAGTACAATGAGGCAATCACAATCCTTTCCCCATACCAATCCCCAAGGTTCGCAGCACAGCAGTCTTCTCGGTCAGTCCAGGTCTTCATGACTCCTCGAGGGAGAGATTTCCTGACCAGAATGCTGACTCTCTTGAATTCTATGGTAAATCCCGAGTATACCAGCCACCGATAATGCCCCTTCCCAAGAAGCTGTTCTCGTTACCTGCCAAGTATGTTTCCTGTAGGAGGATTATGTCAGGCTTTTGTCTATAATGTATTGGAATACCACCCCTCTATTGACATTACTCCCTGGACCATTCACATTCCAGGAAAGGCAGGGTGAACCCCAAATTATCCTCCCCAGTCTCAGCCCCAATGTTCGACATTCTCATGCATGATGCCAGGAAGCTAAGCTCCACCCTCAGTGTCATCCCTGTGTTGTAGAGTCAATGTCAACCCCCCCTGCTACCCCTCCCACCCTACATCCACAGGCCGCGAGTGTAGAACTACCCGCTCCCCCAATGCCTGTGGTGCCTCTCTCCTCTCCCGTCCAAACATCAAACCTTACAGAAATCAAGCAGTGCTCAGGGACAGAGTTCACCATCTGGAGTAGAAGACTGTCCCTGCTTATCGCTGTGGGTTGTGGTGGGCTGCCTCATCTGGTCCTGGCCCTCTGCCGCAGCCACGGTATGTATCTATTCAGATCTGTGCCAAACCCTAATCCGTGGGGGAGAGCCCGGACAATGCAGTGCCACCGCTAGGGAACTTTTACTTGTGAATGGGATGGCGGGGGACCGCCCCCTGGGCCTACCGCCACCACCCCTCCTACCGGTCCCATGCCTCCTCTAATATCATGCAGAACTAGGCCCTTTCTTTGTCCACTAAGCGTAGTTTCGCTTGGAAATGTAGAGTATTGTAGATTATGCTTCCTGAGTTCCACCTTAACCTTATTGAAGAATCAGCCTGTACTTCCTGCATGAAGTCGGGGAACACCATAATTGTGTGTTCTCATGGAAGAGCAGGCCCCCCGCACTGGGCTGCTTTCAAGACTGCACCCCTGTACTTAAAGTGCAGAAACTAGGCAATTATGGGTTTTGGTCTTGATTCAAGTTTTGAGGTAGTCCCAGAGATTCTGTGCACCCTTTCAATTGCAAAGTGTGTTGGTATATCCGCTGAGGACAGTCCGGTAGTGAGGAACTCCTCCTGAAATTTCTCCACATTGGTGCCCTCTGCACTCTCTGGAATGCCCACAAAGCAAACCTTATTGCAGCGTAACCTGCCTTCAGCATCCTTAGCACGTGCGTGTAGTAACTTGGTGGCCTTGTGAAGGTGGTGAAATTCAGCCTTGGGAGTTTTAATAGATCTAGAATGTTCCTTGTATTATCTGTTGCCATGACCCACTCTGCCATCCGGTCCATGTCCGCCCGTATGAGTATGATGTATGTCACCACTGTATCTATTTTCATCTCCAGGGCTGACCTGGAGGCCTGGAAGGACTGTAGCAGTTTCCCCAGTGTGGGGTCAGGAGAATTTATCTGGTCTCTCTCTTTCTCCAGCGTGCCCCCGTGGTTGCTGCCAGCTCCCCTGCCGCGAAAGGTGGAGTTTGCAGGGAATGGAATTGAGAGCATCACTGCCCCTTGTCACATACTATTTTGCTGTGCGCCCCTATTGTGATCTGCAGACTGTCTCTATGC
The DNA here is from genome assembly GCF_964204655.1 of Triturus cristatus. Classification (NCBI taxonomy): domain Eukaryota; kingdom Metazoa; phylum Chordata; class Amphibia; order Caudata; family Salamandridae; genus Triturus; species Triturus cristatus. The sequence goes on from NC_140593.1 coordinate 1,007,269,373, forward strand.
CGGGGCTCGAGTGAAAGAGTGGCTGTCTTGTCCCCTTCCAAAGTTCCTGGTTGAATCACGCATAGGGGGGTGAAGCGGGCAAGCAGACACAGCGCCTCATGCCATAGAATTCCACAGACTTTGGATCCCAAGATATATCAGCACAATAAAGTCTGTAGCCTTCCCCTCCACTTTGCCTCAACTTTTAACCGTAGGTCAATGGTATGGGCGGTTAGCCACTGAGCGTCCGCACTCTCTCTCCTCCTCAAGGCCTGACTCAGGCTCCCAGCGGTCAATCCCACCGGATTTGCAGGCAGGAGGGCAGAAACTGCGGAGACCCCTCAGGGTTAATGCCGCAGTGACAGAGGTGGCCTCCAGCCCTGCACCAATCTCCCAGGGTGAATCGGGGAGGGTCCAACAAAGCCCCGGGGGCACGATTTTGGTTACGGCAGGCTGTTTGGAGCAGGAGCTCACCCACTAGGCGCTATCTAGGCTCGGCATCAAAGGCATGACTCCTGCTGCAAAAAACTGACCTATAGCAATCAACAGGTCTATAACACAAACCTTTCTTAAATAACAAAACCTTTACTACAATAATTTCATCTGCTTTCATGGGATCCAAATCCCTCTCCAAGCACCAGCCAACCTAGTTCTTCCGAGCACTCCCATATGTTTTTTCCAGTGCATGGTGTCCTGGATTCATTGAGCAGTTCAACAGCTTCTCCCAAAAGCCTTCTGACTCTATTTGATATCCTGAAATCTTCCAAACAAGAACGTTGACTATACCTGACTTTACCAAAGGATTCTCCTTTTGTTTCAGAATTATTAAGTCCTTTTGATGCCTAGATCATATAAGGCTTCTCCATTGCTAACTCCAAAATAAAGAGGAAAAGCATAACTTTTCACAATTTTCCAATTTTGTTTAACCTCTTCAGCGCTGCGCGGATTCCCGCGCAGTGCTGAAAGATCTGAGCGCGGGCGGGGCCATGACGGAACGGTTCCGTCATAAGCACAGCCCAACCGGCGTGCATGACGGAACCGTTCCGTCATCGGCATCGAAGAGGTTAAACACTACGACACTTATATACATATACATTACAGTGTTATTCCTTTAACAAATATAATTTGTTTGTGAATGTGAGAGATAAATTGATACCACTTTAGCCCCTGTATCTTAGGCAATGCCCATCTCACCTTATGCTTGCCTTTTGAGTCGTTAATTTAAACTCTGTGATTTATGCTCTTACCAGTGACTTCAGCCATGACAGCTGTCAAGTTTTGCTTGATCGCTTTTTAATCACTCCAGTATAATCCGAGTCACATCTCTATTGTGCTGCGCTGTAAATCAGTGATCCGCCAATGCGAAGGGAAAGTTGATTCTTCACGGCATTACCCCAGCACAGTGTTCTGGATCACTGCCACAGGCACAACAACCCAGCCAACAATATCGATACTAAACTACCAGTCCTTCAACCATTTCTTATTCTGCCAGGTTGGAGATTCATCTTTTCCTTTCAAGCATATTTCAATAATGGCATGTGATGAGCAGTGACAGTGATTACTAAAGGTTTCCCATGCGTTGATATTGTTATGTTATTCTAATTTATAACGCGCACAAATCACCCCGGGAGTGGTATCTCGGCGTGAATATCAGAATAACAGGCAGAGAATAGCACAGTTCGGACAGGCTAGTCTCAAGCAATTTCCTGAATTGGAAATGATCCTTGCACATTCGAATTTGATGACCGACCCCTCGACCGGGACTTTCTGACCCTTGCAACAGAGAGAAGAGCTTTGTTGCAAGTTCTTAAAAGTCTTGAGGGGGAATAGGGAGTAAGCTTTGAAGGTCCTTTCCCAAACAGAGCTTTGTGAGTAAGAGAGCAGACCTTAAAGATAATTCTGGTTCGCTCTGGTAGCCAGTGTAATGCATTCAGAAGAGGGGAAGATGCGGCTCCACAGGAAAGAGTACAAATAAGACTGGCGGCTGTGTTCTGTACCACCTGAAGTTTAGATAGCAACTTCTCGTTTGCTGAGGCCAAGAGTGCATTACCATAATCCAGACAGCTGATGACCAACACCTGGACCAAAGTTTTCCTTGCTGTGAGTGGTAATAAAGGAAAAGCTCTTCTCAGCAAATGCATCATGTGGAAGCATGAGCCTACAACAGACAAAAACTATTCTTTTATTGTAAGAGATTGATCCAACCGGACTCCCAAGTTTTTAACTACTTGTTTTGGTGAAGGGGCCATACCAAGTTCTGGGGGCCACCAATCAGGCTTCCAGAGCTGTTGGGCCTTCTCAAACAGCATACTCTCTGTTTTTGCTGTATTTAACTGGAGACCGTTTTCAGTCATTCAGGTAGCTATTGCCTTCATCCCAGCACAAAAAGATTGGAAGATGCTATACAGGGATGAGTCTGGCAATTACCTGCTTCCTGGCACACCTTTTTCCCTTTGTTCAATTGGTAAAGTTATAGATTTTCAAAGACTATGGTGGCAAAGCCATGACAGAGGAGCATATTTAGTAGCTTAGAAAAAAGAAGCAAAGGGAAAGAAAGTAACTTATGGAGTACAAGATCCGAAATCAATGTATGGACCATGCTTTTTAGATTTAGCAGACAGTTTCTTCTCTGTACATCTTTGTGAGAAACTGGGTGGTTGGTTGGCTGGGGTATCAGCTCTGGCCAATCAGCAAACGCTATACTTGTCAGGGTGAGGCACAAGCCAGTGCCCAAATTAACCGGTGGTCAACCCTCTGGGAGATTGGCACAGAGCAGTCAGGCTTAATCTAGAGGCAATGCGTAAAGTATGTGTGCAACACATCAAAAAATAGTGCATTGGAAACACCACACAAAAAGGGTTGCACACCAAAATAGAAAAATAGAACTTTTTTTAATAAACAAAACGAGACCAACATTGCAAACATCCAATCAGTAGAACCGCAGATATTCAATTTTAAAGATTATAGTGAAAACAGCACTAAAAAGCACAAAGCGCCAATAGTGGCTATCTGGTACAACAGGCCGGGACAAAGTCACAGGTTCAGGCCGAACGTGATGGAGCGTGTGCCACCTACAGTGACTCAGTTAGACTGCTGAACAAAGTATCCTTAATCCTGGTTTGATGAGCACAGTGAGGATCCGCATCAGAGAAGGTCGCGCAGCAGAATCAAGGTCCAGTATCAAGGATGCAGAGCACAGTTGGGGCAATTCGTTGGTTCCGAAGCGCTCCAAGGCTGTGTTGCAGAGTCTGTCATCATCATCGAGGCTGCCGTCGACAAGGGATGTGAGGGCCTGCACCGAGGATGCGCCATGCAGTCAGGGCGATGCAACGGTTCCAAAGAGCTTCAATGTGAAACGGGTCTTTGCGATGGGTCCAATCCATGCACAGGTCCACAAATGTACTGAAGAGTTGGTGTTTGAGGTCCAGTAGTTATACATGGATGTGTCTTTGAAGTGGGGAGAAACTTCTAGAGGCATGCTTTTGAGGTGCCCTGCCTACCTGGCCTTGACTCCGGACTAACTACAGGGGGCTTGTAGCCCTTAGTGTAGAGACAAGACACAGTCGATTCAAGTGAAAATAGGGTCTGCCCGGCTTCTCCCTCCCATCCTGCCGGTGATGGCCCATCCAGTCACTTCTGAGTTCCTCATTGTGTGTGACTGCCTAGAAGGAATATGCAAAGTCCATATGTCACCCACATCCAGTCATGTGACCCCGAGACAGGCTGCAGGCACCAAATGGCTACGGCAAGAAAATGCCAAATTTATAAAAATTGCATTTTCAGAATTCCAATTTTTAAATACGACATTACCATGAGCTAGTATTTTAAATTGTGATTCTAGAGACCCCAAATAAGAAATGGTTACCTGTTCCCATTTGAAAATTGCACTTATAAAATGTAATAAGGTAACTCCAATGGTATCCTAAGGGGGAGGTAGGCCTTGCAGTAGTGAAAAATGACAGTATGAGTTTTTCACTACCAGGACATGTAAAACTTAAAAGTACATATCCTCCTTTTAAATTCTCTGCACCCTGCCAACTTGGCTCTCCAGGGCCTACCTTCTGGGTGACTTATATGTATTAAAAAAGATGGTTTGGGCCTGGCAAAAGGTTATTCTGCCAGGTTGAATTGGCAGCTTAAAACTACATACACAGGCTGTGCAATGGCAGCCCTGAGGCATGTTTAAAGTACTACGTAAGTCGGTGGAATAATTAGTGCTGCAGGCCCATTAGTAACATTTAATTTACAGGCCATTGGCACAAGTAGTGACACTTTACTAGGAACTTACAAGTAAATTAAATATTCCAATTGAGAATAAGCCAAATGCTACCATGCTTATGGAAAGAGCACAAGCCCTTCAACATGGGTTAGCAGTGGTAAAGTGTGAGAGTCCTGAGGCCAGCAAAACAGAAGTCAGTTAAAACAGGAGGTCTGAACACAAAAAGTTAGAGGAAAACCATGCCAAGGATGCCAGGCCTAACAATCTTTCACCCAAAATTCACCTCGGTCAGAAGGCATTTACAATTACTTTATTCTGATATTCCCATAAATCCTGTGCTCATCATTTTTGACAGTATACTCTATTGGCCTTTTAACGCACACTTCTTTGAGCCTAATGCTGGTCAAAAACTCGCAATCAACATCTTGTTATTGTTCACGACTGGTAAATCCTTCTCCAAAACTAATAAAAAAATTATCAACTTTAGAAAACCCTTGCCGAAATATATGTAGATAACAGAGCCAGGTTTTGTGGATCCAGAGAGGTGGATTTCTTAAGAGAGGTTACTGGGAGTGATCTTATGCACAAAAGGACCAGTGCAGTTAAGTAAATGTTGAGAGCTCCCGCATGAGCAAAGAACCCCTCTGTGATATTTTGGTCAAGGGTAAAACGCGTTGCTCTGCACCACCAAATCACAAACTTTTTTCTGTGGGTAAGTGTGACTTACTCCTCACTACTAAAATACTACTCATTTCAGAGACGAGTGTCTGTAGGGAGTGTTGGTACTGCGGCACAGCCTCTCTCTTCTCTTTTAGAATCATGGGTGTCTATCTTGGCATCACTTTCAAACAGCAGAAAGCAGGTGAGCCTCATAGGAGAGGGTGAGGCTTAATCCTAGTGGTGAAGATACTGGCACATAAAGATTACCTGCAGAAAGAACCAATAGTCCAGACAGGCAAAGTTCAATGTAAGCCCTAAAATTGAGAGAGAGGTACGAGGTTATATTTTTGTTTGTGTCAGTGGGCAAAACGTTCAGGGCCAATCACAGGACTTCATAATTCATGCTTTAGACACCAGCCAATCAAGAAAATTTTCAGTCTTTTTCCCATCATTGAGGATCAGAGGCAGTCTCAGGCTGGCTCTTCTAAGCTTAGGCCTAGTACCCATGGTACAGGAGCTAAACAACTTCACATTAAAGGTATGCTCTGCATTTGCTGCACGGATTCTGGTTGGTCTTCCTGTGATTTCGTAGGAAAGTTGCCTGTGCTGGAAAGCCTGGGAAGAGAAGGTAATGCATCCTATTCTCATTGTCTCTCACTATTGGTCGGCTTCTCTAGGCAGGTAAGCCAATCAAGAATGAGGAAAAGAGGATGAACTTGAGTCTTCGGAGCCTCAAGGTGTGCTGCTCAGGTCTTCCTGTTGGTCAGTCTCACCCACCTCCTTTTTAGGTCTCGCCTGACCCAGCGCATGCGCTGGTCTGGCAAGACTTATTGAGAGGGCTCCAAAAAGTGCTACCAGGCCAGCCTAGAGCAACAGTGCATGAGCGCGGGCGCGCGCGCCGCGCTTTACCGCGATTACTTTCACTTTCACGGCTGCTCTGAAGTTTTATCGTGATCTCGATCACTTTAACTTTAGCTGCCGCACGGCCGCTTTGCATAGCCAATAGGTCTCGCTTTTGGGACCTTATAAGTATTTAGTTATGCAACTGTTGCACGGCTAAACACTTATAATGTCCCAAAGGCGAGACCTATTGGCTATGCCAATGCTTGTTTATCTTGCTGATAAAACTATGCCCCTGCTCAGTTGTTTTGTGAGTGATACTCACCAACAGAAGAAATAAATACGGTTCTCTTAGAAGGTCAAAACTTAGAAAACAAATTAATGGTATGGTGCTAAAATTAAATGAAAAACAATCAGACAATGATGACCTCAATCAAACCACAGTTTCTATAACACTATAAAATGGACAGCTTAGTCTTAAAGCCTCCTATTTTTGCACCTCATTAATTGCGCATGGTAAAGGGAGCTAAAAGTACTCTGATGTCAAGAATGGCAATTACATGTGAAATTAAAAAAAATAATTAACAGAAGTTTGAATACAAAATATGTGTCAAATGGGAAAACGACAACTGTACATGTAGAATGATGGTATTCAGCGCGAAATGTAGAAATTCTGAAATGATTGGTCCCTAATATGCATAAATTCTGGTTGATGGTGTTTCAACCCTAGCAGACTGCACTGGTCATCATCAGGATAGGGAATACATTAAAATACCCAAAGGAAGCTAAAAGAGAAGAGAGATACACCAATAGAAGGGTAGTAAGACAACCCTCTTTGGTGTTAATGATTGGCTGAAAGGGGATAACTCCTAGTAAGGGGCCAAAGAGTACCCATAATTTAAAGGGCCAAAGAAATAGGAGAAAAGTCAAGTAATCCAGCACATACGGAGAGTGATTTCTAAGCAAGTCAAGTAGAAGCTCAAAGATCACTCACACTTTCCTGATAGATGGATCACCAAGAAAGGAAAGTAGCTGCAGAGAAAAGCATTGAGTTGGAAATGGAAAACAGCTGCTTACAGAGGGAGAAGGCAGGTCCATTGTCAGTGACTTACTACAGCATCGAAGGCAAGAAGAGGCCATTAAACATATTAGTGTTGAGAAAGGTGTACCCAAATGGTGGCCAAACTAATAAATGGCAAAATTTACAGATGGACTGCTGTACGATAGGAGGCAGAGAAATGCGCACAGACTTCTACTGGGTCACAGAATTGGGGAGAACAAAGCTACCTGAATAGCAACAGAGAGGCCCTGAATTATACTGAGAAAGAGCAAGGTGTCCACAAATCAGGGATAATCCTAGCAGTGGAAGAAAAACCATTAATGTAGAGACTGGAGGCCATGCTGAATACAGGCCCCGCATGCCCACAGAATTGAAAGAGAGCAGCAGATAAAACCGCGCTAGGAACTGCGAGCCCAGGCGTTGACACGTGATTGTCCCTAACTGCAAGTATAGCGGCTCAAAAAACAGTGAGCGCAAAGTGCGCTAGGATAGGGGAGTGGGATGGACCCACAGGGAGTCAAGGAGTGGGGGTTGTCCGGGGAAAGAAAAGGAAAATGGATATGGGGCAGAAAAGTAGAGAAGGCGCAGAGAAGAAAAAGTAAAAGGGAGAAGTGGAACAACAAGATTAAGAGAGAAAAAATAGAAAGTGAACCAATAGAGCATAAAAAAGAAACTAAAAACAAGGGTACAAAAGAATCATAGGGGTATATTATCAAGAAACGGCGTTAAAGTTATCGCCGCTTTAGCGGCAGAAAACTGCCACTAAAGCGGCGATAATGGGCTTGATAATAATAATCCGCAGAGAATTACCCATAGAAGCCCATGTTCTAGTGTCAACATGGGCTTCTATTGGAATTCTCTGCGGCATATTATCAAGCCCATGATCGCCGCTTTAGCGGCAGTTTTCTGCCGCTAACGCGGCGATAATTTTAACGCCCTGTTTGATAATATGCCCCTAAGTCACCAACAGTAAGCTCCATTGGTGAAATATCCTGTCCCTAAAAATGACCCTTTCTTTCTAGCGCAGGAATCTTCTACGTACCCCAATCATTTCTGCAGTCCATCCCTTTGTATGTAGAATTTGCCTCATCTGTCAGAAAATGCCAGCACTTTGGACCAAAGGATGGGAAGGGGTGCTCACCAGTGCAGTGAGAAACCTGCATGTTACCATGTGGTGAGAGAAAAATAGTCCTCTTGAGTGTAGCCAAGTCACACCCTTTGTGTATTGTAAAGAACTGGCAACAACAGGTTGTTGAGACAGCTGTGCTTCATAACCTGATCTAAAAACTGTGTAAAACATTTACTAAGGCAAGGCTCTGCCTCGTTTGAAACCATCCATGCTACTAGATATTAACTGCCCATCTGTCTTTCCCAGTATTACTCAACAGTGAGTGAGTGCATGAGTGATGATCGAATGGGGGAGAGGAAGTGGTCTCATGGCTAGACCGCCGACTTTCGAGCTGGGAAACCAAGGTTCGAGCCTTGGGGTCGACTCCACATCCTGTGATTTTGGGCAAACCACTTAATCTCCCCATGCCTACCACAGACATGAATGTGTCCTTGTGTAACATAACTGGTGCTCATATAAAGCGCTCCAATACCTTAGGGTCGAGTTCGCCCTATATAAACTGAAAAAAAAAAACAAGCAAGTTGAGTTCTCTTGTAAAACCCACTCTGCATTCAGTGGATTTAAGGCACCTGGGAGCACAAAAAGCAAACAGTTGGAAGTTCATGCAATGCTGTGTCAGATCTTTTGTGTCAAGGCTCCAGCAACAAGGGGGCTTCCGGCACCAAGCGGAAGTGTGTTTATGAGTCTCGAGGGGAATGGATGAAAGAAGGGGCACGTGGAAGTCATTTAGTGGGAAGTATTGCAGATTCCGACCCTCTGAGCCATGGAGCTCCGCTGTTTATAGCTGAGTACACAATCTCTGTGTATTGAGAAACATCTGCCTGTGGTATATGTCTACATTTTTTACGAGAGTGCTGTTGCTCGGGTGCCTGTGCCAGTGAAGATGACTCACTGCTAGTGGTTAGACTGGCACTTCGAGCTGGTACTGCTATGAAGATCTTTCTGTAGAAGGGAACTGTGCCCTTAAATTGGTCCTTTAGAGATCAAAAACCCTTTTATCATACTATGTTAGAATTCCAAGGGCATCGTCAACTGTAACAACAGCGAGGTGATTGATAGAATGCTTGAATTAATTTCAACCACTGGCAATAGCTTGGGCCGCATTCCAGTCGATCGTTTTTTGCCCACCACGCCACTCTAGATACAGGCCTGCCAAAACTCAGTTCAGCCCGGACTCTGTGCCTCACAGGACCAGTCCACTATAGACTGCTAGGCATTGCCATTTCTATAAGTGAACACAAGCAATCCCAGACTTGTTTCGGGATAGTTGGACTACAGCAGAAGGTGGCAGCTTCCGTCATATGACACAGGGAGCAAGTTCCCACATCTTGGCACACCCTTTGCAGTTAGGGAATCAACTGCAACAAACAGCAAGGTGATGGAGGTGGAATACTTGAATTAATCTCAGCCACTGGTGATCGCATGGGCTGCATTTTAATCCAGCAATCCACCTATCACTTTTTAGTTTTTCACTGCAATACCCTATGTGTGCCTTGGGTCCAGTGCTCACTTTGCTACTAGAGCCAAGCTACACCCTAGCGTCGAGGCTCAAATAGGCCAAACCCAGCATTGGGTTGCTTGTGGTCTGGCTTTGGGGCCAGCGGGCTGGCAGTTTGGGCTTGACTGATCCTATTAGAGCAGAACCAAATCTGATTTGCATATGGCTGGTTCCTCTCAGATGCGTAATAATGAGAAGAAAAAACGATGGATGGAAATGCAGCCTGAGAATCAGTGACTGCATTTAATACACTCATTCCACCCTTATTTCTTTCCCCTCAGTCAACACCCTAAATTAAACAGTATTCCCAAACATGGGTACTTTGTTCATTCTGCCATTGGAGCCAAGCTGCACCCTACTGATGAAGCCCAAATAGGCCAAAACCAAGTCTTGGGTTGCTTGTGTGCTGTTTCAGACCGAACCGGGCTTGCCAGTTTGAACTGGCCCACAGCTGATTTGCAAGAGGCTGGTTCCTGTTTTAGGGGGATTAGTGGGCAAACAAATGATGGATTGGAATAACCAGTGGCTGAGATTAATTCAAGCATTCCACCCGTCACGTTTTGTTTTGCACAGCAAACTCCAGGAGAGGCATTTTACGTCAATCTCATGGTAAACTTGATGAGCTGTACACTGTGCTAATGATTTAAAAACCGGTAAATTCACTGTTATTACACATTGGAACCTGTGAGTGTTTTGGGATTAATAAATGGGTGAATTTGATTATCAATGCCAGGCTGCTCAGAATGAAAACCCTCTAAGTAACAGATCTCACGTGCTGAAGTCCAGCAACTTACATGGTAGATTGAGGGCTTCATTTGAAAGTGTTTCTCCTACAGATTCTCGTGACATTGAGTCCTTTCTTATGCTGGGTGATTGCGTTGTCACCATTCTGGCTTCATGTCGCCTCTGATTCGCTCATTCAAATTTGTCCAAGATCACATGGCTTCAGGTAATCAAGATTTGGTCCGTGCCCTCCTCGATCCTCACGACCACATGTTTTATATGGTTAAATACCCCGTGGGAATCAATTGTTTCTTATGTGAATAACAGAGATCCATACCGCTGTGCCTTTTTAGATGGTACAGCATCAGCTTGCTACTGCAACATGGCATTCCTCTTGGCCAAACAGTGGTGAGCCCATTCCATTCCTGCAGGAGTTCCTGCCTCTCACTGCCCTCTTGCAGAATTTGATGGCACCCATTTATCATTCTCAGATGCTCCTTCCGCCCTCTCCCCTCCCGAAGGAGTCCATGGTGCCAATTCCCACCCTTCCGCAGTTCATGACACTCACTCATTCCTTTCAAAAATTAATTTCTGCATTCCTTCTTCTGCAGGAGTTCAATGGCGCCCACTCCCTCCTGCAGGAGTTCATCACGTGCATTCTCATCACGCAGGGGTTTATAGCGCCCACTACCCTCCAGCGGGGGTTCATAGCGTTCATGCCCCTCCTGCAGTTCATAACGCCTACTCCCCACCTGCAGGAGTTCATAGCGCCTATTCTCATCGAGCAGGATTTTATAGCGCCCACTGCACCCTAGCAAGGGATCAAAGCACCCATTCTCCTCCTGCAGGAGCTCATACCCCCGCCCCTTTTGAAGGAGTTCATAGCGCCCATCCCCCTCCTGCAGGAGTTCATAGCACCCCCTGCCGGAGTTCATAGCGCCCATTCCCCCTTCTGCAGGAGTTCATAGCGCCCACTCCCCTCCTACAGGAGTTCATAGCGCTCATTCTCATCCAGCAGGAGTTTATAGCGCCCACTGCTCTCCAGCTAGGGATCATAGCAGGCGCGCAACAACCATTGGGCTCACCGGGCTTCAGCCCCCCCCCCCCCCTCATGTGTGTCAGCCCGGCTGAGACAGCCTCGCGGGCTGGCGTCCTCTAATTGCAGCCGGACCCGAGTACTTCACAGGTCTTTAAAAGACCATTTACTCGTTAATGAGGCTTTTGTTGTGTTTTCACCCCTTCTTACAGCCACTCTGCCTATGGCTGGAAGACTTAGCCCCCCCCCGAAATCTTTTTCAGCCCCCCCCCCCCACCCCGAAATGTGGCTCTAGTGGCCCGCCTGGATCATAGCGCCCACTGCCCTCCAGCAGGTTATCATAGCGCCCATTCCTCTTCTGCAGGAGTTCATAGCGCACACTCCTCTTCTGCAGAAGTTCATGGCTCCTGTTTATCCACTTTAGAAGTTCCTGCCACCCCTCCCCTCCGCAGGCGCCCACTCCGCTGTATGCTGCCTTGGCTCCGGGCCTGTTACAGCCTCCCGTCCTGTCCAAGTGTATTTATAATAAAGTGATGAGTGATGACCGAGCAGCGCCCAGACGCAGGCCCCTGCGTTGTCAAGTGCTGAGCTTACATAGCAATTCATACGCGTGTTTACAGCCAGAGAAACAGAAATATTTGATGCTGCGCAGGGTCCTCTATAAACAGGCGGCTGCAGGATTATCACTGAGGCCTCGGAGTGCCCCGCGCGCACTTCGGCCCGCACCGGCATCCAAAGCGGAGCCGCGAGACTCCCTCCAAGCGGGGTTACAAGGCGCGAAAGATGTAACACGTCTTGCCAGGATGAATTCACATGTGCCGAGCACGTGCCAGGCAATTCCCTGCGTCTGAGCGGCGATTACCGCAAAGCTGCGTTAAATTAACGCTGGCCGTGACTTTCTTCCTGAAGTTCAGCCTGACTGATGACACAGCTCCACTCGCTGACTGAAAAAGCACAGCGTCGTTCATTCAGACACAAGCAATACTGATGACACAATGGCAACGCTGGTGCTAAGTTTGATGCAGCGCGTGCCACGTCCCGACTGCTCTAAAAAGACCTCAACAATTTTATGAAACTGGAGCGAATACCAGAAGTGCTTTGACGGGGACAGTTTTAGATAAGGAGGCGGTTGGCAATAGCTGACCCACACCTTCAAACTTCCGGTTTGTAATTTTTCACAAAGATCCAACAGGTAGTTGAATATACGGGAACTGATTTCTCATTCAGGAAAAATATTCTTCCGGCAGCAGGAAAAAATAATCACATGTGCAAAGCAGCAACTACGACTGTCAAATTTTCTGGGGTACCCCCAAGCCTTTCTAAAATCCATAAAACACCGGTAGCCTGCCTAAAACGCAGGGGTAAATCTTTTTTTTTTTTTTTTTTTTAGCAATCTGCGCCTATCTTCCCATTTGTCAAAGTCTGTCATCCAGAGAACTCACAAACAGGAACTGAGCAAGCCAGAAAAAATGTAAACAATGTCATGTTTACGACTCAAGATTCAGAAGCCATTCCTGCGGCCAAAACCCCTCCCAAATCTCAGTTACAGATGGTGCAACATCAATCATATCTCCTCTAAAAAAAAAAAAAAGGTTTTTTTCAAGTTAAACATTTCTGGTAAACTCCTGCAAGTGCAGACATGGCTCTTGAGCAGAAGAGAGTGCATTCCTGCCTACAGCCACCACCTTTAAACCCTTCCAGCTTTTCGCGAGTTAGATGTAAAATTAACAAATCTTTTCCATAATTGGGGCATTGCTTACGAGCGTTGCCATCAATGAATCTTAGCCGAATCCCCCCATACATCCTCCGTTTAAAGGCTTTAGCATTTATTTTAGTTTCTACCGTTTTTCTGGAATATGTCATAAAGCCATTGCCATTTTATGTAATTAAATCTCGATCATATGTGGGAATATTTGCTCTCCTGACAAATTGCCAATTGTTTTTGTATAAAAACATTTTGTTCCAATCACACGGCTGGATGCCTGGGTGTGAAACAGGGCGACTTCTCTGTTAATTAATTGCATTGATTGGTACAAGTATACCTTTAGAATAATAAATACCATTAGAGTAATCGAAAGAGAGGCGTGATTTAGATAAATTTGCTAGGACACATGCACTCAGTTTGTTTAAGTATTCAATACATGTCCATTTGAATACATCGAGTACCTGAAAAAAAAAACAGTTTTAAAAAAAAATAATTACGACATATTTAAAGCATTCGTGTGATTTAGGCCAATGAGGGATTTGCAAAGTGCTTTAACCTAATTACAAATGCAATAATACTGCACCGAGGAAAAAAGCTGGTGGTAACCGGGCTCAAATAAAGTGGAAAGTGATTTTTCCCATATAGTCCACATTTATGTGTTAAAGATGGCATATTTGGGGTACTACTATACATTTAGAATGTAGTAAAATAGCTATCAAATTAGAGTATTGCTATAGAATCAGAAAACATCTTTAAATGGGGAACATGCAGTGCTTAAATTGTGCCGGGTGTAGCAAGTGGTGGGCATTTGCAATGATTTTTAGGGGCCAGGACCTTTGTTTCCTCATCAGACTCTGACCCACTGCAGAGACTGACAGGCTGAAAAGGAAAGAAAACACAAAGAAGAGAAACATAGTTGTTAGAAATGGTGTCTCTAGTTGGCAGATGTGTTTTTCCCTCCAGAGTTTTATATAGTGCAAACTTGACCCTAAGTTATTGGGTATCAGTGTGCTTTACATGAGCACCAGTTACGTTACACAAGGACACATTCATTTTTTTTATTAGGCACGGGGAGATGGAGTGATTTGTCCAGAATCACAAAATGTTGTGCGTCATTACTGTGACTCCAACCCAGTTCCACAGATTTGAAATCGACCGCCCTAGCCCATTTGTCCACATCCCCTCGCCACACTGTCCAAGTAGGGAGCCACAGTCTAATCAAGGTAAGCTTAATACACACTCAAAGTTTACCTGTGCTCATCCTCTGGTAGCTTGGCACAGAGCAGTCAGGCGAAACTAAAGAGACAATGTGCAAAGTATTTGTGCACACACAGACAGTAACAAAGTGAAAACACCATAAAAGTACTCCAAACCAGTTTAGAAAAATCAGCCAATAGTTATCTGAGTAAAACAAGACCAAAATGACAAAAATCCAACCTACACAAGTCAAGATATACATTTTAAAAGATTAAATCAAAATGTAGTGCTTAAAAGTCAATAGCTCCAACTGGGGCTATCTATTCGCGCTTGACCTGGACAAATCCAAAAGTTCAGTCTGACCGCGATGGAGCGTTGGCCGGATACTGAAGAAACTCAGACCCCCTTCCAATACCTAGGATGTGTCGGAAATCAAAGACGATGTGTGGCGCAGAGGAGGTGAGGCATCGTGGATGCAGATGATGAGTTGGTTCCTGAAGGCATTGCAAGGTTGTTGAAGCTTTAATGCCCAGGGATGATACGTTGCACTGAGGAGGTGGTGCATTGGTTGTGGGTGCGAGGCCTCAGTTCCTGAAAGCAATGCGGTGCTGATGAAGAGTCGATTTCAACAGCGCAATGCATTGATTCTACGGCATTGAATTCGAAATGCTAGTCTGAAGGTGATGCGTCAGTCGAAAGCCACGCAGAGTATCAGAGTCAGGACTGTGTACCACGGACATCGGTGGTGCGGTGTCCAAGACTCACACAGTGGCTGTTCTTCGGAGATGCTGTGGCAAAGTCAGGGCCGCGTTTAAAGTTGAGGTCGTGGCATCGTGCACTCGGCAAGCGGCGTCCACGGCTTGGGTGCAGCTAGCGGCAATACATCGGTTTCACAAGGACGCGCCGGTTCTTAACTGACGCTTTGGAGTCAATGCTTCTGTTTTTTGGGTACATCACCAAATTCACCTCAAGGGTCTAGGACGTGATTTGGCACCACTTGTTAGGGCAAGTCTCATGGCAGAAGAGCCAAGGTGCTGGTAGCGAGATGCAGGTGAAGTCTTTGATGTCCCTGAGACTTCAGAAGCAGGAGGCAAGCTCAGTAAAGCCCTTGGAGAACCTTAGAAAGCAAGTTGCAGAGAGTAAAACCCAGTCATCGCACTACCAGGAAAGAAGCAGCTTGCAGCAGGCCAACACAGCAAAGCAAGCAGCAAAGTGGCAGTTCCTCCTTGCAGCGCAACAACTCTTCTTCCTGGCACAATGTCCTCAGTCTAAAAGTGTTTTGAGTATATAGTGTTAGAGGACAAGTATTTATACACATTTTAGCCTTTGAAGTAGGGTAACTTTAAAGAAAGGTTTTTGTAGTGCAGAAGAGCCTGCCCTTCCTAACCCTGGCTCCAGACACACCACACTACAGGGGGGTATGCAGCTTTGGTGTGGGGACAGGCACAGCCCTATTCAGGTGCAAGTGTAAACTCCTCCCACCAATATAGCTAGGGAAGACTCATCAGCCTGGTGTGGGCCATTAGGACATGCAGGGCACACCTCAGCTCCCATTGTGTGTGACTGTCTAGAGTGAATTCACAAAGCCCAGATGTCATCCAACCCTGGTGTGTGTTTTAGGGGCAGGCAGAGGCACAGAATGGTTAAAGTAAGAAAATGCAAACTTTCTAAAAGTAGCATTTTCAGACCTGCAATTTAAAAAACAACTTCACTAAAAAGATGTGTTTTTAAATTGTGAGTCCAGAGACACCAAACTCAAATTTTCTATCTGCTCACAATTGGAAGTTACATGTGTACAGTTGTACAAGGCGGCTCCAATGCTATCCTATGGAAGAGATAGGCTTTGCTGTAGTGGTAAACAAATTTAGCAGTTTTTCACTACCAGTGTATAACTTAAAAGCACTTGTCCTGCCTTTTAAATACAATGTAGCCTGCCCATGTGGCTACCTTGGACCTACCTTAGGAGTGTCTCACATGTAATATTAGGGACGCTATGGACATGGCAAGTCAGTGAACTTGCCAGGTCGACATTCCATTTTAAACTGCACACACAAACTCATCAGTGGCAGGCCTGAGCCAGGTTTGAAGGGCTACTCATGTGGGTGGCACAATCAGTGTAAAAGGGCCACTAGTAGCATTTGATTTACAGGCATTGGCCCATGTAGTGCACTGTATTAGGGACATATTAGTAAATCAAATATGCCAACCATGGAGAAACCAAATGCCTTTGTATTTTAGACACAGAGCACACGCACTTTAACACTGGTCACCAGTGGTAAAGTACCCACAGTAATAAAACCAGCAAAAATAAAGTTCAGCACACACTCAAAAACAGGAGGTCAGAAGCAAAAAGACAGGGGAAACCATGCCAAATGATGCCAGATCCAACAATAATAAAACAGTGACAAAGGAACAAAGAAATTATGAAAAATAACCGACAAAAGTGAGACAAAGAGACAGGAATTATAGGGTGGTGGAACAAAGAGGCATTCGGTGTAATCAAGATTAAGAGCCCTGACAATTGTTAGACCCAGCGATGGTCTCCTAAGAAAACTTTGGGCCCTTGAAAATATTTGTTTCCAGATCTAGCACTGAAGTCATAGTGATTAATTCTCTAAGTGAATGAATTGCTAATTTCACTTAAATTATATGTATAAAGAAACAGTGCACAAAGTGACAGTTTTTTTTGCTCAGGGTCACACAATGTTGTAATGTGGGGACTCCTTTATTACAAATATGCCTCCTTGGCTTTGCAGCTGTAATTCAGCCACTAGACAACACAATTGTGCTTGATAATTGATGTAACTGGTGCACTGTCACAACGCCTTCAATGTTTTTAATAGAAAAGTAAAGCTTGGAACTTAACGTTACTGTAGCGTACTCAGTGGTGGACAGAGACAACAAAACATGGCCATTATCTTATGCTAGCCTTCTTTAACTCCAATTTTTCCCTTACAGTGCATGATATTCGATGACACAACATTGTGTGCCGTTTTAAATCTCTCAATGCTATTTTATGCTATTCCTTCCTATTTTTTGTCGCACCATTCTCATCATTGGACCTCAGATAGTTTATACTTAGTGCCATTGTTTCTTTCTTCAATTTCTTCAATTTTGTATCCTGCGAACATCTACAGCTTATTTTCGTCAATCCCACTGAGTGTCAGAAGGTTAGTAAATACCAACCCTGGCTAGTAAAGGGAATAGAAATAGGAATCAAACTTTTCTTTGAGAACCATATAATCCAATTTAATGATAATAATGTACTATACTCCTTAAGATATATCATATACATTATTTTCCTTCTGAAACTACATGTAGGACTGATGCAACTAACTGAGGTTATGAAGTAAAAAAAAAAAAAAACAGGCATATAAGACGAGAAAACAGGCGGTGAAATGCATATTTCTAAATATGTGTTCATGATAAACGAACAGAGTAGATTTGTAAGAGACACGTATATCTCAAAAGGTTTGGACAGAGTCCAAACCGGAAGTAAAAAAGATTGCAAATCATACTCTTGTGACACAATTTTATATAGGTTTGGACTCTATATCTCTTTCAGGTATTGCTAATGCGTCGAAAAATTCAAAACATTCTCCAGTCTGTAAATTCTGCTATTGAATAGAATGGTCTGCGTTGTACTCTTTAACTATGCCACCACTGACACATTCCGCAGATAGAGGCAAGAGCTTCACTCCAGACATCATACCCCGGCAATACCAAGCCCTGTTGTTTTTTTTGTACACAAGTTTTAATTTACAAGGCTCATGTGCTACTGCAGACATTACAGAAAACATCCTAGCAAATTGTGGAATTGCATCAACTGTTAATAGCCTTCAAGTCCCCATTAAATCATACATCTTCTAATCTACATCAAAGAGTTTGCCAATGTTATGCGCATCTTAATGGCTTACACAAGATACAGATTCTCATTATCTGGCTGTCCAGGGCATGTCATAAGTGTCCAAGTTAGAATGAATATATCTTGTTTTGAAAGTAGTCTGTTTTCTAAGATATGGATTTTCTTATTTCTCAATGAAGCTATTCGAGCACATCAGGATTTGGTATCTGACAAAAGACCTTCCATTACAAGTAGGACGGGGGGCATCCCCATTCTGAATTTTGCAGCAAAATTGCAAGATTCCATCATTAAACCACATCTTCAATCTAAGAAGTAGCTCCAAATAACTCAATAGAATATTTTCTTTATTTCTACTTTAAATCACGCTCCATGACTCTAAACTCTATGATAATAGGATACTGGTTTGTAATTGAGAAGCTACTGCTTTTTCGAGTAATTATTTGCTCAGGAAACTTCAACAATGTGTATGCTGGTATTTACATCAATTCATCTACATAGCTTATGGGGTGATAAATTATGATAATGCTTTAGCCTTAATTTGGGATTCCTTCACAGTGGCCTAGTTCTGTAAATTCAGATTCCCAAAGGGAGCACATTAGTCTTTTGGACACTTGGGTGAGATGTTTCAAGTCGTCCCATATGCAATACATCGATCTCTCTTCACTGCCTCCCTAGTATTTGATGTATCGGAAAGGGACTGACCCAAGTGTTCACGAAATAGATCACTGATTGCAGAACTATTGATTTTTAAATCTTAAAAAGTCAATTCAAAGTTAAGGATGGCGGGATTGTACACATCACTGGTAGACTCTGTCCTCTCTCTCCAACTTGCTTAAAGTGTTCTGTTTCTATGTTGCATCTATCCAATGGAATACATGATAAGATGTGTTCAGATAGATGGACATTTTATTTCATATGAAATATGGACTATGTAGAGATTGCTATTAATACTGAAAAAGATATTGCTATCAATTTCCTCAGCAGAATTTAAAAGGCCTAAAATTACTACACAATAGATTTTTTGTGTCCGTGAGGTGGTCCATAAGTAGGAGTAAGACTTATAAACATGGGCATTAGCACACATAACTTTTTTATTTCTACACCTTTTCTCCATATGGTGGATACATCCCTTCCCTAACAATTCAGTGATATATGGGAGTGTTTTGGTGCGTTGTGTACACAATTTGAACATTCACAGCAGTGCACTAGCATGAATGGTAGGTGCACCAATTAAGTGCAAAAAGTATTGGTAAGATTTCTGAATAGCCCAGAATTTTCTGGCTAGCCCATAAGTTAAGACTTTGAAAGTTTCCATCACCAATGGAACTGTCATCTGCCCTCCATGGTAATACCCATGTCACACCTCCAAACCTTGGATTTAGTCATGTTGATAAACCGCCTGACTTGCATGTTATCTGTGATTGCAAGCTCCATCTCTGGTCATGAATGCTCGCTAAGCCAGATTTTTTGAGTTTAGATCTACCAATGACACTGCTAGAGTGCACAATTTGCATCATCAACGTCAAGCTAGCAACACAAAATGTTTTTTGAAATATGTTTAGCGTTCATAATGACGTGCATTCAATAGATCCATATTGGTGTCTATCTATCTATCTATCTATCTATCTATCTATCTATCTATCTATCTATCTATCTATCTATCTATCTATCTATCTATCTATCTATCTATCTATCTATCTATCTATCTATCTATCTATCTATCTATCTATCTATCTATCTATCTATCTATCTATCTATCTATCTATCTATCTATCTATTTATCTGTCTATCTATCCGTCTATCTATCCGTCTATCTGTCTGTCTATCTGTCTGTCTATCTGTGTATCTGTCTGTCTGTCTGTCTGTCTACCTATATTATATATATACACATGTATCCTCAAGTTACCTAGTAGTGAAATAGTGAATGCATATCTCCCTCTGTGCACTTACCCTCTTTGATATTTTGGCCCTTCCTACGCTGTCTTCAATTTTCCGTATCACAATCCATTCTATCCCATACAATATCACATCACACATTTGCAATGAATAGCCCAAACTTTCATTAGGTGTATTATGTTGCTCTTGGTCATTGTATTAGCTAGATTCAATTATTGCCATGTTTTTTCCATTGTTTATGCATTTTATTTGTCACATGTATTTAACCAACACCCCATCTCTTCTACACCCCATATTACATACCAAGCCACAGATTGGAGCCTGCTATGCCGCCAAACATGGAGGTATCGAAACTTTTCCGGCAAGGAAAGGTCATCAACAAGCTATGAAGAGCTCATCTAATTATTTTTTAGATAAATGAACTACACATTTAATCAATCAATCATACACTTTATTCGATTTGACAAGCACATCATAAAAGCACATAAATGACAATACATTCAATATAAAATGTGTCATGAAGTAAAAATACATAATTCAGGTAAAATACTCAAGATCATTAAAAGGTTACTAAATTCTATAAAACCATGGGTAATAAAAAAAATAAGGTAAAAAGCAAGATAGCAACTCAATAGGATTATTCAAGTGTACATTTCTTGGCAAATCTGCAACAGCCTCAACAGAATCCCTTTTCCATCCTGGAGAAAGATAGAGTGCATATGCAAAAGGGAGGAAGAAAAAGCGCTATAGCTATCCTCTTTATCCCCAAGTCTGAAGTCCCTAGGGGTCCACCAGATAGCCTGTGATTCAAAACTGATGCACCAAATTACAAAAACAATAATCTGAGCGGTTTACAAAATGTAGGGTCATATAACCATGCAACAAAAATAAGGAGGAAAGCTGCATCCACCTAAAAGTAATATGTCATTTGCAAAAGTAGTGTCAGCATGGAAAATGTAATCTGCATGCATGTGAGTCCTGACCGCTGGCCTATCCGTGGCAACAGCGGACAACAGGTGACCTTCATGGAGACAAAGCATTATATGTGCTGAACATCCTCTGCCTACACTGTTGATTCACAGGCAATTCTAGCCAAAGGATATTTTACGCATACTCTGAGAAATTATGCGATTATGCCAGCATGAGTAATTAAGGGTAATTTAGGGAATGGCTTGAGTAATTAAGAGCAATGTAGGACAAGAATCCTACCACAGGAGCACAGGAACAGGGAATTTAGAGGGGGAAAGCAGCTGCTGTCTACAGCGGCTTGTGCCCTGTAGCATTAAGTGATATCTTCTTAGCGCAATATGCATCTTTGGGCCCATTTTGCAAGCAAGGGTGCATTTTGCACTAGGAAAATAGCACTAAATGGTGGATTACACTGCCTATGTAATTACGAGTAAATTTGTGGTAATTACAAGTAATTATGCTAGAGAGAATTACGCCCACCACTATATTTTACATGGGCTGTCAAAGATCTTAATACACACATACAACATATCTTATGATAAGCATGCTTGTTTGACATAGAGCCACATAAGATCGGTACAACATAGCTTGTATTATGATCAAACGTATTTGTTTATTTTCTGTTAAGGCCATTTATGCACTAAAAGGCGCTGCTTTCATCGCCATAGAGACACCAGTTACTTTTTTTAAAGCGGAAACTGATTGGAAAATGGCAAGTGTTTGCCATAGATGTATACCTTAGTCTTAGACAATGATGAAAGGGGAAAATCGCTATGCATCAAAAGTTCCAGAAATCACCTCTACGATACCGTGTATTTGAAGTATTAGATACAATGCATATGGTAACCGGCAAACCTACATACTGTACTCTGGCATTGTACAGTTTGTGTAATAGCTAGCATTTACATACAGTGATGAAATCCAATTCTTTATTCAATAATAAGGGATAATTTGGGGGGAAATTCTTAGAGGGTGTCATTCTTCTCTGTTGTTGACAATATAAAAGTGACAGTGTGGACTGAGAAGCAATATGGTCCCAAGACTGTCAAGGGTACCAAGGAAACTATTGTGATAGACCTGGGGGGTCACAGACTGGTCAAATCAATGGGAAGTATGAACTTTCATCAAGGACCTCAATCTTCAGGAGCGCCTGGATGCCCTCACAGGTGACAAGTAGCGCTCTACAAATCTACTGATTGATTGATCGACCTGGGGCAGTACAAAATATAGACTACCAGGTGACAATACAGCTCACAGCCCCTAAACGGTCACGTTCAAAAACTTGGGAAATACTAAAACATAGCGATACAATATCCACCGTTCCAAGTAAATTCCTAAAATAATACCTAATGGTAGTGTAATTTTGAAACAGACTTTGCATGCCAAAGGAGTCCTGTCTCAAAAATGTGCCACAAGCACAGACACATTTTGCCATTTTAGGTCTTGAGAGTGAGATGTATCTGGCGCGAGAGGAACCTCGAGGGATGGCAGGCTAATCCTATGCAACTTCTGTCAAGTGTCAAGACAAACATTGATAAACACTGTATATTGCGATGTTCATAAAAAAATATGTTTCCCACGAAAACAGCACAGAAGGTGACCCTCATCCCCACAGCCCCACCACTCCCACACAGCTCTTCAGGAAAAGATTTCATCCAAGACTCTCTGTCATCAACTCAGGACCAGGACTGCAGAATGCAATGGATTTCTAGTCTTGATTAACCTCATGCCTCTTTCATCCACAACCAGACACTCCCTGCCCCTTTATCCCACTCTCGCAGCTACCTTTTTCATCCCTGCTTTCTCCCTTTGTCACAGTGTTTGGTACTTTCTTCCCCCATGTTTCCCCATTTCTTCCTTTCTCTCACTTGTTATGTGTCAAAGGCAGGTGATGGAAAATAAGTCCTGGACCCTAAAATGAATGCAACCACCAGCTCAAATTAAGCACTGATCTGAAGCGAGATAGACATCTTCCCTTTTATCTGCCACTTCAGTGTGTGTGACACAATTACATTTTAATAATGACTGTACTACAGACAGGCCAAATTAGCTTTCATGGACATGTCTGCCTACCGACACCTTGAAATCTGTCATCTCAGTCATAGACTAAGCATATTGTGGGCACTCTCTCAAGGAGGCAACGAGGATGCAGTTGTCTCTTAAATCGCCTGTGGATGGCCTTGTGCATAGCCTTGCCTAGGGCAGGAATATCATTTATGGGATTAACAAAATATTTGACACTGAGTCTTGCAATATGGACATAAATCGAGGACATTGTTGGCTGAGCAAATAATTTAAAACCTGATACATAAGATACAAAGGATCGCCACAGTCTTTCATGGCCCTTTGGTTCAAACACTCATAAACCTGTTCAATTCTATAGCAACGCCTGCCCCTAACTCACCCTTTGGTATTACATTTTTGGGAAGCAGCGTTTACAACGCATGTGATTACAACACGGTAGTTACAACGACCTCGTTGTTACAACGCTAACCATTACAACGCAAGTCGTTTTTACTACTTGCTGTAGGGGGCGCTCTAAACTAAGGAATAGTATAATTTACTATTCCAACACCTTCCCTACTGTTGCGCAGGCTGGAGTTGAAATAGTAAATTATAGTATTCCTAAATCCAGTGCGCCCCCCTACAGCAAGTCGTAGAAACGACTTGCGATGTAATGGTATGCGTTGTAACAACGTAGACGTTGTAATGACTACCTTGTAATCGCATGCGTTGTGCGGCATGCGATGTAACCTCGCATATTCTACATTTTCATAGAAATGCAAAAGAGGCTCTTGAGGAATCAATTTTAGATACTAAGCTGAGAATCTAATTTCTCACTTTGCTCATCCAAAATTATTTTGATTCCAGCTGGTACGAATGAGTTCATAAGATACGTCACACATCTGTATCTTGGCTTGAATCCAAATTTAAATGGAAAGGTACACTTTAAAACGATTCTGAGCCTCTTTAAATTTGCTCTCTGTAGGAACATCTTGCAGATTGCTTGACTTTGCTAACCAATTGCTGTAGATACACACTCTCAGTCTGCTGATGCTTTTAAACAACGAGGTACTTTTTTGTGATGTTCTCTTCATAAAAGAAACAAAACTAAGGCAGTATCCATATTCTGATTACCCAATTCACAAGCACTCCATACATTTCCAAAATGCTTAATATATCCAGAGGCATTGCTGAGATTAAGGACTGATTAATAGGTTTGTCGTACTTTAATATTCGGGACCGCGTAGGGGACAGGGCCCTACCCCTGTCTATCTTGGTATTAGCGAACCGCAAATGGTAAATGCGGCATGTACGAGTGCTTTATATATCGTTATAGCTATGAATGCACTGTGTACACGTTATTCTGCTTCAACTACGCGGGTTCCATTTTGGAAGCAGTGGCCATCTTGTCATTGCCCTCACATAGGCTATAATGGAGTAAATACGGGCCTCATAGTACATGGGCTTTCCCTCTGACTTCTCTGTGACCTGGGCAGCTGGCTCTGCTGCCCCGGGTCAAACCGGTCTCACGAGCTCCCCTTCCTCCGTCCACCTGTGATTAGCATCAGGGTTTGACCCGTCATAAAACCCTTTCATTCTATACAATCCCCCGGCTAATCTCTTCCACACCTGCTTGCTCCTGCTTTATGACTTGTTTCCCAAAACAGGAGATGCTCATGTTTATTGGGGGGTCTGTTTACATCCGATGTGGGATCTGAACCTTACTGTGTAAATCATTGTGGGCTGGCCGAACTGGAATGTGGGATGGTCATCATGACTCTGCTTTTTCGTTTGTAATGTATACTTATAATGGCCATATCGTAAACCAAGGAATGTGTGCCTGGAGCATGATATTTTGTACTTAAGGAGAAGCCCGTTCCTATGATTTTCAGCAGTCTCCTGAGAACATACACGCTGTTGTACTTCTAGGATACCTGTCATTGGTCTGCAGCCAATAAACGATTCTTTGACTTCACCCAGAAGACTCTGTGTTTCTGTAGGTCCGGAACAGGGTGAACCCAGAAGTCATAGGGTGTGTGCCCCTGCACCGCTGGGTCTAAAATACCCAGTACTTCAGTTTGGCGCCCAACTCGGGACGATTTCAGCGGTACCAGTCCAAGCCAGAGGTTCGTGAGGAGCTTCGTGTGGAAATTCCGGAGGAAGGCCGCCACTTCATCGACCCCTGCATGTCGACGTGGTCCGAAAGTCTTTTCTGCGAGGTTCTCCGCGTCCCGACGGCTACGAAGGACTGCTGCCCTGATTAACCGACCTGTTTTGGACCCTTGACGAGATTTGAGAGAGCGAAACAATCGAGAGAGTCTTCTGGTGACGCCATCGATCAGCAATATTCAGTTAAGTATAAGTGGAGCGTCTCCCGTTTGTTTTTGGTATCCTTCGGGATCGTTTGATTTGGTAATTTGGTACTTTGGAGTTTGCAAACGCCAAAACCAGAGGACTCGTGTATTCACGAGAATATCGTAATCGATAATCCTTTGACGTTTGGATCTAGACTAGTGAGCAAAGATGCCTGGTTCTGGAATATTTGGTAGATTATTCTGTTTGGGTTGCGGAAAAGATTTCCAGCTAGAGGAATCATGTCCGGTTCCTCCGGTTGGAACTCCAACTTATGAGCTCTATGTAAAACATGGCGTAGGCCCCATTGCATATAACGAAGTATGGATCCACTACACCAAGAAAGACGGTGTTTTAAAATGGCCCCAAAATGGTAGTTTCGATACCGATATTTTAGATAATTTGGAAATTAAATTGTTTAAGAAGAAAGCCCGGCCGGCGATGTTTGACTCTTTCCGCTTATGGCGAAAGGAAGCCAAACAAAAGGAAATTAAGTTAGCGAAAAAGAATAAGAGAGAGAAAGGTATGACAGTAATGCAAGCAGCTGTACAATTTAAAGACAATGAAGAGGAGCAGATGAGTGAGCAATTGCATAGGCAGCGCAAGTTAGGGATTGACAAATGTTACCCAGCTTTACCACATTCTAAGCAGAATGGGTTAGAAGAAAAGGAGAAAGATCCCCTGATGTCATATTTGTTGAGTTCGCCACCCCCGTATGCTCAAACTGCCACGGCGCCTCCCCAGCTTGTAAATATGCCACCTCCAGTGAATATACTGCAAGCCTTGCCGCTACCGCCAGTTGCTTTGCAGCCGGTTCCTATCCCTGTAGCGCAGCCCTCTCAAGCGCCGCCAGTTGTGCTTCCAACTGCCCCCGCACTTCCTGCGCCTTTGCCTAATACAGCAACTGCCTCCCCTCACACTCTTCCTTCCACCACTCCAGTATCTGTCTCTACATCCTCTTTTCTTCCCTCTGTTTTTCCCCCTGTTCTCGCCTCAGCTTCTCCTTCAGCGCGACAGCGCTTAGCTAATGTGGTTACTACATTAATGTCTCCTCTCTTTGAGACATCTGGTGCGACTCCTGGTTTACAGCGTAAGCAATTACGTAGCCAATTGCCTAACCCCGATGAGAAAAAGGTAATAGATAACATGGCGCGTAGATGGATCGTTTTTCCTTCACTGTATAATGTGGAATCAGTTGTTAACGTTTTCCATCAATGGGATGCCCCGAAACAGAGATATGTGTTTGAGAAAATGTGCGAAATTCTCTGTGAAGAATTGGAGGATAGTGGTAAAAATCCGAACCCGCAGGAATTGTGTAGAGTGAGGTTCGATTTTGGAACTGGTATAATTGTGGACCGCGAAGTAGATAAAGCAGTTGCGGTTGTATTGTCCTTTAGGAATGATGATTGCCAGCAATCGTTGTTTGAACAAGATGTCCTTGTGGGGAAAAAGGCAAAAGCGCGACAATACCCTATGAGAGAAGTTCCCCCGGTATGGAAGGAAGCGGTTGCAGCTGCCGGTGGTAACCCCGCTATGGCAGCGCATTTCCAGCGTGTTTGGGTGCATGTTCCATGGAAGCGCTCTGAGGTGTTAGCGCTTAAGCAGTCCTTGCCTGATCCCCGTAAAAACCCAGCAGGTTATTATAAAGAGTTGTCACAGACGGCAGGGTCATGCATTATGAATCTGGCCGACATAGACATGTTGTTTGGTAATGTTGTTCCACAGCCTCTATGGGGATCAATTCGTAATGTAGATCACAATGCAGAACTAGGGGATACATGGGCTAACATTGTTGCTGCTGATGCTAGACAAACTGGTGGTGCGAAACCAGAACCTTTGGTAGCTGAATTGCCTGGTAGAATCATCACGTATATGAAGACAATAATGCCTGCGATGCGCGTAAATTGGGACAAGTTATCTGCATGCAAGCAGAAGAAAGATGAGACAGTGTCAGACTTCTTTTCTAGGTTTGAAGAAACGTTTATTGATCACAGTGGGCAGGATATGAGTACTGAGGGTGGACAACGGCTGTTTGTGGATAAGTTTGTGCAGAATTTACTTCCTGACCTGTGTAAAAAGTTAAAAGATTTAGAAAGTTCTTGGGCTGTTTCTTCTTCAGCGCAAATACTGGCTACTGCACAGTATTATGAACACAGAGATAAGGACGAGAAAGATAGAACAGAAAAGAAAACGAAGGAACTGAAGACAAAGGTCCTTTTACAGCAGGCCTATCCGCCACGTGGAGGTCAGAATAATTATAGGCAACCCCAAGGTGTCTATCACCAACCACAACAGTTTCAGAACAATCAGCAAATGAACGGGTATTACCAACCACGTGTCCCTGTAGGTCCCAACCAATGTTCATACTGTAAAGAGGAAGGTCATTTTAAATATAGTTGCCCTAAATTAATGCAGCGGAACGGTAATATGTATGGCGCAAGAGGTAGGGGTGGTCAGCAAGCTCCTAGAGGCAGAGGGCGTGGAAGTGTTCCCCAGAACGCGCGTCCTCTGCCGCCTCAAAATACCATCAATAGCTTTGATCAGCAAGCTAACGCGATTAGTAATACGGCCCAGTATTATAATAATGATTATTATGCAGAGGACGGTGATGCAGAGAATAATGATTACTAGGACAGCCGTAGACAGAGAGAGGGAGTTGTTTCAGTGCCAGTGGATCAGAGTGGACCGTATGTTGAGGTGACTACAGCAAATGTAACGGAGCCTTTTCTGCTAGACACTGGTGCTGCAAAGAGTTCAATCATGCATTCAAAACTCCCTGGCGCACCTTTGTCTGGCGATATAAATGTTTCAGTAGGTTTTTCTGGCGCCCCGGTTAGGAACCCGGTATCCAGTCCCATGTCACTTTCTGTTGGACCTTGCGAGCTGAAAGCACCCCTGATTCTGACAACAGGTTGTGGTGAGAATTTGCTGGGATTAGATTTGTTGAAAAGATTGCACGCTACACTGTATTGTTCTCCTTCAGGAGTACAACTTACATTAGGCAAGAAAGTGATTTCCCCAATGTATTTGTCTAAAAATACAATGCCACCTGAATTGTCATCCCTTCCGGATGCCCTTTGGGCTACTGGTCCCAATGATGTGGGCCTCTTGGAGATACCGCCATACGTGGTGACTCTAAAGGCTAATGTCAGACTGCCACGTATTCCCCAGTACAAGATCTCTAATGAAGGGCAGAAAGCATTGTTAGACATTGTCAGCGACTTGATTAATAAGGGTGTGATTGAAGAGACAAGAGGCAACGTTTGCAATAGCCCGATTTTACCTGTCTTAAAACGAACGGATCCCTCACAGCCACCTGTTTACAGGTTTGTGATTGATCTTAGAGAGGTTAATAAGATTGTTGTGCCACAGTTTCCGGTTGTCCCTGATATAACTGCCTTGTTAACGATGATTCCAGCCTCTGCTGCATGGTTTTCAGTGATCGATTTAAAGAATGCTTTCTTTAGTATCCCAATTGCAGAAGAGAGCAGGGACATTTTTGGTTTTAGTCTGGGAGGCCGAAGCTTCCGCTTCAAACGCGCTCCCCAGGGCTACTGTGAGAGTCCATCCATATACAGTCAGGCTTTGAAAGCGCAGCTTGATGCACTTGTTTTACCTAGTGGCGCTATCCTGATTCAGTACATGGACGATTTACTGATCGCCGCGGATACTGAGAAGATCTGCAAAGAAGCCACATTGTCACTGTTGCGCCATTTATCCGTTTTACATCACAAAGTGTCTCTCTCTAAGCTGCAATATTGTCGACAAGAGGTGACCTACTTAGGTCATCTCTTATCGAAGGAGGGAAGGAAATTGACCCCAGAAAGAATTCAAGCCATTGCACAGTTGAGTGTGCCAAAAACACAGAGAGAAGTACGTGCTTTCTTGGGCATTACCTCATACTGTAGGCACTGGATCCCTAGTTTTTCTTTATTGGCAAAACCTTTGTTAGCCTTAACATGCAAAGACACACCGAATCCTATCCCATGGTCTGAAGAGTGCCAGAAAAGTTTTGTGGAATTGCGCAATGCATTGTGTTCAGCACCTGTGTTGGGTACTCCTGACTACAGCAAACCTTTTACATTGTATGTTCACGAGAAAGATGGATGTGCGTTGTCAGTGTTAACACAGCCTTTTGGCGACAGACCGCGCCCATGCGCATATTTTTCATCAACCTTGGACCCTGTAGCGAGGGCATTGCCAAGCTGTCTGAGAGCGACAGCGGCTGCAGCGATGTCTATCCGACAATCCGCTGGTTTGGTAATGGACAACACATTGATTGTTATGGTTCCACACGCTGTAGACACATTATTAAATAGGACCAAGACACAACACTTGACTAGTGCGCGGCTATCAGGTTATGAACTTACACTGCTAGCAAACCACATACACATAAAGAGATGCAATACGCTGAATCCAGCCACATTGTTGCCAATTCCAGCAGACTCAGATGAGATTGAGCAACATGACTGTCTGTTCAGAACAGAAGAAGAGACGAAAGGGAGAGTAGATCTAAAAGATACTCCCCTGACTGAATGTGATGGCACTTTATGGGTAGATGGGTCATGTTTCAAGCTCCCTAATGGTGACACGACTGCTGCATATGCTATCACGACTTTGCACACGGTCGTGGAAACTGCACGAGTGCCACATAATTCGGCCCAAGCAGCAGAATTAATCGCCCTCACGAGAGCATGTGTGTTGTCTGAAGGAATGAGAGTGAATATATACACAGATAGCCAGTACGCCTTTGGCGTGGCTCATAATTTTGGGCGTTTGTGGAAAGAGCGTGGGTTCCTGACGTCGCATGGAGCTAAAATTCAGAATGGCAAGTTGGTGAATGATCTCCTTGAGTCACTGACCCTACCGTTGCAAGTTGCGATCATGAAATGCAGTGCGCACAGGAAAGTCACAGATGATGTTGGACGTGGGAATGCGTTTGCTGATGAGACCGCGAAAGAAACAGCACAGAATGTGAAGACTAGAATGTATGTTGCAGGCCCCGCAAGATGGGTTAATGATGTGGGAATGTGTGAGAACACAATAGAGAGTGTGAAGTCGCTTCAAGCTGAAGCCACAGAGGAAGAGTTAAGCAAGTGGAGAGAAAGTATGGGTAAGTTGGATGAGAATGGTTGTTGGATTGATCTGACAGAACATAGGCAATGGTTGTTGCCTGATGCATATGTGCTTCCAGTGGTTACTATGGCACATGGAATGGCACATATCAGTACGAAAGGTATATGCAAGTTGTTGGCTCCAGTATGGCAGAATGCTGGGATTCCCAAGTGTGCAGAGAATGTGGTCAAGAATTGCATAGTATGCTTGAAGTACAACCCTGGTAGGGGAACCCCAACTCCAGCTGGTCACTTTGCACCCCCATCATGTCCATTTGAAGTTTTGCAGCTGGACTTTATTCACATGGAAAGATGCAACAACCTGAAATATGTACTGGTGGTTGTTTGTGCTTTCTCAAAATGGATAGAGGCTTATCCTCTGAAAGATAACACTGCCCTATCCACAGCCAAAGCCCTTGTGAAAGAGTTCTTCCCTAGGTTTGGGATGCCAAGAATGGTATGGTGTGATAACGGAAGTGAGTTTGTGGGTAAAGTGATGAAGAATGTATGTGAAGGGCTAGGGATAAAGCAGAAGTTCCATGCTGCAAATCACCCCCAATCAGCTGGATTAGTAGAACGCTACAATGGAGCCTTAAAGCTCAAGCTGGCCAAAATCCAGGCGAGCACCGGTCTTAAATGGCCTGACGCTCTGCCTCTAGCACTCCTGTCCACCAGAATGACCATACACTCACGAGTGGGGCTTAGCCCTTATGAGGTCGTCTTTGGCCGCCCGGCTAATGTATGGGGCGTGCCAAGACCGGCGAAATTTAGTGAGATAGAACATCCAGTACTGCTCGATTACCTGTATGATTTGACTGTTAAACTGCGTGTTTTGCACCAACAGGTACATGATACTCTTCCCCAAGCCTCTGAACCTCCTGGACACCCTATCAACCCTGGTACGTGGGTGCTAGTCCGAAATTTCCAGCGCAAGAGCAACGACGAGCCTCGCTGGATCGGCCCTCATCTTGTTCTTCTTTCGACAAGATCAGCAGTGCGAGTGAAAGGGAAGAAACACTGGATTCATGGTACCCACTGTAAGGTAGTCCCCTTGCCTCTGCCATATGACCAGTGGGTCAAGGAGGGTATCGCCGACTCAGAGACAGACATTGTACCTCGTTTTGTACCATTCAGTGACGCACGCTTAAGAGACACAGTTTCAGACCAAGAGAGTGACAATATTCTGCAGGAAGCTGTGCCACCATCAAATCGACTGGACACCACTGAGCCTGAACTTTTGTTTCAAGACCAAACAACACCTGGCCGTCTCCGCTATAATTTGAGACCAAGGCCCATGGACAAATAAAGATTTTCTTACAATTTCCCTTTTGACATTTTTTGCTCTCCCATCTGAAGGACTTTCTTGATTTTTGTTTTTCGAACCACCATCCGGGTTCTGCCGCAGGGTCGCGGTGCCAAGACTTTGGGGTACAGACCGAAGACACTAGGTCAACGGTTCTGGTTGGTCTAGGGCGTTTCCCTGGACTGACAGGCGTGCCCCTCAGCAGAAGAAACTCATCCGCCGCGAGCGGCCCGAGTAGAGGATGGAGTTTTTTAAGATGGAGAGACCAATTGAGGAAATGAACTCTAACGCAAGGATGTGTAGAATTGTAAAAAGTAAATGTTTTGTCTTTTTGTGCCTTTTTACACTGTGTAGTATCATAATGTTTATTGTAGGATTTGTGTTTTTCTCCGCTCAACAGCCCATTGAACCCACTGAACAGCCTATACCTCTTTCTACTGCCTCCTCTCACTCTTTTCACCCTTTGCCTGAGCACGAACAGACCAGACGATCAGAGTTCGTAAATAACTCGTTTATCCAGCTCTTGCACCAGCACCAACTAGTAATGAATACGACCAATTGCTGGGTGTGTGGGTTAATGCCACATACCATTAACAAGGGTATTCCCTACCTGGTGCTGCCGTATAGTTACAATGGATCGTCATGGGCATTCCAAACCATGTTTCTCTATGCTCTAGATACGTACTCCCCTCGCCAACCGCGTTCCATCAGACCTATCACCAATAATAAGGCTTTGATGAAAGGAGTTGCCGATATGAGTAGGGATATCGATGCATACTCATCCATTCCCAAAGAAGAGTTGAGACCTTATGTAGGATGGAACGCGACGGGGTATAGTATTAGTCTGGGTGAAAGACAGCGAAAAATCTCGTCTCCAATCTGGGTCGTACCCCACATGGGTCGGTTCTGCTTACAGGGTAATGGTCAGAATCCTAGAGCTCAACTGGGAAGAAGTGACTGTACTGAAACGTACACCTTCCCATCACAGTTTTCCCCTGCGTTTTTGGCTGCTAAGGGCACATATTTCATCTGTCATGACCGAGCATATACATGGCTGCCCCCTGATTTCTCGGGCACATGTTATATTGCGAACTTGCTACCGCCGACATTTACTGCCGCCTCTGACTATCACAAGACCAGAGTTGTGAGAGGTGTGATTAGTAAGGAGGATACTGCGGGTCAGGAAGCAGGAGACTTCTTCTTGGGTTTCCTGCCGTTTTGGGGACCTATGGTCAATAGTAGGAACCTGAGACAACTGACTCGTGTGGTTGAATCCACTGTCAATGTAACGGCTGGTGCCCTTAGTAATCTGACAGCTGAGCTCCAAGCGGATCGCCTTATGACTCTGCAGAACCGCATGGTTCTAGACGTTATTCTTGCAGACCGCGGTGGGGTATGCAAGGTCATCCAATCCAGTTGCTGCATTTTCATACCAGATAATGCTCCAACAGTGTATCAAGCCATCTCCAAGCTCCATAAAATATCTGAATCCATACACGTGGATAAGGGAGACTGGTCACTGGTGGGGTGGTTCTGGGAATTGGTATCTGCCTGGGGTTGGAAAGTTCTGATGGTCATTGGAATGATCCTAGCCATTCTTTTCCTGTTCTGTCTGTGCATACAGTGTGCTCCTGCGATATGTGGTCTCTGTGCTACCTTATGTGTAAGGAAACCTGTATCGAGGGACGAACTAAGTAATAGGATGATGCTACAGCAACATCTCCATGACTTTGCGGACATTGACCTAGACTCGGATTAAGATGAGTATAGTGATTGCCTATGTAAGGGCAAAAGGAGGGTCTGTCGTACTTTAATATTCGGGACCGCGTAGGGGACAGGGCCCTACCCCTGTCTATCTTGGTATTAGCGAACCGCAAATGGTAAATGCGGCATGTACGAGTGCTTTATATATCGTTATAGCTATGAATGCACTGTGTACACGTTATTCTGCTTCAACTACGCGGGTTCCATTTTGGAAGCAGTGGCCATCTTGTCATTGCCCTCACATAGGCTATAATGGAGTAAATACGGGCCTCATAGTACATGGGCTTTCCCTCTGACTTCTCTGTGACCTGGGCAGCTGGCTCTGCTGCCCCGGGTCAAACCGGTCTCACGAGCTCCCCTTCCTCCGTCCACCTGTGATTAGCATCAGGGTTTGACCCGTCATAAAACCCTTTCATTCTATACAATCCCCCGGCTAATCTCTTCCACACCTGCTTGCTCCTGCTTTATGACTTGTTTCCCAAAACAGGAGATGCTCATGTTTATTGGGGGGTCTGTTTACATCCGATGTGGGATCTGAACCTTACTGTGTAAATCATTGTGGGCTGGCCGAACTGGAATGTGGGATGGTCATCATGACTCTGCTTTTTCGTTTGTAATGTATACTTATAATGGCCATATCGTAAACCAAGGAATGTGTGCCTGGAGCATGATATTTTGTACTTAAGGAGAAGCCCGTTCCTATGATTTTCAGCAGTCTCCTGAGAACATACACGCTGTTGTACTTCTAGGATACCTGTCATTGGTCTGCAGCCAATAAACGATTCTTTGACTTCACCCAGAAGACTCTGTGTTTCTGTAGGTCCGGAACAGGGTGAACCCAGAAGTCATAGGGTGTGTGCCCCTGCACCGCTGGGTCTAAAATACCCAGTACTTCAGGTTTACAAAGTTTCCAAGGACATAAATCTAATTCAGTGTTTCAGTAAGTCACACACATGAGGGTATGCCATTCGTATACATTTCTGTTTCACAACCATTCTCCCTAAGCCATTGTGTAGAAGGTCACCTCATGGCATTCATAGAAAGCATCAGTCTATGGTTTGAAATTACTAGGTCAAAAAAGTATATTTTGTATGTTCCCTTTGCCTTCATTTTCCTTCTTGCACAGCCCCTGTGAAAACTGGTACAATTGGTGCGGATTGGCAGACTCTCTGCAGGTAATACGGCATTTTTTGGGCTCCGAAAGGTTTAAGGCTGTCATCTAATTTTAGATGATCTCATTAGATTCACATACCTGCAAACATTTTAAAACTGGAAATTGGGAAATTTTGGAAAAAAATGAGGGAATGTAGTTCCCCCTTTTTCCCAAATCGTTTTTATCCACACTCAGTGTGGGAGGGTATGCTCAGACGTGAGTCCCTTGCTCATTGCACCATCAGGATTCAGGCAAGCCGGGCCGACGAAGGCTGTGATGCCAGAAACCGGTCCCCGGAAGCTTGTTTCCTTTCCAGTATAAGAATTGGCTTGGTAGTTTGGTTTGCCCTGTTCCCATCATGCACTGGGACAGGTACAGACTAATTTGCATGTAGCCAGGTTCTGAGCTGGGATGGTGCAGTGAGCTAAAAAACGGTGATGGATTAAAACCATGATCTCTTGACTTGGTAAGAGTATTCTGCATCATTCAGAAACTCTATCCATCACCACCCCCTTTTTCCCAAATCGTTTTTATCCACACTCAGTGTGGGAGGGTATGCTCAGACGTGAGTCCCTTGCTCATTGCACCATCAGGATTCAGGCAAGCCGGGCCGACGAAGGCTGTGATGCCAGAAACCGGTCCCCGGAAGCTTGTTTCCTTTCCAGTATAAGAATTGGCTTGGTAGTTTGGTTTGCCCTGTTCCCATCATGCACTGGGACAGGTACAGACTAATTTGCATGTAGCCAGGTTCTGAGCTGGGATGGTGCAGTGAGCTAAAAAACGGTGATGGATTAAAACCATGATCTCTTGACTTGGTAAGAGTATTCTGCATCATTCAGAAACTCTGTCCATCACCACCCCCTTTTTCCCAAATCGTTTTTATCCACACTCAGTGTGGGAGGGTATGCTCAGACGTGAGTCCCTTGCTCATTGCACCATCAGGATTCAGGCAAGCCGGGCCGACGAAGGCTGTGATGCCAGAAACCGGTCCCCGGAAGCTTGTTTCCTTTCCAGTATAAGAATTGGCTTGGTAGTTTGGTTTGCCCTGTTCCCATCATGCACTGGGACAGGTACAGACTAATTTGCATGTAGCCAGGTTCTGAGCTGGGATGGTGCAGTGAGCTAAAAAACGGTGATGGATTAAAACCATGATCTCTTGACTTGGTAAGAGTATTCTGCATCATTCAGAAACTCTGTCCATCACCACCCCCTTTTTCCCAAATCGTTTTTATCCACACTCAGTGTGGGAGGGTATGCTCAGACGTGAGTCCCTTGCTCATTGCACCATCAGGATTCAGGCAAGCCGGGCCGACGAAGGCTGTGATGCCAGAAACCGGTCCCCGGAAGCTTGTTTCCTTTCCAGTATAAGAATTGGCTTGGTAGTTTGGTTTGCCCTGTTCCCATCATGCACTGGGACAGGTACAGACTAATTTGCATGTAGCCAGGTTCTGAGCTGGGATGGTGCAGTGAGCTAAAAAACGGTGATGGATTAAAACCATGATCTCTTGACTTGGTAAGAGTATTCTGCATCATTCAGAAACTCTGTCCATCACCACCCCCTTTTTCCCAAATCGTTTTTATCCACACTCAGTGTGGGAGGGTATGCTCAGACGTGAGTCCCTTGCTCATTGCACCATCAGGATTCAGGCAAGCCGGGCCGACGAAGGCTGTGATGCCAGAAACCGGTCCCCGGAAGCTTGTTTCCTTTCCAGTATAAGAATTGGCTTGGTAGTTTGGTTTGCCCTGTTCCCATCATGCACTGGGACAGGTACAGACTAATTTGCATGTAGCCAGGTTCTGAGCTGGGATGGTGCAGTGAGCTAAAAAACGGTGATGGATTAAAACCATGATCTCTTGACTTGGTAAGAGTATTCTGCATCATTCAGAAACTCTGTCCATCACCACCCCCTTTTTCCCAAATCGTTTTTATCCACACTCAGTGTGGGAGGGTATGCTCAGACATGAGTCCCTTGCTCATTGCACCATCAGGATTCAGGCAAGCCGGGCTGACGAAGGCTGTGATGCCAGAAACCGGTCCCCGGAAGCTTGTTTCCTTTCCAGTATAAGAATTGGCTTGGTAGTTTGGTTTGCCCTGTTCCCATCATGCACTGGGACAGGTACAGACTAATTTGCATGTAGCCAGGTTCTGAGCTGGGATGGTGCAGTGAGCTAAAAAACGGTGATGGATTAAAACCATGATCTCTTGACTTGGTAAGAGTATTCTGCATCATTCAGAAACTCTGTCCATCACCACCCCCTTTTTCCCAAATTGTTTTTATCCACACTCAGTGTGGGAGGGTATGCTCAGACGTGAGTCCCTTGCTCATTGCACCATCAGGATTCAGGCAAGCCGGGCCGACGAAGGCTGTGATGCCAGAAACCGGTCCCCGGAAGCTTGTTTCCTTTCCAGTATAAGAATTGGCTTGGTAGTTTGGTTTGCCCTGTTCCCATCATACACTGGGACAGGTACAGACTAATTTGCATGTAGCCAGGTTCTGAGCTGGGATGGTGCAGTGAGCTAAAAAACGGTGATGGATTAAAACCATGATCTCTTGACTTGGTAAGAGTATTCTGCATCATTCAGAAACTCTGTCCATCACCACCCCCTTTTTCCCAAATCGTTTTTATCCACACTCAGTGTGGGAGGGTATGCTCAGACGTGAGTCCCTTGCTCATTGCACCATCAGGATTCAGGCAAGCCGGGCCGACGAAGGCTGTGATGCCAGAAACCGGTCCCCGGAAGCTTGTTTCCTTTCCAGTATAAGAATTGGCTTGGTAGTTTGGTTTGCCCTGTTCCCATCATGCACTGGGACAGGTACAGACTAATTTGCATGTAGCCAGGTTCTGAGCTGGGATGGTGCAGTGAGCTAAAAAACGGTGATGGATTAAAACCATGATCTCTTGACTTGGTAAGAGTATTCTGCATCATTCAGAAACTCTGTCCATCACCACCCCCTTTTTCCCAAATCGTTTTTATCCACACTCAGTGTGGGAGGGTATGCTCAGACATGAGTCCCTTGCTCATTGCACCATCAGGATTCAGGCAAGCCGGGCTGACGAAGGCTGTGATGCCAGAAACCGGTCCCCGGAAGCTTGTTTCCTTTCCAGTATAAGAATTGGCTTGGTAGTTTGGTTTGCCCTGTTCCCATCATGCACTGGGACAGGTACAGACTAATTTGCATGTAGCCAGGTTCTGAGCTGGGATGGTGCAGTGAGCTAAAAAACGGTGATGGATTAAAACCATGATCTCTTGACTTGGTAAGAGTATTCTGCATCATTCAGAAACTCTGTCCATCACCACCCCCTTTTTCCCAAATTGTTTTTATCCACACTCAGTGTGGGAGGGTATGCTCAGACGTGAGTCCCTTGCTCATTGCACCATCAGGATTCAGGCAAGCCGGGCCGACGAAGGCTGTGATGCCAGAAACCGGTCCCCGGAAGCTTGTTTCCTTTCCAGTATAAGAATTGGCTTGGTAGTTTGGTTTGCCCTGTTCCCATCATGCACTGGGACAGGTACAGACTAATTTGCATGTAGCCAGGTTCTGAGCTGGGATGGTGCAGTGAGCTAAAAAACGGTGATGGATTAAAACCATGATCTCTTGACTTGGTAAGAGTATTCTGCATCATTCAGAAACTCTGTCCATCACCACCCCCTTTTTCCCAAATCGTTTTTATCCACACTCAGTGTGGGAGGGTATGCTCAGACGTGAGTCCCTTGCTCATTGCACCATCAGGATTCAGGCAAGCCGGGCCGACGAAGGCTGTGATGCCAGAAACCGGTCCCCGGAAGCTTGTTTCCTTTCCAGTATAAGAATTGGCTTGGTAGTTTGGTTTGCCCTGTTCCCATCATGCACTGGGACAGGTACAGACTAATTTGCATGTAGCCAGGTTCTGAGCTGGGATGGTGCAGTGAGCTAAAAAACGGTGATGGATTAAAACCATGATCTCTTGACTTGGTAAGAGTATTCTGCATCATTCAGAAACTCTGTCTATCACCACCCCCTTTTTCCCAAATCGTTCCCCCATTGACATACATTGAAGCAAAGACAAGTTTAGGCGGGAGCCAGAGAAAATAAAGCTATTTTTGGCTTAGAAGATCAGGAGTCTTTTGATTGAATCAGGACTGTTGCCATTAATGCATTCATCAGCCATGAGAAATATTTAGTAAATCAGACACAAAGAGGTTTTGGTACTGCACGCATTTGCACTGAGGGTCGCTATATGCTAGATTGCCCATGTAGAAAAGAGAAGATGTAATGGAAAGACACAAACAAAAACAAATTGCCCTTTCAGGATGCCATCTAAGAAAACAGTTGTATCATCGATGCTGGCTGTTTACAATTTTAAGGACTATTGGCAGAAATGCTGTTGATGCGGTCCTTTCGCAATCTGTAGCTTTTTATGCCATACCCTTGTGCATCTCTCTTTCATGTTGTGCCCCATAACTCATTGCTGAACCTCTGAAATTAACCTATTGTTTAACGATAATCTTCATTACTCTTTGTCCCAGTCCTAATTATTTAAGCCCTGCTACCCCTGCCAACCCCTTCCCATCTCTACTGTCATCGAAGCATAGTCCTACTTTTGTTTTGGACTAACAGCATACGTCCCTCCCTTACCGTTTTACTTCCTGCATTCACAAGCCCAATTTAGCAAGGCCTTGTAGGGAGGGAAGGAGTGAAACGTACTGGGACAAGGAGGTCCTGATTCAGAGTAATGAAGATAACCAGTAAGTAATAAGATCATTAGCTCCTCAGTGTCACACTTTATCCCACTCTTAATTGCTGAGGATGTCCACACGCCTCGAAGGCACTGATAACATTTCAGATAGAACTTTAATAACTCGGGGGCATATTATCAAGAAACGGCGTTAAGATTATCGCCGCTTTAGCGGCAGAAAACTACCGCTAAAGCGGCGATAATGGGCTTGATAATATGCCCTTGAGAATTCCCATAGAAGGCCATGTTCTGGTTTCATGGGCTTCTATTGGAATTCTCTGCGGCATATTATCAAGCCCATCATCGCCGCTTACGTCAGTTTTCTGCCACTAAAGCGGCGATAATTTTAACGCTGTGCTTGATAATCTGCCCCAAAGTTCCTTCCACATCAGGAGCATTCTCCAAACTTGCACACAATTACATCATTGTAGTTTTTTAACACTCCTGTAGCACAGTTTAATTAATCATTTGCATTCACCTCTATTCTATTGTGTGATACAAAAGTCTTAAGAGTGAACCAAGTGGCTGCCTTAAATATCTCCTGTTGGGAAGCTCCAAACTCTGGAGTTAAACGCTTGCCTAAAGGCCTATTTTAGCCATCTTCTCACTAATGAACCTAGCTCCATCAATCTTTTACCAACATGATGGGCAACAAAAGACACAATCGCCGGCACCCATGAGACGTCTGCTGTATCAAGAGTTTTAAATGGCTTGTGAGCATTTATGAACTACAGACAAGTCCCAGAAATGTGTAAGCCAAGAGTCCCCAATGTTCCAATGGCCTCCCCTGTTATGGTGAATTTTCCTCTAATTGACCTTTATGCACTCTAATTCTTTTTCTAAACCTCCTCTCTGCCTACCTTTACCTTTGACGCTGTATCTACCCAGTGTCACCTTAAAGATTTTATATTTCAACTGCTCTTGTGTGACGTCTTGCTGAAAGCTTAAAAAATAATCCGGTACTGTTGGGTATTATTCTTGCTTAAATTGGAGAAAAATAAATAACGTTTTTCTGAACAGGGGCCCTCAAAGTATGCCTTGCCCTAAGCCCCCACAATTCTTGAGATGGCACTGCCCGCCTTTATGTGGTAAAAGAGTTGATGAATAAACAAGGCTGGATAAAGCTTCACCATTAACACATTGGGGCTGGTGAAATTAAGTTTTTTGACCTTACGGGAGCGCCGTAGGTTTCTATCGCTGACGCTAGGCACTTCCGTGTTTTGCGCCACGCCCACTCGGAGACAGCAAAAGACAGTTTGAAGAAGTTTCCAAGTGCAAATATGTTTTTCTCATTCTCAATGGGGAAGGCTCTAGGAAAATCACCGCAGAGCGGGCATCGAAAATGAGCTATTGATCGTGTCAGATAGAAAAGGTACCCTTTATGTCCGTCTAATTGAAACTTTGCAGATTTGGAGCTGTCTCGTGAATCGGCGAGAGTCCCCCCTCCTCCTTCACAGGCCCGAGATTGGCGCGTCTCCACAGCGAGTCACCGAGCAGCCCGCTGATGTGATGGAGCGTGACACATTGGTAATTTTCCACCAGTGCGCGCTCCCATAAGTGGCAGAATCAATGATCGGCGGCGAGAACCGATTCATTATGAGCTTCCAGTTCGAGAGCGGTCAAGTCTGTAACTTAAACAGAGGACCTTGAACGGACCTTCTAAGTGGCAGGAAGGAATAAACTGTCGTGAGCAATGCAAACGGATGCACCATTCATTAGTGTTTTCCTATTGAACCACAGTCTAATGATAGTATTGCAGCATGTACAAAAAGGCCGAGGATACTCCTACACTATTATCCGACATAAAGGACACCCATGCCTTAACTTCGAACTATCAGCACAGCTACCCTTACTACTTCGAATCACAGTGAAGCAGGGGTCAAGCAATGTAAGAAATAGTCAGGCAGTAATTTTTCTGCCAGGTTGTAATGCCTGGAAAGAGATAGAATACACAACAAATGTCTCTGTGTCAAGGTAAGCAGGAAAACACTTGAGCAATCCCTATAAGCAGCTGCAGGGTCATATCAGGAGCACGAATTGTAAATGGGTCTAACCTATAAGCCGGCGGGGCTGGCAGTCCTTGCACCAGCAATCCTACATCACATATATGCACTTTTAATGGTGGCTCCAACATTTTAAATCAGTATATATTGCCTGTGTTGGAATGGTGTGAGAATGCATTTGTAAGGTGTCTACTTTCCACCAAGGAAATGTGTTCCGACCAGCTTGGAACAACCAGTGCCTAATTTGAGCTGGTGGTTGCCGATTGGGCCCACCAGCACCCATTTTTAGGAACCAGCACTTATTCTCAACCGACTTTGATCCAGAGCAAGAGAGAGAAAAAAACAAAAGGGGAAAAGATTGAGGAAGGGAAAGATGGAAAAACAGTGTCAACGGGTGAAAGCAGGGATGAAACAGAACCTATAGGAGTGGAGTAAAGGGGCAGGCAGGGTCTAGTGGTGCTGGCAGATGAACACAGACAAGACAGAAGTACTGGTCTTTGGCAACAGCTGCAACACATGGACGACTCCTGGTGGCCATCAGACCTAGGGCCCACAACCACGCCCTCCAACCACGCCAGAATCCTCAGAATCATCATTGACAACAAGCTCGCTATGAAATCACAGATCAACGCCGTCTCCTCCACCTGCTTCCTCACTCTGCACATGCATTGTAAGATCTCCAAGTGGCTACACCTACACTCAAGACGCACTGTGACGCAAGCTCTCATCACCAGCCAACTGGACTATGGCAATGCTCTCTACGTAGGAATCGCCGCACACCTTCTATAGAGACTTCAAACCAAACCGAACACCACGGCCAGATTCATCGTTGGCCTTTCCAGATGAACCAACGTTACACCCCACCTCAGTAAACTCCACTGGCTTCTGTTAGACTTGGGGGTCTCTAGTTGTTGACCTCTGAGGCGGAAGCCGGAGGTGTGTTTGTTTGTATCTTGTGCCATTTTAAAACTGAAAACTTATTTCCTTCACTGCTTTTAAAACTGCACTCACCTGCTCTGAAGCGCTCGCTTCTAGCGCCTTGCAGGCTCACGGAATTCCCCCTGACACAGCCGATTGAGCGCTGAGACAGGGAAACTCCCCTCCACCCGCCATCGCCGCTCGAAGGGCAGACACGCCCACTTCGAGGCCACGCCCCCTTGTAGTATTTAAACGCTGATTACTAGCGCGGCTTCAATCTTGTTGTTGACCTCTGAGGCGGAAGCCGGAGGTGTGTTTGTTTGTATCTTGTGCCATTTTAAAACTGAAAACTTATTTCCTTCACTGCTTTTAAAACTGCACTCACCTGCTCTGAAGCGCTCGCTTCTAGCGCCTTGCAGGCTCACGGAATTCCCCCTGACACAGCCGATTGAGCGCTGAGACAGGGAAACTCCCCTCCACCCGCCATCGCCGCTCGAAGGGCAGACACGCCCACTTCGAGGCCACGCCCATTTCCCTCTTCCCCAAATGTGCCGGCCATACCAGCGCAGCGGACGAGCGCAGCGGGAGCGCCTAAGGCAAGCCCGTCTGCGCCCGTCCGCGCACGATCGGGCCTCGGGCCAGACTCTATGCCGGATTGTGCCACCAAAAGGGTAAGCTACTGTCGCCGAGACCTACTCAGCCTCAGACCAACTAAAAACAGCACTTGCCATATTATGCATGATCCCAATGCTCCTTACACTAGCTGCAATACTTGTAAACCTGAAAAGTTACTCCTTCCCAGCCGGGCGGCCCCACCCCCAGGCCTCAAAATAGCGACACTTAACTGTAGATCGCTTCCCAAGCACGCCCTACTCATCAATCATCTGATTGTCGATCACGATCTGGATATACTTTTCCTCACCGAAACGTGGATCACCGGGCATTCTAACTCGGACATAGTCTTGGCCTTACCCCCTGGCTTTCTTATCATGTCCCAACCCCGCCCCTTGGGTAGAGGAGGTGGATTAGCCATCATCTATCGAGACTATTTCGCCTGTCGAACCAGTGAGGTTCTAAGCCAGGAGTCGGAGAGCTGCCTCTTTATGATCCAGCTCTCTCCGACCAACTCCCTGTCAGGCCTCCTGGTGTATCGGCCCCCAGGGCATTTCTGCCCCTTTTCTGCCGCTTTCTTGGAAACCGTCTCATCCTTGGCCCACCTAACATCTAATTTTTTGATAACAGGAGACCTTAACATACATTTCAATGACCCACTCGATTCAGTGGCATCTGATCTAATCTGTGAACTAGGAGCCCTTGGCCTCTCCCTTGTCAATTCAGGAGCCACGCATATGAAAGGACACCTGCTCGACCCCGTGTTCTCGAACATTCCTTCTCTTCAATTCACAAACTCCCTCCCCCTCCCGTGGACGGACCATTTCCTGGTCTCGGCCCACCTACCAGGGATATTCAAGAAACCCCAAAAACCTACAACTTACACCAAGGACAGATCATGGGCCAGACTCTCGGTGGAAGACTGGGCTAATGCCCTGGACGCCACGACCCCCAGTCTCACGGCTGATCCTTCCACCGCGGATATCCAGTTCAGAGACTGGATCTCCTCTTCCCTGGACAGTTTCATTCCCATTAAAAATCGGGAGAATAAAAATAGGCTTAAGGGCCATGCTCCATGGTATAACACCGAACTAAGAGCTCTCCGCAAAGAGTGTAAAAAGGCCGAGAGACTGTGGAGAAAAGACTGGCTCCATAGTAACAAAGACATGTATCACAGCTCGGTAAGACGCTACAAATCAGCCCTTAAGCTAGCCAAAGCTGCATTCTATGACAGCAGAATAAAAAACGCCACCAACTCGTCAAAAGAATCTTACCTGATAGTTAAAGAACTGTTAAACATCCCAATAACACCCTCCTCTCACTCCCCTCCTCCAGACAGAAGTACGGATCTGGCCAACTACTTCGACTCCAAAATCTCGAGGATATTGGACTCCCTTCCAACCATCAGCCCACCTATCCACACGGATATAGAGGCCGGCAACAACAGCCCACGGCTGTCCACTTTCAGAGCAGTTTCCCTTACCGAGGTATCGTCCACGCTGGATAAAATGAAAAGCGGATCTCCCCTTGACCCAGCCCCGGTTAGATTCCTGAAAACCGTGTCGACCAACATAGCCCCTACCATCAGGGATCCTATCAACACCTCTCTCTCCCAAGGAACGGTGCCCTCCAACTGGAAGAATGCGGTTGTCAGGTCCCTGTTGAAAAAGCCCCAACTTAACCCGGACGACATGGCCAACTACAGACCTATTTCGCTGCTCCCATGTGTCAGCAAAATTGCGGAGAAACTAGTGAATGCGCAATTGTCACAATTTCTTGAGACAAACAATCTTCTGCGTCAATCCCAAACAGGATTCCGGCCCGGCCATGGCACGGACACTGCCCTCCTCTCCGTCATCGAGGAGGCAAGGTGTATCCTGGATTCAGGAGGATCAGTGGCAGTGATCCTCCTGGACCTCAGTGCCGCCTTTGATACGGTGGACCACCGTGTCCTTCTCCATCGCCTGGCCAGGGCAGGAATTGTGGGAACTGCA
This sequence comes from Triturus cristatus, assembly GCF_964204655.1. NCBI lineage: Eukaryota > Metazoa > Chordata > Amphibia > Caudata > Salamandridae > Triturus > Triturus cristatus. The sequence continues at coordinate 1,007,314,085 of NC_140593.1, forward strand.
CAAGCATGGATTGAATCCTTCCTATCCGGCCGCTCTTTTCAGGTGTGGGATGGTAACTCACGTTCAGACTCACTATCACTCAAGAACGGAGTTCCCCAGGGATCATCGCTTAGTCCCACCCTGTTTAATGTATACATGGCCCCGCTAGAAGATGTCGTGACCCCATACGGGATAAAAATAATAAACTATGCTGACGACACTCAACTCGTCGTTTCCTTGTCCCACCTGGATAACCACCCAGACAGCCTGCTGAACTGTCTCCAGGACATCCACACCTGGATGTGTGAATCCTCCCTGAGGTTGAATGGTGCAAAAACCGAAATCATGCTCCTGGGCAATAAATGGACGTCCATCCCTCCATCAGTTTGGCCGGACGCCTTCGGTGAAATTCCCATACCAAAAAAAGAGATCAAAACATTAGGAGTATGGTTGGAACCTGACCTCACCATGAGGACTCAGGCTGTCAAAACAGCTGGCACCTGTTTTGGTCTCTTGCGATCTGTTCGCAAGATCCTCCCTCTTCTCCCCCTCCCATCCAGGAAACTACTGGTCCAGGGGCTCATCTTAGCCAGGCTCGACTACAGCAATTCCATCTATCTTGGGGCACCGGAATTCACCCTCGCTAAACTCCAACGCACCCAAAATGCGGCGGCTAGGCTCATTATGAACCTCCCACCCAGAGCCTCAGCCAAGCCGGCTCTTAAGGCCCTACATTGGCTCCCTGTCCGCCAGAGAGTAGAGTTTAAAGCCTTGTGTACCACCCATAAGCTCATCAACGGGGTTGGTCCGGCCGCTCTGAAAGACCTGGTTATCCCCTACAAAGCCCCCAGACTCCTTCGCTCCGACGCCGAACATCTGGCCACTGTACCAAAATTCAAGAAGGCTCGCACCGGTGGTCGCCGCTTCTCGGTCAAAGCTTCCACAGGATGGAATTCTCTTCCACGCAGTCTACGTCTGGAATCCTGTCACGCTCTATTCCGAAAAAAACTTAAAACCTTCCTGTTTCCCAAATAGTCCATCCCCTCCTCCCCCTCTCCTGGTCCACATAGATTTATAGCGCGGGGATGCCTACGGGTCACCAGGCGCTTTAGAAATCACAAAATAATAAAATAAATAGTTGGCACAGGTAGGTACTTGTGACAAATAGGGACCCTCACCTCTAGTCAGGGTAAGGGGGTACACTCCTAAAATAACCCCTGCTCACCCCCTTGGTAGCTTGGCACGAGCAGACAGGCTTATCTCAGAGGCAGTGTGTAAAGCATTTGTGAACACATACAGTAACCAAGTGACAACACTACAGATGGACACCACACAGGTTTTACCACAAGACCATTAAACGACAAAAACACACAATACTGTTACTTTAGATAGTAGAATTTTGCTTAGTTCTCTTAAGTTCTTAAACGCAACACTTTAAGTCAATGTACCTTTTAGATGCGACAAGCAGGGCAACAAAAGTGTTGCAACGATGTTGATGCAATGAAGTTTTTGGTGCAAAGAAATAAAGATGTGAAGATCTTCAAGATGCGGCACGCTTCTCCGATGTTGCGAGAAGACTCAACTCGATGCTTCAGCTGCAGCGGCGTCACCCTTTACGCGATGCGACGACAGCAGCCTTGGCAGCGACACTCTTCTCCGACGTTTGCGAGACGCTTCCGCTCGATGCGATGTTGCAGCGGCGACACCCCTTTACACGATGCGACGATAGCAGCTCCGACGGCGGCATGCTTCTCCATGGATGCGAGGTGCTTTTCTTGATGCGGTGCAATGCGACAACTACGATGGCTGCGATGGCGACACGCTTCTTCCTCGATGCGAGACTCTTCTCTTGATGTGGTGCAATGCGACAACTATGATGGCTGCGATGGCGACATGCTTCTTCGGCGTTGCGGGACACTTCCTGGATGATGCGAGACGCTTCCGCTCGATGCGATGCTGCAGCAGCGACACACTTTACAAGATGCGACGACAACAGCTCCCATGGCGGCACGCTTCTCCTTCTTGAGTCACGCTTCCAGCTCCTTGCGACACGCAGTCCCTCAGAAGGCCCAACAACAGCAGGAGGCACTTCCAAAGACTCTGGGGAGCTGGGGGGTGAAGTCTGTTGTTCCTGAGACTTCAGCAGGAGGCAAGCTCTTTTCCAAGCCCTTGGAGATCCTTCACAACTTGAGCAAACGTACACACAAAGTTCCTTTCTCCTCTCTTTGACAGTAAGGCAACCACTGCAGGCCAATCCCCCAGGTTCAGGGATAGTTTCCTCCTCAGCTTCTTCTGGTTCCTCTCTCATTAGAGGTTCTTCTTGTTTTCCCAAAGTGATCTAAATTCTTGGGATCAGGGTCCCAATTTTTATACCCAGAAATCCTTTGTCCTCTGAAGGCAGAGGGGCCTTTGCCCAGTCCAAACCAGTTCCTGAGCACTCTGTTTACCAGACTTCTCCTTTCCTTTCACAGTGCAGGGCAGAAACATTAGACACCCCACAGGAGGTAGAGCCAGTATTGTGGAAGGCAAGTACAGCCCTGGAGCACTTTGTTGACAGGATTCCTTCTCTTCATTCACTGTGCAGGGCAGAGACATCAGCCACTCCCCAGGGGGTGGAGCCAGCATTGTGGAAGGCAGGCACAGTCCTATTCAGGTCCCAGGTGAAACTCCTCCCACCCATCTAGATGCAGATCTCGCTATTCACCACTGGGGCACCTCACCCTGTCTCCTGGAATTCTCCAGCCCTGTCACTCAAGCTCCAGACAAAGGAATACACACAGCCTAGCAGAGGCAGGTTTGAATGGTTAGACAAGAAAATGCCTAAGTGGCATTTTCAAACCCAGAATGTTAAAACCAACTTCACTAAAAGTTGTATTTTATCATCCTGAGTTCAGGCATACTAAATTCGAATTTCTACCATGTTGTCTGAGTCAGTTAGGATTATAAGATGTAATAACCAAACTGCCCATTCTGGCCTATGGAGTACAGGTAGCCTTGCAATAGTGAAAAACGAAAATGGCTGTAATTCACTATTAGAACATGCCACACACACCAGGGCATGTCCTACCTTATCCGTACAATCCACCCTGCCCTTGGGCCTACCATAGGGGTGTCTGATATGAAGAAAAGGGAAGGTTTAGGGACTGGCAAGTGGGTGCACTTGCCCAGTCAGCATGACAGTACCAGACTGCACGCAGGCTCTGCAATGGCAGGCCTTAGACACACTTTTACAGGCTGCTTCTGTGGGTGGCACAACCAGTGCTGCAAGCCCACCAGCAGCATTTGGATTTACAAGCCCTGGGCACTCCTGGTGCACTGTACTAGGGTCTGACAGGTAAACCAAACCAACCAATCATGGAATCACTAATTCGTACAATAATTTACAATAGGGAGAGCATATGCACGTTAGCACTGATCAGCAGTGGTAAAGTGCCCAGAGTCATAAAACTGCCAACAACAGGTCAGAAAAAATATAGGAGGAAGGCAAAAAAGTTCAAGGGGGACCCTGCAAAAAGGGCCAAGTCCAACAGCTTCCTATACAGAAGAGATGCCAATTCAAGTTGCTGACCCACACACATGGGTCTACACAACCAAGGACCTGCCTACATTAACCACCGCCTGAACATCCACCGACCATTGAGGTGAATATGCTCCACCTCCCTTTCACCTGCCCATACTCCCAGCCTCTACCGAAGCAGAAGTGGAGGATTCTCCTTCTCCCACATCATAGCAAAGACCTCGAACAACCTCCCCAAGCACCCCTGGACCATCACCCCACTTCCGAAATTCCAAATGGCCATCAAGACCTGGCTGTTCAAATATGCCTCCGGGGCCTGCAAGCGGCTGGATACCCTATTGAGTGATTAGCTGCGCTTTATAAATCCTGATTGATTGATTGATTAAACAGGCATGAGGTGGAACCAAGACTAGGTAGCGTTAGTGGCCAAGGCTTCTGAACAAAATTTTAATCCCAGCACTTACTGCTTTACAATCAAACACTAAGTACAATGGATCAAATACATTTGTCAGCTGGAGAATCATCCCAGCAGGTGACGCCTCTCAACCCAGATCTTTAGCTAAATGTGACCCTTGAAAAAAGCCTGCATACTGTCCAGCAGTAGATACTTTGTCCATTTCAAATATATGGCCTAAGCGTTCTCATGAAAAAGGTGTTTAATGTTCTAATTAAAGGCCAAATCCTCAAGCTGCTGTTTATGTATGTGGTAGTGGGCACACGTGTAAAATCTTTTAACTCAATTTTTCCTTTTATTTTTCTCATTTTGCAACCTTTGCAAGATGTGAAGCTCCCATTTTTTAAAATAATAGACGGCCTGAAAGCTCTTCATGGCAGCACAAACTTCTCCCTTGTCTCGAAGGGGCCCTGGGGCCTCTTGGCAGATTATCCTTTTGTTGCTACAGCGAAGCGAGGGCCTCCGCCTCCAATGGTCAGCCATATATGGACTGCGAGCCACTGGCACTTGCCCTAGCCCTGGGCTTTGCACCCATTGCACCCTAATTGTGCAGTCCACTCAGCTTTTTTTGTGTCACTCACGATTACCAGTTGGTAAGGACCAGAAGAGAGTTAAGTCTCAGCATTGCAGACTGACCCAACAACTGCCACAATGACGTAATCGGCAACATCTTGGAGCAGGAAATCCTCAGATGGGGCTGCAAGGGGTTCTCTATGCCTTGGTGAATCAGGTGAAATCAGGAAACCTTGCCTGTTTTCACCAACTTTGCCAGGCAGTAGGGGTAATAACTTCACCCATCCATGCATGCAGTAATGCTGACACACAAAGACAACGTATACTGCAAATTGGCTTACATGTTTGAAAATAATTATGCCAGGGTTCTTTTTTTGGGTAGACGTATGTGTTCAAGCAATCATAGCCCCACTGGTAGCATGCTGGACCATGATGGATGTACTAACAAAGACCTTTTTCTCGCTCATACTTTTCTTCCTTACTCTGGTTGAATGCCATCAAAAACCAGGTTTTGAAGCTGTCGTAGTGATGCACAGGTTGACCTGAAGTTCATAAGCAAAGTTGTCAGGAACTAGGAATTAGGGGGATATATGTACAACACTTTGTAGCTCAGCTTGTCACTGATAAGTCACAGGGGGTATTTGCATGTTCTTCATCTGTGCTTTTGATATCAGGTTTCAGAGTTCATGGTTCCTCTGCTTGAGTTCTGCTGCCCATTATTACATGCAAGCCTTTCTATCTCTTATAGACAGGAGGTGCTGATTAGTAGTTAAATTATTCAGTGCAGAAACTCAGGCCACGATTCAAAAAGTTTTAGCTTGGGGTTTGCTTTACTTTTTGAACACAGGCCCGATGCAAAATCCAATTGGGCATTCACAAATCAATGCAAATGGCGATGTGCCTTCGTTTGTAACAAAAAGTAATGCAGCGCAATGTGCTGCCTTGCATTAATTTGCACCTGGGAGGCATTTCATGGGTTGTGCATGTACATCCATCTATGGGTGTTGACTCAAGTCCATATCTACAAAGACTTGTAGCCATGGATTTACTCCAAATTCAAGGCCATATCTTTATTTTTACTCGTTTTTTTTCTCTTTCCACATTTACTGCATTCTGCAGCACACTTTCGTAGAGGAAATAGCCTTAAAACATAGGTGTTGTGTGGTAAGCAACCCCTTGATACACAAAAACTATGCAGACACAACTCAGAAACACTTGCACTATGGAGCAAGAGTGCCTTCTAAAAAACTATATGATTGCACCAAATCATTTAACATTAATTTTGTTTCCTATCCATTCTGATAATGCCCACACCTTTTCAGGCACGTCTGGAAATGTGGATGAATTGCAAAAAAAGAAAATAGCAAAATGTTCAATGTGGTGGAGGCATGAAGCCAAATCTGTTTTTCGATTTTATTCTGTTGTTACAAGGGCACATAGTGTTTTTTTGCCAAACCTATCTTTTGATGTTAGTGTATAAAAAACACTTGAAGATAGTCAACATCTGCTCAAATGAGTATTTTACAAGCACCCCTTTTCACCCTGGAGATTAGTCAATCCAGACATTAACCCCTTGCAAGCTGGAAGCTGCAAGTTAGTAGTTGGTGAACAGTGTGGGCCATGAATATAGATCATATTTAAACCATCTGTTTCACGTTGGTGCCTACTAGGTGTGTCAACTGCGTGTGTAAGAGTTCAAGATACCTTCATATGTCTTTCTGTGCAAAATACTTTTTCAAAGCTGTGCTGTTTTAGGCCCAGATAGAGCTCTTCACAAGTTGTAGCTGTCAACAAAACGACTAAATGCAGTGGCGTTCTTGTAAAAATATGTATTGAACCACCTGATCACTCAGCATCTGCCATGTTTCTGAAAACACCACCACTACAAGCCTTTGCAGAAGTTCAGTCACTTTTAGTTGCTCCAAAATTGTGCAACACAAGCACTTCCAACCTCTTTTTGCACACATCCAAAATAAAGTACCTAAAGGCAGATCATTCTGTTGTGTTAAATGTTCAAGCATTACCACTTGCACGCTCTCCCATCGGTTCAAGCCTGATCACAAACTCATTTATTTACTCACTTTCTAACTTACACCAATCACAGTTCACCACCTCCTTTGCCCACCTACTTACTAATTCATACCAATGCTTACTCATTCACAAGCCAGCTGAAAATTCCTTTACTTGCACTCAGAATCTCTCCGACTCAGCTGCTCAAGTATGTACTCACTCACTCACTCACTCACTCACTCACTCACTCACTCACTCACTCACTCACTCACTCACTCACTCACTCACTCACTCACTCACATTTAAGATGTATCTAAAATATAAGGATTTGGAAGTCTGTGTTTCCAATACCAGCCCCTGCAACACTGACCATTGGCAAGCCACATTTCCATGTTGTGTCTCAGTTTAACTAATCAAGAACCTTAAATGAATCCCTGCAAATAATTAGTCTGAAATGAAGAAACTGACATGCGGCTAAGGTCCCCAGTCCGCCCCCTGGGCACACATGGAACACAGCTGACTTGTAATTGGACAATGAGATGGGATCCAACTTGTTAGGAGGCAACCCTATTCCACGCACAGAATTCACTCTCCCATTCTGCCTACTAGCAGCACTTTGAACATTTATTTGGGTATAAAGTAAATGAACAGCAATAACAAAAAACATAAACACGGTTATTTGCACTCGCACTCAGTAGCCTTATTAGCAATGTGGTCATTAGCATTGTGCGTTTAATGAGATGTTCAGGGCTCTGTGGACTAGAGGTGAATATAGTTCAAAGTTTTCATGTCTATTACCGTCTGCTCTCACTCAAGAGATCCCTATAAAATGGAGATTATTTAAGGAAGTTGCCTTGTTATCGAGTGGTGAATTTGAGAGCTCACAGGAAGGAGATGGGGGGCGGACAAGACAGGTTTTGTGTAGAAATGTTTGAACATGAATACCTTACACACTCACTACTATAACACTTATGTATGGATGTGCAACTTGCAAAGGTTTGTGAGAAGGTAGAGCTGCTTGTCCAAGCAAAGCTTGCGATATTTACATAAAAAGAGGAACCTCTTAAGTGGTGCTTAACTATTACCTTTGCCATGATGGGCGTCATGGGGAGGTGGGTGGACTGTCGCAACTCAGGAGTGGATGTTTATCAGAATATCGACAGCAAAGGTGTCGTCCTACAAAAATATTGACTCTAAAATATTGGCTACTGCCATCAAGATAAATGCATACAGGTAAGCAGGGATGCTTCAATTATGTGGCATGGTAGGAGCAAATTGCGCTGCAGGGTTGACTACATATTGCACCAAAATATGCATAATGCATCACATTTTGGGATAAAATTACTTCATTATTTTGATATTTTTACTTGTGATAACTATGTATGAGCAAGGGTTTCACCTCTTAATACTCATTACCAATCAAGCACTCTTGGACCGCATTGAAGGATGCTCCAACAGCTGCAAGGAACTCTTCTTGATCATCAATGATTTCACCTCCACAATTTCTAACCACCTGCCATTTTGATGTGAACTCAAGACTAGCTATCCAGGCAGCACTTATTCACGCGGCAGATCAACATTCTAAGGGTCTAACTCCTATTTACATTTGCCCATATTTAATCCATGCTTCTGTTCTTCTATCACTTGCAGGATGCCTTCAAGTTCCGGCGAGATCTTGCAGCTATCGCGGAGTGGATGTCAGCTAACTGTCTCCAGCTTAACGCCAGCAAATCTGAGGTTTTTCTGGTAGGGAAAGACTGAGCTGTGGAGCGAGCGCTGGTGGTCGGCGTTCCTGGGAAGTGCCCCCGCCCTCAAACAGGTGGTTAAAAATCTGGGTGTATGGGTAGACTCGGCCCTCAGTTTCCAGGTCAAACCAAAAAAGATGCGGGGACCTGCTTTGGACTCCTGCGTGGGCTCAAACCTTTGCTAGGTTTCTTTGATCCTCCCACTCATCAAGTCATCATCCAGGCCACCATCATGTCCAGGTTAGACTATACCAGCTCTCTTTACCCCTGGGTTAACAAGGCTGAAATTCTACGACTGCACAGAGTTCAAAATGCGGCTGCTGGAACTCTCCCTGGCCTTCCTAGGACTTGTCCCACGACTTACGCCATCCGCTGACTCCATTGGTTGCCGGTGGCTAGGCGCGTCGAGTTCAAGTCCCTCTGCATTGCCTTAAAAATTATGAATCTCTCCTCCCCTAGCATTCTGGCAAACTTGCTCTTACCTTATAAACCCACTCGCCAACTTCAATCTATGGGCCAGATTCTGGCGGTTGTCCCTTGGGTGAGGAAGGTGCGCGCAGGAGGACGTTCCTTCCGCACTTTGGCGGCTAAACTTTGGAACTCTCTCCCTGTCCACATCCGCAGCATGGACAACTACCTGGCTTTTCGTAAGGCCATTAAAATTCACCTTTTCCTCTGACTTAGGATCTGACCTCTTTCTGCAGCCTCCCAATTTCTCTGCCGGTCAGCGCTGGGACAGCTATGCGCTATATAAAACCCTGTAACATAACATAACTTCTAATCAGCCGCAGCCCCAGGCTAGTTTTTCTTTCTGGGTTACCCCAGGCCAAACCTGCTACCTTGGTACATACTTACGATCTATAGTTTATCATGTGTGGTATATGTTTTCATTGATGGTGCCTTTGACTTTCCTGCCTCCGAGACACATAAGGAACCTGACCTACAGTCCTAGAACATTATACTACTTTTCCTCTATACTCCAGCTATTTACCTGAGACTGCATCACTGGCTCATATACCAGGTCCTTTCTGTCCCACATGGCAACAGTGTACTATAACTACCCTGTTACCAGCTGTTTCTGTATGCGTTCTTAAAGTCTTCCATTCTTGCCCCCAGATCTGCCCATATTTCCAAACCCATGCGGCTCAATTTTCTTAATCCCACTATTGTGAATGAATGAATGAATAATCGACTTGTAGAGCGCAAACAATGCCCAAAGGCATCAAGGCTTTCGTAACTGTCTGATTTTGCTGTCCAAGCCTCTACTGGCCATGTCCTGACCCCTGGTTGCACCTCATGTCTAGTGCTCTACAAGGCATTTGTCCCAGGGAAAGAGAGCTCTCATCTGATTGGGTGATGGGTAGGTCTGTCAGTTTTGCAATATCAAATCTGTTTGGCCGAGGTGTTTACCTAGCTCTAAAGCATATTTTAAAATGTCTAATTTATATGAAGATCACTCCTCTTTGCAAAATAAATTCACAAACAGTTGCAGAGACTGCTGACTATATGCAAATTTGCCGCGATATTCTGTACTAGCGAAGGAGCTCACTGTTATTTATATGTGTTTGTATTCCCTGTGACAAAGGCCGGGCGCAATGTGACAGATTACCTTTTTTCACTTTTTGCTCAATGCCTTGTACACTTTCTTAACCAATAAATTGCTTAGGATTTGTTTTTCAATACATTTGGGATTGCTTATGTCAGGAGTTTTGCGTCCTTTGAATAAGGAGTCAACATTTGGATTTAAACTTTAAAATCGAAGAGTTCTGCTACTTATGTGGACTTTAGATGTAGAGATCTGCTCACTTTCATGCAACTTTTCAAATGAAGTTGATTTATGCTACGTACAACTGTTTGCTGGGTTCCTGACATGGATTTATATCTGGGAAATGTGTGACTTTAGACATGCAACCAATCTAAAAGGCCCAAAGTATGTCTCAGAACCAACAATCAATAGGTTTCCTATGGTGTGCTTTGGGGTTTAGGACGGCTACAAACATCCCATTTTTTTGTGGACACTGTGACCAGTCCTGAACCTTTCGTTCACTAATCATGCATGCAGGGGTGCTGCTGAGGGGTTCTCGAGTCTGGACTGGTGCCTGGGGAGAGTTCGGGGTTGATGAATCGGCGGCTAGACTGTATCTCTACCAGATATTACGTTACCGAAGGTAAGTAACTTTTACTTCAACACCCCATCAGGGGTAGTAAGTGCTATATAAATGCAAACCATTTTACCGCTTCTATCCCTTCAATATCCTTCTCAATCCAAATAAATGACTAACATATCTACCACTCAAATCACTTTCATATTTCACTATACTAATTCACCACTAATCCTTTATGGGTTCCGTAGTAGCGTGCTACTCGCCGAAAAAGCGCTTCAACGCCTCGTCAGGGTAGTAAGCGCTATATTAATGCAATTACAATACAGTACAATACAATGCAATGTCTACCATGCTTTTGAGTCTCATTTCCTAGGCTGAGGCAAACCACGACTTCAACTCCCAGAATGCATCAAATTGCCACATCGGGTGAGGGTTCCCCCTATTTAGATTAGCTCACTCAAAGCTATTGGGATTCTATCAAGTTCTCATTAAAATTAGTGAATAGTGTAAGTAAAAACAGTCAGTGTAAATGGGCTAATCACTTTCTTATCTAATTTTCCAACAATTATATTATCAGTTGACTCCTGTTTTGGGAGACCAAGAGGTTTAGCAGTCTTGGACTGTCCACATTTCTGGACACTCTAGAACCCTCTCTTCTAGCACCTAGCTTGGCAGGTCTCCAGGCTTATTTCACGCTGCAGATTCAGTTAGTAGTTTAGCAATGACTGGTGGATAGGGGGAGGTTGGATGTTAGATTTGAAGCAAAATACATGTTTTTTTGCAGCTCTGGCACATGCAGCCATTAAGGAAAAACAAGTCCTTAGACAGCAAGAAAAAATACTTGGGTGAAATCCCAGTGTAATTCAGATAAGAAGCTTCAGGAAAAAACAAAAGCTGTGGAAAAGAAATATCCTGCCTGCCAAGGCAGATTTTATTACTCACAAATTAACGTCAGTCTTAAGGAGTTCCAGAAAGTGTTCGAACGAGTATGCATGCCCAGCGCCACATTCTGTCCCAACCTACAAAAAACATGGCGTGTTTGTTGAATGCATGGCTGCCCTCGCAGAAACAGCAGTGTGCTTGACTGGCACTTCTTTAGATGTCCAGTTGTTTGTTCCAGGTTTGTGCTGGTGACTCAGCCAAGGCTCGTGTCCTTGGTATGCAGACAATATGCAGCATCTGCACTCTTTTCAAAGGGCTTCTGAAGAGCTGGGCAGGCTCCCCAGAAAAAGAACCAAGTGCTGGGGAAAAGACCAGGTCCAGGGATTAGTTTCTCAGCCACAAAACATGGTTTGGGAGTTAAGGTGCTCAGCTCTGGTTCAAGGGGCTTTGCAGCAAAATGACATTTTGCCATTATGGTGCTCCCTCTTCACTAATAGTGCCATTTTTTAGAAGTTTTTCTGTAATTTGACACCCTCTTGTGGAGAAGATCTAAAGTGGTTCCCTGTAATCACCAGAATATACAGCTGAGATGCATTTTGATGCTTACCAAAAGAGGTTGGCATACGTTTTAAATACTCTTGCATCCTCTGCAAACTGTGAACTTTCTACATTGATCTACAGTGCCCCTTCTGAGGGCTGCAGAAACACGTCTCCTATAGATATCGCTAAAGAATGAAGTATTATTGTGCTCTGCTGTGACCTGATAGTCAGTCTCATTGGATTATAGTACAAGGGTCAAGCTCTGTCCTGCAAATTTCCTTTTTAAGGCAGATGAGGGCTACACTCTGACAGATGGACAAAGCAATTTATTTACAGACTAGTGGTGCATAGGACAGTGTCAAACTCCATTGAAAGTTTACTGCGGGAGATGTGTTCTCCATGTTTGGATGAGCTGTGCTTACTTCTTTTTGAATTTGTATTTTGAGTATTTCTCAGTGATGGAGTCATCCTACCAGTATGGTTCACTGCATGCAAAACTCAAAATCAAATACATTTTAGCATATTTTCAAGAGGGCGTGGACAGTCATAATGAGGCTTATAGGCGGGTGGCGAAGAAGAAGAATTCTGGAATTGTGTGCCAAGGCACACTGTAAATATGAAAGTCTACCTCCTTACATGTTCAACAAATGAGAAGGACCCGTTGTAATGGCGCGTCGTAGGTCGCTGTGCTGGTTGATCGGGAGAAGATAGTGTGTTGTATCTTATTATGCTGTAATTGCATTTATATAGCTCTTACTAACCCCGGCAAGGCACGCGGCTCCGCAAACTCAAGTTTAGTGGTTAGTCCAGTGTTTATTGTTGGTTATTTGTTTTAATTGTTTGCCCTGGCCGAAACCCTTCCATACATTTAATGCATTCCATGATCAAGTGGCGAAGTTGTTGACTTTGAAGCCTTAGGACATGTGTTCTAACCCTAGCTTGACTGAAAATAATGGGATTCAGGACAAATCACGTAATGTCCCGGTTCCTATAGTTGTAGGTATGTGTAATATGATACAGATGTGCAAATCTCTGCCTATTGCGCATGATCCGGCACCGTCTCTTTGCCACCAAGTAGAACTTTGCTGCTCTACAGAGAAGTGTGTGCTGTGTCAGCCACACAGACATCAGGGGTAGTGATCTCTTCGCAGGGCTACTGACTTCATTTGCACCACTGGTACTTGTCTTTTGTTCCTGTATTACTGAACATCAGGGATATGAATATCATAATCCAAGAATATAATGGACAAAAAAAGGAAGATCAAAATATCAAAGGTAAGTGCATTGAGGAGGCATAGATTCACCCTCTCAAATTAAACATCGAAGTACCTTTAAGATATGTATATCTTCAAAGTACATATATGTGGAGTTAGGTATAGAAAATGTATACTTATTCACCTTTCAATGTTTTGGTAAATATTTTGTCCTCGATATGTCTATGCCACAGTGTCCTGTTTTTACCATTTAGGGGGTGCATGCCTGTTATTGCTGCCTTATGAAGGGCATACGTAGTTTAAACCTGGGAGTATCTTGTTTGCAGATTCTGTGTGACTAACATTCATTCGTAGACAAAATGGAGAAGAATAAAAACGCTACACCTCAGAAAGCACTGCCAAACTTTGTCATGGGACAGTAGAAACACATGGATCATTCTGTTAGAATTGACCACGGTCCCAAAGGCGTACTACTTGATAATCGCAGCACAGGGACAGTAGGGTCCTGATATCAGTATGCGCACTACGGTTGTCCAGAGGGCTGGATGAAGGTATTAATCTTTTGACTGTAAATGACTGTCGGATGTGAATCATCACTTTTAAAACTATGTTTTCTCATTTGCCATGGGTTGCTTTCAGTCTGGCTTAACTTCTGTCTTTATACCATGATGCATGCACATATATATCCTCTTTTTGTAATACATCTGCTCTTAAAGCTCCCGCTTGGCATCCGCGTACGTACATTTTCACCTGATCTCCATCTCAGCATGATTCCCCACCTTGACTGCACCAATCGGTCGGTTGTGTATTATGCAAGGTTTCAGCGATAGACACAACATTGCGTAAGATGCTTTTATGAAACCCGTCCTTTGTTATTACTTACAAGCAAAGTTGCCATGGAGATACCACTATTATCGGAGGATACATAATGCTATAAATGCTGCTGGGCAGAAGGTACAGAAAGGGTTCACCATGCGGAAAGATACCTGAAAATATTCAGGATCTCCATGCCTACAACCACACAGAAAAACACAACCACATCTAGCTGCTTAGGTAACATAGATACAACTTAAGAGGTAGCTGCTAATTTAGCAGAGAGATAATTTAAGATAGGAAAAACCCTCAAAAGTATTAACAAGTTAAATCATTACTCAAAGACATACTTACCTACAGTTATATGAATCCACCCACACACAATCTGCTTAGACCCTCTGAAGTTATCAAGCACTATGGTCGTAATGAAATCACTGTATGTATGTATTGGTACTTATGTAGCACAAACCTAGCTAAGGAGCAACCATGTACTGTTCATTATGTGGGGTTCTGGAAGACAATCAGGGTCGAAGTCAACAAGTGGAAATTACACTACAAACATTAAGGGCCATATGTAGGTAGCTTCACATTTACCGATTCATAAATACCGAATTTTACCGATTCGGTATTTATGAATCGGTAAATGTAATGTAGGTAATGATTCGGTAAAGTTTACCGAATCGGAAAAGTTCGGAAATTATGAATCGGTATTTACCGATTCGGTAATGAGGCATACCTTCCCATTGATTCCTATGGGCCTGGAGGCCCATAGGAATCGATGGGAAGGTATGCCTCATTACCAATTCGGTAAATACCGATTCGGTAATGGGGGAGCATATACAAGGGTGGCAGGGTGTCACATTGACACCCTGTTGCATCCCTGCATATTGCATGTGTGCACATGTGGCGCACATACATGCCCTAAGGGCATGTATGTCTGCCACATGGCACTCTTAAATCAGCAAAATATTGCTTTTTGCAAGGTATTCGTTATTTATCACCAACCTGTATTTGGTGGTAAATAACGAATTCTTAATACTGATATTCACTCTTTAGAGTGCTCCCTACATTGCATTCCTGGATTCGGTATTTACCGAATCGGTATTTTACCGATTTCTTAATTTCCGATTCGGTAAATACCGAATCCAGAAATCAGCCCCCTACATAGCAAATGCCTAAATACCGGTCGGTAACGGGATATTTACCGAATTTCGGCCGTTACCGACCGGTATTTGGCTTCCTACATATGGCCCTTAGACTTTTTTTTTTAGACACACCGAATACAATTCATTTGCCCAGGATCAAATGATGTTCAGCCAAGCACCGAAGCCAGGATTCACAAAGCTTTACGAATTTTCAATTTTGTTAAATCTAGGACTTTGCACACCCCCAGCGAAAAGACCCCTGGCAGAGAAAATATTTGATTTGTAGAAGCAAGCCCCGAAAATGAATCCATATCTCTGGAAGACCTACTCTAAATTATGTGGATGTGTGAGTAAAAATAGGAAACTAACTAAAAAATAACTTTGACTTAATGGTGGATAGGTGTGACACATCATCATGAAAGTAAAGAACAGACTGCTGTGGAAGAGGTGTGGCGCCGCGGCCAGGGCGACTGACTCCAGAATCTGGGGATCACGGTGCGATCCCCGGCGCCGGCGGCAGATTTGCCCAGCACCATGTGACTCTGGGCAATAGCTTGCTTAATCTTCCCGACGGCCCCCAGCGCCTAGAGACCCTTTTGGGTGATTGTTTGTGCTTTACAAATGTGGATTATTATTATTACTGCGAAATAGCAGCTGCTTTGTCCACAAAAGCTAGTGCAAGAAACACAATTGCAGGAGGTTGTAACTATTGTTGTCCATAACTAGAACCAGCAACCACCAAGAAAGGAGTGGCAAGTGCAATCAAGCTAAGGAATAAGATTTAGACAATATCTGAACATAAAGGTATTTGTCAAAGTAACCAAAAGTCACAGAATACATAATGATTTATGTTAAATGCAGCTAAAAAAAACCTTCCATTCCACATGTCTCCTAGCAAAAAAAAAAGCCGTAGTTTGGCTATCAATTAAAACAGTGCAAAAATAAACAAGTACGGAAATAGCAATGGGATCCATATGGTAAGATGTTTTCTTTTGAAGTCAAGGTCACATGAGCCAGCTTATGGAAATCATTTCCAAGGGGATTTATCCATAATTGACTTATGCATAGGAAAGCTGTAAATGCAGATTGCCGCAGAACCTCCCAGGCACGGCAGGGTAAATATGAGTTAAGCTACATAGATAGAGGATAACTGCTAATGCAGGCAGGTTATTTAACATAGACTACAGGGGTTCCCACCAGTGAAGAGTTCAATGGATGTCATGGGTCTCCTGGTTTGTAAACCACAGACCTAGGCCTCATCAGTAAAAAAAGTGCAGAAAATCCCCCTATTTTCAGATACAGCCCCGAGTGTGGATGCCCCAATCACCGATGCTTTGATTTTGAATATTTTTAAACAGGAGAACAGTGTGGAATAAGTTGTTCTAGGGTTCTACAACAGGGGCTGGAGCTGCTACAGATCAGAAGAGTTTTCAAATATTTCGTGAATACCAACCTGGAGGTATGAATCGGAATATCTTGTTGGAGTGACGCTACTGATGGCACATCCCATGTCGGGGGTTCCCTGCACCCCAACAAGGGGATGTAAGGAATACTCTTGAAGTAGGGTTGGACTAGCCTTAGCGGGAACCGGGCATTTTCCAGGAGGGCCGGAAGGGTGGGGGCCGGATTTGGACGGGTGGGGCCGTTTTGGTACAGGGGGCCGGTTTTGCAGCAGTGTAACGCCAGGTTCCAACACTGGAATGACATATTCCGCATCCTGGGGGCGTAAGGGTGACCTCCCAAAAAACTTTTTTAGCCTGCTAGCACAGAGCTATAAGTACAGCCGCAACAAGCCTCCTTACCATAAGCTCTGTTTAGGAAAGCACATCAACAAACTTAAGGTACATAAGTTCAATTTTTTGTATGCTTTAGGGCTTTTACAATTTAGGATTGTGACTTTATACACACACAGGCACAAGTATGGACTATTCTGAGACTGCAACACAAAGTTATTGATATTGGGAGCTATGGACCAATGCTTAATTTGAGCCGGTGGTTTCCGGTGCTTGGCACCTGTACTTAATTGGCAGCAGAGACACTTATGACAGTCTGTAAAATTGTGGGCTGTTTGATTTATAGTGAGCAGAACAGCAACTGATTACTAATTCAATATACTTTAAAAATGACTATTACCTGCCGCCCATGCTAATCTTATAGCTATGGGGGCCTGGAGTAGTCTGAATTGTCACAATTGTAGGAGTGTGATGGTTAGTGACTGACTTGGTACTGTCATTGGTAGAGCTAGCAGGGGCAATGTGTGGTGTAGGTTGCAGTGGCCTCTTGGTGAGGACCCTGGCACTTAGTTTTTTACAAATTAAGCCCTGCTTTGGACACCTGAGAGACAAAGCCATGCCTAGATTGAGACAACGTGAGGCACTGAGGTTCAGAGGCACTGACACAATCAAACGTAGGCTGGGAAGACATGAGCAAGAAGTTATGTTAGGTTATGTTCTTATAACTTCTATAGCGCACGATTACCCAGCAGTGTCTTGGCGCTGAAATGAACCGACTCTGCCTGCTCCTGCATATCTTAATTCTGGAATAGCCACGTTTTTAGTCCTTTCCTAAAAGCGCCCAGAGATTTGGAGGCTCTTATTTCCTTTGGTAGCGTGTTCCAGATTTAAGCTGTACCACAGGCAATGCTTTGGCCCCCCAAGCTCGCTGTTCGAATCCTGGAAACTACCATCAGCCCAGCAGTGGAGGACCTCAATTGTCTGCCCGGGTTATACCATGAGTATAAGCTTTTCAATGAAGCCGGTTCTATGTTATCCAGGGCCTTGTAGGCTAAGCAAAGCGCCTTGAACCTAATTCGTTTTATCACTGGCAACCAATGGAGTTTTCTGATTTCTTCCTTAACTGATGCACATTTTGGTAAGTTCAGTAAGAGTCTAGCCACCGCATTTTGCACCATCTGAAGCTTTTTTTTATGTTGTTTTTGTAATTCAAGATAGAGACCATTACAATAGTCCAGCTTCGATAGCACCATGGTGGTGACCACTGTTCTGGATTCAGTGGGAACAAAGGGGAGAACCTTTTTTAGTTTTTTTATCAAGTAGAAAGATGCTGAAACTCTCGCATTCGTTTGTTGGGTGAAGGAGATTTTACTATCTATCACAACCCCTAGGTTTTTGGCTTTTTCTACTGGTTTTGGTGTCTCTCCAATTTCTGTCGACCACCAGTGAGCGTCCCAGCCCGGCTGGAGGTTGCCAAAGGTTACCACTTCGGTTTTGTCCGCTTGAGGCAATGTCTTCCCATCCAGCCACTGATATCTCTCATACATTTTTTAAACTGAGTTGCTGGGGAAGGAGAATTTTTGTACGCCGCGATCACAATCTGGGTATCGTCCGCGTATGATGTTAGATTGAAACCACAGTTTCGAACTAACGGAGCCAGTTCCAATACATAAATATTGAATAAGGAAGGGCTCAATGAGGAGCCCTGGGGAACCCCACATGGGAGCACATAGGGTGTTGCTTTGAACTGGTCAGGAATCGCTGTGGTGAGTTTCTCAACTACCCCAAAAAGTTCTTTGGTTGAGTTTTTTGCTTCCTCTATCTGTTGAGAAAAATAAGACCTTTTCTCTGTGATCAGTAGTAATTTGTAGTTAGATAGGGCGAGTTTATAGTTATTTTTATCCAGTGTCTCATATTTCAGTTTCCAGTGTCTTTCCATTCTACGACAATTCTGTTTTTCTAGACGCAGGGCTTCAGTAAACCAAGGGGCAGATGGTTGTGTACGGTTCCCTGCATTTGTGCATGTGGGCACTGTAGTCCTAAATGCATCATTGAGCCACTTGGTGTAATCTTCTGCTGCTTGGTCTGTATGAGTACTCAGGGTAGGCTGTGTGTTTTCCAGCTGAAGTTTTAAATTATATATATCTAATTTACTCCATGCTTTATAGGTGCTTTGCTATGGTTTGGTGGGTCTGGCTCTTTGTATTTTTGGGACTAAGAAGTCAATTAAGATGAGTGAGTGGTCTGTCCAGACCATTGGGTAGATCTCTTTAACTGCCAGACCCGGTATCAAAGAAAAAACCCCATCGAGTGTGTGCCCTGCCTCATGCGTAGGTTTATGAACCATCTGGGTTAGCCCCAGCGAACCCACGCTTTCCATAAGTATAGCTGTATCTTCTTCTGCCTGATCTTCAAGATATAAATTAAAAACGCCTAGGATTGTAAATTCATTGGTGGTTAGGAAGGGTTCCAACAATGAATCTAAGTTTCCAGTGAAACTAGCTCTTGGCCCTAGGGGGCAGTAGACCAATAAGCCCTTAAAAGTCACCTGCAGGAGAGAACTTAGCTCGAATATGTTCCCGATATATTACTGCAAGACCTCCTCCCTTCTTTATCAGTCTATCTAGTCTGAAAGATGCAAATCCTTGTGGGACTGCAATCACAAAGTCAGGGTCTGATGCCGGGCCAGCCCACGTTTCAGTAAGGAATATGAAACTCCTATAACAAACGTATTCTACAATCTAAAAAAGACTTCATTAGATCAGAACTAGACAATGCCAAAAATAGACCAAAGAAACTTTTTGAAATTCTTAAACATCAATCTGCCAAATTGGCTAAATCCTCACTCGTGACTTCGAAATCACAGCTTAGCAGTGAAGAATTCTCTTCTTTCTTCACAGCAAAAACGAACTCCCTCAAACTCAAGCTTAACACTGCAGCAACTAACTCAGCCACCCCAAAAAACCTTCAAGCCGAAAACGCAGAACAACCCGAGCTACCTTTGCCAAAAAATAACTCTTTCTGGTCCACTCTCAAACTTTACGATCTTAATGACATCACCAAAACTTTAGCAACTACTAAACTCAACAACCACTTCAACGACCCAGTCCCATCAAATTGCCTTCCCCACATCTAACCAAGTCATCTCCCCTCTCTGGACCAAAATAACCGCCTCGCTAGCTCAAGGGCACATACTGGACTGCCTAAAAATGGGCCAAGTCACCCCTATATTAAAGAAACCGACAGCAAACTCCGCCGACACCAATAATTTCCGACCCATAACCAACATTCCCATGCTAGCCAAGGTCCTGGAAAAATGTATTCAGCAACAACTGAACCAACACATCATGAACTTCAACCTTCTGAACATTCACCAATCGGGTTTCAGACCCGGCCACAGCACAGAAACAGCCATCCTGCACATAGTTGACGACGCCCTCCTAGCTCTTGACCGCAACAAAACCTGCCTACTAGTCTTGCTCGACCTCTCCTCAGCCTTCTACACGGTCAATCACGACAAAATTCTAAGAAGACTAGAAAACAGGATGGGTTTATCTGGCACAGTCCTTCAATGGTTCAAATCCTTTCTGGAAAACAGAACACAATCGTTCATGGTGAGCAAAAATCTTTCTCCCTCCTCACCGAACCTTCTAGGAGTACCACAAGGCTCCACCCTATCAATATGTTGAACCACTAACTTAGCTACTACAGCAAGTGAATATTGCCTACCACATGTATGCAGATGACACTCAACTTTAAATCAAGCTCTCCTCCATTGAAGACATAAAGACCATGAACCTGGCACTCGAAAAGACAGTCCACTGGCTAACGACCAACTTCCTCAAGCTAAACTCGCAAAATACTGAATTTCTTCTAATTCCCCCCACCAATAACTCCCTGGAGACAAAGGAATGGACCAAGCTGATCACTGCTCTGAACTGCACGCCAACTTTGGTGGACTCCACCAAATCACTTGGAATTACACTAGATAAGAACCTTAACATGTAAACACACATCAACCTGTTAGCTAAAAATGCACGCTTTCACCTCAGTTATCTTAGAAAAGTGAAACCGTTCATCGAAAACCCGGACCTCAAAACTGCAGTCCAGTCCTTAATCTCAAGGCTGGAGTACAGATGCACCACCCTCGCTGGGCTTCCCAAAATCTAAACCGCCCCTCTAAAAGCCTGTCTCAACGCCGCAGCAAGACTCCTAACAGGATCTAGGATGTTTTACCACATTTCACCTCACCTGAAAGCACTCAACTGGCCACCTAAAAATGGCATGCATCACACAAAGCGCTTCACCACAATACGCCCCAGTACCTATCTCAAAAACATACCTTATCTGGAGGAATCAGACATTCTAGGAGCGTCGATAACTTCTGACCGAGCATTCTCCAGAGCAGCACCAAGAATATGGAACTCACTCCCTCCTTACATCAGAAAAATCTCCTCTACTCCTCTGTTCAAAAGAGAAGCAAAATCATTCCTGATTTGCAAATTCCGCCCGTAAACTCTCACAGGATCCATTCCAGTTCTACACCCTTAAACTCGCCTCTTCTCTCCCACTAAGGACTCCCTTGCCCCTGTTACCTGTTGCTCAGAACAAATTTGACGCCTGTGCCCCTCCGATCTTTGTCAAAACATGTTGATTTTATGTATTGCTTTATTTTGCTACTTGTTTTATTCCTTCTGTGCACTCATTGTAAAGCGCTCTGATACCCTACCCTGGGTCTGGTCCACGCTATAGAAAACTCTAAAAATAAATAAATAAAATAAAATAAAGGATGACTTCTGCTATTTCAAATTTATGTTTAGACAGTGATCTCACATTGATTAGTCCACACTGTCCCTTCTTTGAAATGTATACGTTGCAGAGACATCGATACTAGGGTGAGGCAGACGGTTAAAGATGCGCACTGGAAGCCACAGACATAGACGTACACTGGGGGACACAACACACACACAGACGGGGAACAACCTTTACAACGCAACTTTTACAACGCACTACCATTACAACGCATTTTTTACAACGCATAATCCATTACAACGCATGATATTACAACGCATGACACTACAACGCATTTTTAAAAACTACCTTTACAACGCATTCCATTACAACGCATACTACCATTACAACGCATACCATTACAACGCATAAAATTACACTATACTATCCAACACTTACCCTACTGATGCACCCTCTGGAGTTAGAATAGTAATTTTTACCCCTACACTATCCAACACTTACCCTACTGTTGCACCCCCTGGAGTTAGAATAGTAATTTTTACCCCTATACTATCCAACACTTACCCTACTGATGCACCCCCTGGAGTTAGAATAGTAATTTTTACCCCTATACTATCCAACACTTACCCTACTGTTGCACCCCCTGGAGTTAGAATAGTAATTTTTACCCCTATACTATCCAACACTTACCCTACTGATGCACCCCCTGGAGTTAGAATAGTAATTTTTACCCCTATACTATCCAACACTTACCCTACTGATGCACCCCCTGGAGTTAGAATAGTAATTTTTACCCCTATACTATCCAACACTTACCCTACTGATGCACTCCCTGGAGTTAGAATAGTAATTTTTACCCCTATACTATCCAACACTTACCCTACTGATGCACCCCCTGGAGTTAGAATAGTAATTTTTACCCCTATACTATCCAACACTTACCCTACTGTTGCACCCCCTGGAGTTAGAATAGTAATTTTTACCCCTATACTATCCAACACTTTCCCTACTGTTGCACCCCCTGGAGTTAGAATAGTAATTTTTACCCCTACACTATCCAACACTTACCCTACTGTTGCACCCCCTGGAGTTAGAATAGTAATTTTTACCCCTACACTATCCAACACTTACCCTACTGTTGCACCCCCTGGAGTTAGAATAGTAATTTTTACCCCTACACTATCCAACACTTACCCTACTGTTGCACCCCCTGGAGTTAGAATAGTAATTTTTACCCCTATACTATCTAATACTTACCTTAAATGTAATTTAATATTATGCGTTGTAATGGTATGCGTTGTAAAGGTAGTATGCGTTGTAATGGTAGTGCGTTGTAAAGGTATTTTTTAAAAATGCGTTGTAGTGGCATGCGTTGTAATGTCATGCGTTGTAATGAATTATGCGTTGTAAAAAATGCGTTGTAAGTGCATGCGTTGTAAAAGTGTGCGTTGTAACGTCATACATCCCACACAGACACTACATGACACACCATAGCACAATAATGCCCCAGACAAGCCATTGTAGACCTACGCTGGGCTTCACAGACAGCACCTTATGTAATGTGAACAGGTCCCTCCTACCGTTCGCGTGGTACTACATCTGTTGATAAAAGTACTAACTGTCTGTAAATTGTACTAAACTGACAAGCCGGTGCATAAATTCAAACGACACCTGTGGGCAGTACTTCAGGGCAAAAGCTGAAAATATGTGGAAAATGTAGAGGTGAGAACAGATCTCGACTTGTTGAATACGTGATGCCATCTCTCTTCTTTACCAGTTCCTCAAAGTACCTACACAAAACCTAAAGAAAAGACAAAATATGGAAGACCCCACCAGCCGCCTTCTTTCCCTGTCTCTCAATTTTCAAAGAGGTACTCCGCTGACACACGGGCTCTTCTCCAAAGACCTGTTCCACCTCAACTGTCTCAAAAAGAGCAGTGTTTAGTTTTAGCACATGGCTGAGTTCAAGGGAAGCGTGAGTGTTAAAAAGCTAATAGCAGTGCTTAGTTTGTAAAAAACATAAGTGCCATGCCTCTAGTCAGCAGGCCACTTCCGCTTGCACTGCCCATTGCGGCTGTCAATTACAGTAACAACATAACTAATAAGTCACACTCCTACACGTGTTACAATTCCAACAATTTCAGGAGCCCAAAGTTAAAAGAATGGCTTAGGCATCAGGTATTAGTCATTATTAATGTATATTGAATTATTAAACAACAGTTGTTGATCTAATCTCTGAATTAAAAAAACAGCGCCACCATGTGGCAGACTGTCTTAGGTACTGGTGCTGACAATTAAGTGCTGGTGCCGAGCACCGGAAACCAGCGGCTCAAATTTAGCATTTGGCTAATACAGTCTGTGCATAGGGATATGGGGAAAGCAGCTGCATGGCAAATGATCTATTGGCTACAACAAAAGCAAGGAAAATGTGTCTCCCTGCATCCTAGTTCGGTTGCAAGAGAAAGACATAATTGGGGCGCTCTAGTTCTCCCACACCCCTGGGCCTGGTGCCACTGCACCAGCTATACTAATGATGGCTAGACTCCTGTGGCAGTTTTATTCCTCAGCAAGTCCTTCTTAAGTAGGGCTCATGCAGGCGTCTCCTATTCTCATATGAGTCTGTTCGTCTTGTTACCATGGTCAACAACACATTGGTTGCCATTTTGCAGCACTGTGCACATTAGGAAAAAATAATGAATGAAGAAATGACCTTCAATATAGGAAACAATATTAAAAGAAAATGTTGGGAAAATGAAGCTGGAGAAATATTTACTGCCATGTAAATCAATGCACAAAATGTCAAGTACATGTTTTGAAATAAGGTTAGAAAGTTATATTTAAATATTTTTAGAATGTTCCTAGATTGGAAACTAAAGCAGACGGCCCTGTAATGGTAGTGATGTTGTTTGTTTTAAATGTTGCTGTTACTTTCCTCCTACGTTAAAAAAAATGCCTATATCCGTGGCTCTCACAATGAATGTGAACTCCTCATTTGGAGAAGAACATAACCACGTGAAGAAGTAAGTGACCCCCAAACGTGGGATCCAGTCACATAATAACAATATTACTATTACTAAGGGTCAAAGTCAGGCTACTTCCAGGGCACAGGCCCAGCAACTTCAAGGTCAAGTGGGAGGCCATCAGCTATTATGGACATCTGGTCACCCAGCTGCTATAATGAAGCACTGGCATCATTGCTTAATTTGAGCTGGTGGTTTCTGGTGCTCAGCACCACCACTTAATTGTCAACACCGGAACCTACGAAAGTCTGCCAAATGGTGGCGCTGTTTGTGTAATTTAGAGATGAGCAGAACAACAGTTGTTTATTTATTCAATATACATTCAAATTGATTAATACCTCCCGCCCTAGCCGATCTTATAGGTTTGGAGGCCTGAAATAGTCTGAATTCTCGCACCTGTAGCAGTGCAATGGTTAGTAGTTGTTTGGGTACTGTCGTTGGCTGGTCTGGCAGGGGCAATGGGTGGTGCAAGCTGCAGCGGGCTCCTGACGAGGGCCCGGGCACATATTTGTTTCTAAATTAAACACTGTCTGGGGTATGAAACATTTGGAGCACATGGGCGTGAATGCTCAATAGATAAGTCATTCACTCTGCTGCTGCCCGACAAAGCCTCTTCACACATTCTTTCTGTTTTGTTTTTAAATGCGACCAAAATGTGTTTCCTAAATGTCTGCTGTAGTTTGTTGTGTTCCTGGGTAGGGGAGGTTGCTGAATGCCAGCGTCACTTACATCGAATAAAAACAGCAATAAAAATAGAACGTTTAGAATCAGGGTATACAACAATATTGCGAATTTAAAAAAGAATGTAATCGATTGAATGGGATGTTTTCCCTTGGCAAACAGCATAATTGTTATTATTCATTCTTGACTGATGTATTTTCTCTTCTGCATCTCTCACAAAATAATATTGATATTGTAAAAAACGCGATGCCCTTTTCTTCCCAAACATGTTCAACTGGTTGAAGTCGATAAAAAAAAAATCACCTTCAAATGAAGGTTGAAAAAAGACTCAAGTAATTGTTTTTTTTTATTATTGTCTTTTCAGCCTGCGTAGATGTTTTCATTTTGTAAATTAGATATTGACTCTTTCTTTTGCATTGTCTTTCTGAAATTAATTCCACAAACTGCGTTTATGTGAGTGTAATATTTGATTGTTTAACTCATAACGTGCCAAGGCAGCCCGACAGCTTTAACCCAGATACCCCAAACGTTAAATGCAAGGAGAGGCTGTGGGTCTGCAAATGCCCCCCAGAGAAATTGTCCACCCACCTGGGCCAGCCTTGCGCATGGGCGAGCTGGGCACAGGCCAATATTCCAAGGGGCGGAGCAGGGAGCTGCCTGACTTAATGTTATTCAAACAACAACTCGTCCATCCCACTTGGTCTCAATTGGGTCCCGTTAAAGACTTTGTAATCTGCCCTTAATATACCTCAACATAACTGTTAGCACCCCATCAACCTACCCCGCCCTACTCCCGTCTTTTTCACACCTGCGTCACACCGCAACAACCCCCCTGCCCCCTCAGCAAACACCAACATTTCTTTCTGCCCGGGGTGCTGTCCTGGTCAGTCCGATTTAGGGCGGACCCTGCCTCTCACCACACAGGAAGGGTTGAAATCAAGAAAGATTTGCTAAAGCAGAAGGATCAACATACATAGATATTTTTGCCTCTCCAATATCACTAATGCACCTGAAAGGTGATGAAGCACAGGGACTTCCTTACCGGTAACAGGCCAAGTGAAACAACAACTAAAGAATTCCCATATAAACAAGCATTTGAAATGCAATAGATCTCGCATTTGTGAGCGTTTAAGCTATTGGCATTGTAAATGACAATGCCTTTTTTTAAAAATCTGTTTTGATTATTAGCACATAAATAAAAGGCATTACTATTTACAATGCCAATAGCTGGAACTCTTGTAAAAGCAAGACATATTTCATTTCAAAGAAGCGGCTGCCATTGTCCCAGCGCGCATGGCGTGCTGAATGTTGCAGGAAAGCACGTCGTGCCTGCAGTAGGAGAAACTCATTAAAGAAAATAGTGCTTACATACTAAATAAGACATACTGTGTAACAACAGAAGTTAAAGGGCTAGTCCTCATGGGACGTTACAAATGAAGACAAGGCGGCACTAAGGAGGGACTAGCAAGACTATTAACGAACCAGAAGCCAGCCAGAACAAGGACAATGACACAAGCCAATGACAAATATGGGCGGAGAGTGGGCGGGGCTTCAAGTCCATACTCCAATACAGCATGCCTCGCAGAGAGCGGATGCGCTGCCCAGGCTTGATCCTAAAAATCACAAAGAAATTTAGAAGAAACAGTCCCATGCATATCACCCCTTGTTGTGGCAGGGGGCGCTCACTACTGCCATGGTCTCAGCATGGATGGCCTTGGATCAATGTGGCCTTGAGGAGCTAGCTCCTGGCTTAGCAGCCCTAAAGGTTTGCAGGCATAAGAGAAAATTCCCAAGTACATCCTCGAATGTCCCGTTTCTCGTCACGTGCACAGACATACTCACGCCCAAACAAAACACACTAGCAAATCAAAGGCAATTCTCACCTATTGTAAATCGCATGTTTCTCTTTAACACAATGGAATAATTTAAAAAATAGTGACTTTGGTTCGAACCTTTATAACATCAACTTTTTTTAATTTTCTTTTTGTATACTGTCAAAAGGTTGATGTTTTCTTATGATTATGTGTATCTTAATATCAACCTTCTGCATTCTGATTGCTTTTACATGGTTTTGAGAAACAGTCACCTGTCAGTTAAGCAATCAACCGAGTTTGAAGAGGTTTCCTTAGTTTCCAACCCTTATCCTGTGCTGCCCTTGGCAAAGGCCTTCCATAACATAGGACCGGCCTTGGTCGGAGGCCACAGCCTCATAGAACCCTCTACCATTGGAGGGAGGAGTCACTGGCGTAACAACACTTTAGGGGGCCTCCCTGCATGGCACGTGGAGGGCCCCCCCCCCAGGCTCAATCAGGAGCTCTGCAGCCAGAGTGCTATATTGAGGGGCCCCCTGGAGTGTGGGCCCCCCCGCACCACGGGGGCTGCGGGGGCTTGTGTTAAGCCCCTGGGACGCGTGTCGGAAGTTTGTGGGGTTGTTTTACATCCAACGAGGACAGGACTGGCTTAAACAAGCACCAGGCCTTTGTTCTGGAAACCCCTACTCTTGGCTCATCATGCGGCGCGAATGTTCAGTGTCTTGTGGTCACCATCTACAAACCTCTGTGGCTCCATACGCCTTCAGTGATCTTCATCCAGCCCTCTGCCACTGGGCTGACTCAGGGCACTCGGGAATCCGCCATTAGCCCTCCCAAGGTTGGTATAAGAAATACCATTGACTCAGGACACTAGTTTCAGGTGCTATCTAGAGAACTTTAATCACTTTCATCAGTTTTATGCGATCTTCGCTTGACCTTCATTTGAATGACAGCCTACCTCTCCTTGCATTTTTGATTTGTTGATAACAAACGTTTTGAAATCTTTTTTTCTGTAAAAAGTGCAATCCTGCACTGAAAAGTTCAATAAAAGAAAAATGATGAAAAATATTTTCCACAGCAGTGTTCACATTTTGGGTCCATTTACTTGGAACTCCGAGACAATTCACTGGTTTTAATAAGTGCCAAAAAGATGAAAGATACAGTCGAGGGAATGGAACTGAAGGGATGGCTGGGCGAATTAACTAACCGATATAGGGGCAGATTTATGAAGCCCTTGCGCCTCATTTACGCCGCCGTTGCGTCACTTTTGTGACGCAGCAGCGGCGCAAATCCTGCGCCATGGTGCGGGGTATTTATAACGTGACACATCTGGGAGATGCGTCACGTTGTAAAGCCCTGCGCCACATGTAGGCGTTCCTGGGCAGGTGGGGGCGTTCCGGCGCAGGAACGCCTCCTAAAAGTGGCTGAGTGAAATCTACAAGATTTCACTCAGTCACTTTTGAGCCCATGCTGCGTCAAAACCCTGCGCCTGCTTGAAGCAGGCATAAGGATTGACGCAGCATTGTGCAGATAGGGCACCCCCGAGCCTTGCTGGAGCTGGTCGCGCTTGCGACGCAACTCCAGCAATGCGCCACTTTTACGGCACAGATGCGTGACGCATCTGTGCCGTTTTTGCCCCATGGTGCGCCGCTCCATGATGGCGGAGCTGGGGCGCAAAATAACTGGCGCATCCCTGCTGATATGCAGGGATGCGTCAGTTATTATAAATATGCCCCATAGTTCATAATGGCTGCCAGAGCCTCACTTCAGCAGCGAAAGCCCAACAGCACTCTAGTAAAGACAATAGTTTATTTGAATATGGAGAGTGGGAAATCAGCCCAAACCACACACAGGCATATACCTACATACAAATCAACAGCACCTGCTGTAGACATGAAAAGCTGTTTCATGATCCAAAAGACAACGCACCTGCACAGAGATAATCTGTCTGATGACAATGGGATAATTCTGGGAGCAGCATCGCATGGGTCCCACATCAGAACTCCTATTCACAATTTTACATTGTTGTTAGGCCTCGGCGAAATTTTTAATTTTGCCAAAGTAATCAGAGTAATCTTGGTAATTTCATGACATTCGGCCCTGGCAAAGTGCTCGGCTGGCCCCCTCGGGTGCCGCCGAGCTCTGTGCCAGGGCCGGTTTTCGGCCGATTTTGTTACAGGGCCGATTTTGCAGCTATGCTGCAAGAACGTCCCTGTAACAGAAACGGCCCCCAGGGGCCCAAAACCGGCCCCCAGCTGTGCGGCGCACCGGGGGATTGCCCGGTGCCCGCTACGGCCAGTCCGGCCCTGATTACATCCGTTCACACAATTATGAGTAATTGGTAACAAAGATACTACCGCAGGAGCACAGGAACAACAAACATAGCAAGCACGGGCAGGTGCCGGTCATGCACAATTTCATTTAGTGCTAATTTCTTGGCATAACATTCATCCTTGCATGAGGGTGCGTTTTGTACTAAGAACATAGCGCTACATGCTGGGTTACGATCCTCACATTATTCCGCATAAACTCCCGTAATTGTGCTGTAATTTTGCGCAATGACGCTACAGCAAATTATGCAAATTAAGCTCACGCCTAATGTATCCCCGTTCACGATCTATATACTTTGCAAATTTTCAGGGATGTGCAGAAGGCAAAAGCTCAAGCAAACTAGCTGTTTTCATCTGATCATATCAGAAGTAAAGCAACAAAAACAAATGCATTCTGAAATAAAATGAGTTAAGATCGTTTTAGGCCTGGGCGGAGTTCCGCTGAAGTGACAAACAAACTCTGCGAAGTTCCACAAGCGACGGATTGCGGCGCGAACTGCCATACACGCTGATCTTCCTGCCGCTCGGGTAGAAATTCTACCCAAGCTGCAGCTTGCGCTCGCCAACTTACCATTGGTGACCGGAGAAAAAACTCCGCTGCGCTTCGCTACGTGGAGTTTTCTGCACTCCACGAGCTCCGTGAAGCGTGGCATATAGAAACCTCAGCAAACTCCACGAATGGAGCGGAGTTTACCGCCCAGGCCTAGATAATTTGACAACCAAACACTATGTCAGACAAGCAATTCCCTGCTATATAAATCCAAGCAAATTATAGGCATCTGACACACTTCATGTTCTTTGGGCTCCTCCTACTTTTAGAATTGGCCCTACACAGGAAAGCAAATTAGCAACATCAAAGAAAAGCAATTGGGATCTCTTTGAAACATGCAGTAACCCCAGTGAACTGCTCTGAAGCCTTTTACATGTCACCATGGCTGAATGCCATTCAATGTCACTTCCTGTGGTGTCATCAGAAGTTAAAGGACAAGTCATGGCTCTTCTGTTAGCACCATGATTTTTCACGAAGGCGCGTAAGCGTATGTAAAAGAGTACAACTTCCCCTGCTCATCAATGCCTTTGCGAAGGACCCCCTCTGTACTTAGCTCTGACAACCACCTTACTTAAATTATCCTGCACTGCATTTAAATTATGAGTCATGCTCTTTCTCTGGTGATGTCAAAACCTTTGGAGCACCCTTAGCTTCAAACTGTGAGTCTTCCATGGTCCTCTTCAGAGGGCGAAAGAAGACATGAGCGGTCCCATTTAGATGTCAAAAACAACCTTGGGAGAGGTGAGGAGTTGGCCTAACAGCTAGGGCTGTCGGCCTCGAATCTGGGGAACTGGGTTCAAGTCTCGGCAATGACGCTTAACATCCTGTGATTCTGGGCAAATCACTTAATCTCCCCGTGCCTAACAAAAATGAATGTGTCCTCATGTAACGCAACTGGTGCTATGTAAAGTGCTCTGATACCTTCGGGTCAAGTTTGTGCTATATAAAACTCTATAAAATAAATAAAAATTAAAATAACCCTGAAGAGGGATCATATTACTGCTTAAGAATGACACCCTATGTAAAGGTTTTTGTGGAAAATGCGGACTAATATGCTAATAAAGTTACCACTGTATTTTGTTGTTGTTTTTAAGATCAGCTTTCTGGTGAGAGTAAAACAAAGCATTTTTTCATGACATGATGCAGTAAAGGTGCTTACCCCGCCCCACAATTGATTTTACTACATTCTCAAAATGTGTATTAATGGGGAAAGTGTGTAGTAATTGGAGTACCACACACTTGTCCTGATGAGACACATCACGCAGCGCTCTGAATGAGGCTGCAAATCTTTCACATAAGAATAGAGTAAATTGAATGCCGAAGCGGTAAACCCCGAATCGCTCTAGATTATGCTCTGTTGTTCTGTTTTTCCTCCAGGTATATGGAGCACAGCAGAGACTATTTTGTGGAATTGAATCACTGCTTATGGTATTTCGGTCTGTTGGCAGCCAAGACATTATTATTGTAATAAAATGTTATATATAAGCTACTTAGGGTGACGTTCTTTCCAGTCCTCTTAATCCATTGATTTGTCTTTGTGCCATTCTTTTTTACGTCAGTCCACAGAAGCAAGCAGCGTGGGCCAGTAGCAGCCGGCATTGAACAGGGTTGGCGTAGGGTGGGGTGGGGGGGGGGGGGGGGGGTGTTCAGGAACAAAATAAAAATAAAAAAACATTTGCCTTCTCATGGCTGCCGTCTCTCCTCAGCTTCCCTTCCTGACAAGTACAGGAAGCACACAGACTCCCCTAAGCCAATCACAATGCTGCAATGCAGTGGCATGATTGGTCTGAGCGCCGTGGATCGGCGCTCAGACAGGGACTGTAGGCCTGTGCGTGTTCCCCACCAGGCTGTGTATTACAGCCTGGTGGGGAACATGCAAAGTGCGCATGACTGATTGGCTGGCCAAAGACAGCTGACTAAACTGTCATGCGCACTTATGTCCCCAGCCCCACCCTAACCCAGCCCCGTAGCTCCGAAAAATAAAATGATAATATCAATGTTATTGTTTTTAGTTTTTCCTGCTTTGAGAGCAGTGGAGCAACGCATCGCCCCTGAGCTGGTCAGCAATTGGCTAACTTCACTGTGAGTGACAGCATTCTGCTCTTTCACAAGGAGCACTTCCAAGTACAAATTAGTTCTTTCCAGTGGCAGAGATTAGTGTGTGTGTGTGTGTCTTTGTGTGCGTGCATGTGTGTGAATGTGTGTGTGTGTGTGTCCGGGCATGCCCCCACACATTGGTGAGGGCCTGGCAGCTCCTCCAACGTTAATTTTTACAAAAAACCACAAGGAAACAAAAACAAGCATTGACAAAGTCAGAAGTAGGCAGCCAACGCCGGACCTACTGACTTTGTCAATGCCTGCTTCCTTTGGCCCGAAACCCTTATTCCGCATTTAAGCTTAAATTGTTGCAGACATTTTTACAATAATATCAATTCGCAGGTCAAAATGCTGCGCCACTTCAAATCGAGGACCACATATTAGTAAGTGCAGTGAGTAAACAGTTTTCTTCGATATTGCGGGGCTCAAACGGTAAACATCGTTTACCACTAATCCTTTTCCCTGCAGGGAACTACAACGCGGTTGTTACAATGACCGCGTTGTAACAATGCATACCATTACTTCGCAAGTCGGAACAGCGACTTGCAGAGGGGGCAGAAGGTGTTGGATTCCTTCCCTACTGTTGTACATACCGGAGTTGGAATAGTAAATTATACTATTCCAACATAAGAGCTCCTACTAGAGCAAGTCGTTGTTACGACTTGCGAGGTAATGGTATGCGTTGTAACAACGCGGTCGTTGTAACGACCGTGTTGTAATTACGTGCGGGGAAAAAGCATGCAGAAAAAAGAGACATATTCGGCTCAAACAGCAGGGAAAGACAACAGACTGGAAAGAAAAGAAGACTAAAGGATACTCACTAGCACAACGCACACACCTTCTGCTCTGGAAGCACTCCACAGTCCCAAAACACCCCCACTTATAAATATATATATTGTGCGGTGACTCAGCATTTTTTCGAGAGTTCATAGGTTACATTTGTGTGCAATAAGCACACATTAAAATGTGCGCGTGGAGGGAGAGACTGAAGAGAAGGGAACGGTTTGCAATTAACGAGTAATGAGCGCGGCACCTTAACAGAGGTCATGAGCTCTGTATGGCGTGGACAGTGAACGAAATTGCATTTGGACAATTACTGCTGACCTTCGTTGACCTCTCGGAGGCCTGGCCTGGGAGGGAGGTGACCTTAGCTAGCGCGAGACACCTGCTGCTCTTATTAGGCGGTCATTTATCTCCAAATATTGACTTCTGGGGAAGAGTCAGTAAGACATTAATAGTGAAAAATACAGAAGGGTGGAAATTCGTCTCTTGTTCCGCCTTGTTCACACCAGGAGATTATTATCTTCCAGGCGTGAATGGGTTGCTCATGAAAAGGTGCAGGATTAATGGGGCTGCCCGGAAGCTGTGGGAGAGGCCACATGTGGGGGCAGGAAGTGAGGCCTGCGGAGGGCTTTTTAGAGGGAGCTGGTCACTGTGAACTGGGCTCGAGGTGTTCTGGGCCTGGTATATGGTTCCACGTTGGGCTTAAGATCCTACGGCCTGAGGTGATTCCCCTCACACATATTCCTTCAGGTTTTAAGGCCCGATTACACCTTTGGGAGTGAGGCTCCACCTCTTCCCAACTGGCCTTGTATTACTGCATTTAAAATTACCAGGTGTGGCAACACCAGGCTCAATTTTACCAGGTAAAGATGCCATCACCAACCTCCACCCCATAGAGATCCTCCTCTCCCTTATACCTCCCCTGGGACCATGTGGTATCTGGGAGGGAGAAAATAGGTTCTATTCTGGGGTTTACAGCACAGAGAAAGGGAAATGTGCTTACACTAGAGGTCTGGCTCTGGTTTCCCTTGTTGCTAATTTTATAGAAGTTGGGCCTCAGTCATACAATTGTTTCAATAGTTTCTTGAAAATGAGTCGTTATCATGGGTAGGAAATTAGACTTTACGCAGGTTAGTGGGGTGGTCCATACATTTTTATGACCTTTATCAGGTGCAAGTCAATGGGCCCACCATCAAGGTAGGCTCAATCTTCTCCTGTCAGGTGATCACAAACACTCAACAACTTATAAGAACAGAACTCAGAGGACCTCACACCCACCTGCACATCACCCACTGCACTCATAGTACACAAGCTCACACAGAAGGACAGAGGATGAGGGATTGTGTTGTACATTCATCGCAGGAGTGAGGCTGTCCCAGAGCTTTGCTACTCCCAAAGAGGCACACCCATATATAGGTCTATTCAACTCTGATTGGTATATGGCGTTTACATTGGTAAGGCAGCAAAATGGCCTGGATCTCAGAGCTGAGGAGCAATTAAAAGAAAATTCTTGGGCTAGCCGGCGCTCTTGGGATACTAAAGAACCTGATTCAGTGCAGGACGTGTGATCCTCAGACACAATTTAGTTCTTTTTCTTGTTACTTCAAGTGTTATTAAGGTTGTTGTTCAGCCAAACCATGATACATGGGAATGTGATTGACCCCCTGGCACAATAGTTATACCAGGGTTTTCCATGCATGCCAAATAATGTATGTGTTCCCTCCCCCATACTAGTCTGCTATCCACATTCTAGATCTCTCCTTAAAATGGCAGGACCAGCCAGGGGCATAAGGGCTGTCAGGGGCTCTACAGTCTTACTCACACTCACCCTTACACATTCAGCACCCCAAACAACTCAAGGGAAGGAAAATATGGCAAACGTAGAAATACGGTTCACCTTTTCGTCTCCCACCCTTATGCACTCCTTGCACACGCTTCCCTCGTCAGTCTCCTTACAATGATACCAAACAAGGGTTTGATAGAAGTAACATGGGAAAGTGTTTTTTCCACCAAAGCTGTCATTGTTTTCAAACACAGGGAAAGTGCAGAATGTTCATGAAATGCTGTTGATTCGCACCCTGTGGCGGGTGGGTAAATGCAGCACAGTTTTACCTACACCTTTGACAATCTGTCTTAATCTGGAAGTGCCCCGAAGAGAAGTTGCAGACCCCATGTTCATGACTTGGAAAGAAGTGCAATCAATCGGAGAGTCTTTGAGACCACCATAGTGACTTAAGGCCACTAAACGGATGTGATGTAGCAACCACGTCAGTGACCTCACCCAGTGGCAAAGGAGTGATGGGATCTGCAAGGTTGCACCACACAGAAGGATGTGGTCAGGCCTCCGACCCCCTCTATCCTCAAGCAAAATATTAACCGAGGACTCACTGACCAGAGATAGTGACATCAACCATGAAACCTGTGCGGTGAGCTGCAAACACAGAAGCACATTAACCTTCAATAAGGCCACAGCATGGTTTGTTATCATGGCAACGACAAATAACATAAAAAGCATGCAGCTTTTTCAAGCTCGCTCTATGGGAGGAAGGAAGCAATTATCTCTCAGAAGATACATTGACCCGGGGAACAATGGCATAAAGTGCTTGTATGTGGGTGGAGGTCAGGCGGTCACACTGAGATGCTTGCAAATCATGTCCCATCCCTGGCTACAAGGTCAGATCTGTCGCGTTACTGCTCAGTTACAACGCATCATCTATGTCTGTAGGTTCAAAGATGGAGGCCTTAATGCGCGAGTAAGACTGCCCACCTTCAAGATACGCGGCCATAGAGCAAACACCTTGAAGGTCCTAGCATTAAGAGCTGTCTACAAGACTTTAAGCAATTTAGACCAGTGTACACTCTATTCCCTCATAAAACTATAATACTGATTTATTTGTATTTTCTTTCCTTGTTCATTTATTTCATCTACTGCACTTTAGTTCGGAGAGCGCCTGCACGGTGTATGGTCACATGGCAGTAATTGAGTACTAATCTTGTCCGAACAGATCATTAAAACAGATTTACTAGCTTGGAGCAGTGGACTATTTTTGTCAAATGAAAAATACCTTATGCTTGACAAATCCTGTCACTGGATGTTTTGCTGGAGTTCAGCACTATTGCTCCTGGTTAAAGCGTTTTTGGTGAGACTGATAGAATGTTTGCTCATGTGGGTAAAGTAATGTGGTTCAGTATGGACCAGATAAAGGGCTTTATTGGTTGTAGGCTGCCTCCTATCTGGAGCAACAGAGACAGGGCATTTAGGTTCAACCTCTCTGAGAGTAGGGGGCTTCGTTACGCGTTGGCCGGTCTTTTCCATGGAGCTATGAGACGGGAGGATGGGAGGAATGTAAATTATTGGTCAGTTTCTCTGGTCCGCCCATTATGAGTTTTTTCCAAAATGAGGGAATAACTACTCACATCTAGATTTACTGGGTAATTTACCTTGCAGTTGTCAACCATTGGCAGTAAAGAAGACACTCTGACTGTTCTGAGCAGGTGGAAAGTGTGTGTAGGACTGCCAGTGGGAGGCACACTAGCGTCTGTCTGGGGCGCGCACTGTCTGCTTCCCCTGGGCTGTTGCGGGGAATGAGCGGGGCTGGTCAATGCAGCTGCCCGCATCCCCTGCCCTGCAGCAAGTCTCACAGGCCATATGTCTGTCTGCCCTGAATTATCCAGGCCAGAGGTTTCCAACCAAATCAGTTCGGGCTCGGACATACTTGTATTGCAGTGGCGGCCGGGAAGTTTTGGAGGGACGGGGCAGACGGGACACACTCACACGCACACATACACATAACACTCACAGCAATGCATTCACACACACAACAAACACATCCATTCACAACACTCTTCACCAAACATTCATACAAACACACACGCACGCACCAAACATTAATTTAAAAGAAAAGCACACACTTACTTGCAGCCAGCTCTGCCTCGGAGGTTCCAGGAGGCTTGGGACCTAAGTTCGGCCAATGAGGGAAGGCAACAGTCCCAACATTATAACAGAGTGGGGTGGGGTCAGTGAGGCTGCTGACCCCACACCACTCTGTGATGAAGTGTCACTGATTGACACTCAACCCTGGGCGCTTCAGGGCTTAAAACTGAAGCACCCAGTTGCGAGGCAATCAGTGACGCTACCCCTCGTCACTGAGTGGAGGGCCTCACCGAACTTTGCTGAGCTGAGGATGTCATGCCCACAGGACCTGTGACTTCCTCAGCCCAGCAAAGTTCAGCTCAGGGAGCCAGGAGCCTGCACATTAGCGCATGTCTGGCTCCTGGCTGCCTGACCTGAAATCAACAGTGTCTGTCAGCCTGACCTTTGTTCAGCCTGACAGACACTGCTTGTGAGGGGCAAAAGGTGGAGGGGCGTGGCCCCTCAGCCCCAGTGGATCAGCTGCACCTGTTGTATTGGCTACATGGGTTATTTCACCAAAAGTTATCACACTGGGTGAAATAATGCAACTCATAATGGGGGCCTTCGACCTTACGGTCACTCCATGAGCATAACACATGAATATTGATCTATTTGGGATTGTGCCGCCATGATAGTAATTGTGCTTTTAGTTTTTTCGCTGGGCAAAGTTTATTTGAGAGGATCTGGCCACCAACACTCAAGGGCTCGTATCCATCTCCATCTTACCTAAAGTGAGATAGATATGTTACACCTTATGTGTGCAGAGCTGGCACAAGACAGCGGTAGATGTGACTTTAGGCTCTGGGCCCACATCATTTTCCAGGGTGCCACACTCCTGACACAAATTGTGTAGATAGATAGATAGATAGATAGATAGATAGATAGATAGATAGATAGATAGATAGATAGATAGATAGATAGATAGATAGATAGATAGATAGATAGATAGATAGATAGATTTGAGAACTTTGTTTACTACGGAACGGCAGCATGCTAATTGGAGCTGCATAGACGATATGATGTAATTAGCCCGAAATGGAATTGTTTCTTTGAGGCTGGAAAATAATGCCAATTAAAATGCAGTCCTGAAATATGCAAGACATGTTTTAAAAATCTTTGTAAACAGGAGGACTGGGTGGAGATATATCACCAGTTACACTGCATTCTGGACATTGTGGTCTTTAAACAATAAAACCAGTGGATTCTACATGAAGTCATTCCCCGCTGTCGATCAATAGGGTTTTCAAAGCTGAAACAACCAACCGTTCCTAATTTGCATATGATTAAGACCTGCATTGAGGTTGAAACGCGTTATTCTATGCTGAATAGACCTGTTGCCAAATAAAGCCTTTAATATTCTAAAAACAGGCCATAATATAGTAAATATCTTTGGCGAATTAAATTAAACAGCAAGAGGTCATTACCATACATGGTATTCAAACCAAAATGGCCGGCAGATAATATAAAATGGTCGCATCCCTGTAGCTGCCATTCAAAAGCGAATACAAGTTTCCTTCCCATGGATTAGTAAAAAGATTTACTTGGAGGAAGATGGTTAATACTGTTTGAATCACAACAGAAATATTGCTTTTAAGAGGAAGAGACTGAGCTCAACAAAAGATTAACAAATTCAAGGTTTAATGGAATTCACTTTCTTTTTATTGCAACCCCACCACTAATGTATCAAGAGTAGTGAAGATAGGCATTTCCTGTTGGAATCACAATTAGATTTACCGTAATTTGCCATTTGGTAGCTGACTACAGTACATTATTATAATAAATAACAAGAAGAAATACTCTACAGTAATTACAGAAACAAGCTGCTTTCTCTGTAAAAGGCAGTTAATCAAATTAGGAAATATTTGATTTTTATTATGCTCAGGCTGACAGATGATATGAAGGGAACAATCTTAGGCTCCTGGAGCCGATGTGATCATCTGTCTAATCCTAGCATGAGAAATTAACCTGCTGGGACTAGATGGAGTGGAGGGAACAGGAGCTGCATTACTCATCCAGGCAAAATGATGAAAAATGTCAGAGATACCTAAGCTTTTCATTCTTTTCTGAGCAAACCCTACACTGTTCCACAGAAACCAAAAGTAGGCATTTACATTATGAGTGCAAATATTTCTGAGACACTGAAAAGGTTAAAATTGGTACATTGAAGGGTTCATGATGTTATTAAAATATTAACACAGTTTTCACGAGATTTAAGTGTAGATTACATTGAGTGCTTCAGTAGAGGATGCCCTCCAAATTTTGGAGCAGTTTTATGAACCCCAGTCCATCACTCTTGTACCACGCAATGTGGTGCAACAATGATGCAACTCAAAAATGAGACTTGTGAAGCCACGCAAGGCCACCTTGGTGGCTCTAAGTGATTAATAAGTCTTGAATAATGCAACGCAGCACAAATCAACGCCGTCTTGTCCTCCTGCTTCCACACGCTCCACCTCCTTCACAAGATCTTCAAGTGCATCCCCACTTAGTCCAGAAAAACAGTCACCCATGCACTCGTCAGCAGCAGACTCAACTATGGCAATGCACTCTATGCCGGTACCACACAGAAACTCCCCCAAAAAATGCAGACCGTCCAGAACGCCACTGCCAGATGCATCCTGAACATCCCATGGCACAATCACATCACCAGCCACCTGAGAGACCTTCACTGGCTACCTGTCAACAGGAGAATCACCTTCAAGCTTCATACGCACGCCTACAAAGCCCTCCACAATGCCGGACCTGAATAACTCAACCACAGCCTCTCCTTCTACACTCCCACTAGACATCTCAGCTCCGCCCATCTGGCCCTGGCTACCATCCCACAGATCCGCAAGGCCATTGCTGGAAGAAGATCCTTCTCCTACCTCACTGCGAAGACCTGGGACTCCCTGCCTCTGCTCCTCAGGCAATCACCATTGATGCTCAATTCAGGAAGGACCTCAAGACGTGGCTCTTTGACTGAAACTCAGACCCAGCCCGTGCCCCCACCCAGCACCTTGAGACCCTCACGGGTGATTAGTTGCACTTTATAAGACTCTTACTCATTGATTTATTGCCTTACTCTGCATTGGGGAGGCAGTCCATGGGTGTTGCGTGGGTGTTCCCCACGCACCATCCATGTATTTTGACACATTCCCAGATTTATTAGAAGTGGCAGACATGGGAATGCGCAACGAGGAGAAATATCTTTATTTCTCCTCCTTTTTTTCCTCTTTCTTTGTGTGCAGTCTGCATCACATTTAGGAAGAGGAAAATGCCTCAGGGGATTGGTTTGTGCAGGAAGATGCCCCTTCAATCACAAAAACAATCCACCTTACACCGCTGGCTCCCTGTACCATGGTGCAAGTGTGCCCGCATTGGCGCTAGGAAGCCAAAATGGTGCCAGCGCTGGGGAAAAGGCAGGAATGCACTGTATTCTTTCAAATACAATTTCATTCTCACAAGATACAAGATTGTAATCCAGATGTACATATTCGCCCACAAGAACTAAAAACTGCAACCACACTAACATACTTGCTCTATGGAGGTTGTAAATTTTTAGTGTCTAGAATCTAAAGTACCCTCCTTTGTCTTAAGTTACTGCTACTGACCTCTCACTCCTCAAAACAATTCTTATATTGAACTCACAATAAAAAATACATTTAGGCACTGGTTGCAAGCATTACTGTTTAAACTCTCAAGGCTACTCAATGTATCGACCACAGAAACAAAAAAACTCAGCGGTCGACCAATATTCAATCTGTGACCCATGTTTTAAATACAGATATCTGCAGTAGACAGCGCTTACATTTTGCGAGTGTTTGCAGATGGTGGGAACCAGCACTTGATTT
The DNA here is from genome assembly GCF_964204655.1 of Triturus cristatus. Classification (NCBI taxonomy): domain Eukaryota; kingdom Metazoa; phylum Chordata; class Amphibia; order Caudata; family Salamandridae; genus Triturus; species Triturus cristatus. Next base: position 1,007,354,505 of record NC_140593.1, read on the forward strand.
TGAGGACTTATAATAATTTTCATAATCAGACTTAAGCCCAGACAAGAGCGAAATAGCAGAAAATGGATAAAGTTGGAAAAGGAAAATAGGAGGACAGTTTTAAAAGGAGAAAACAGAAATTAACAAGGATAGCAAAACGAAAAGGCCTGCTTTTAAGCTGCCCAACCAATGCCTTTACAAATGCGTGTGTTGCACGCACATATCATGTTTAGCATACTAAAGCCAGACCTATCAGCTTTAACGATGCTGGGGATAAAGAAGCAATAGTGTTTTGCTTTCTATGAAGAATATATATCGACAATAAATAATTTAATGTGACAAACAATTAGATTATATAAGGTACTTTTCAGATGTTAAATAGTCCATCAAGCATTCCAATGAATGCACTTCCTAGAGGGCGGAATGATGCTCCTAAGAACCAATAGCATGAGGTGAGAAAGCTAAATACACCACTGGGCGGAGTCAAAGGGAACCATAAGCTTAAATGTAAAAAAAGAGTTACAATAGGTCATACATACAGATGCGCAATAAAGCCAGACCTAATAAGAATCTGCAAGAGTGAGATAAGGAGAAAGGAAGTGTAGGGTGGTGGAAGAAAGAGGCAAGAATCAAGACCATGCAGCCTTGGTACTCTGCAAGTCTGCCCTTCAGGAGGGTTTGTGTAGGGCAGTGGTTCCCAAACTTTTGACTCCTGAGGACCCCACTGAGTCACCACTGGAAGTCGGGGACCCCCAAGCAATTTGCATGATTTAAATTTCAAACGTTGAAACAGTAATTCGAAAAAAATAAACACATGTGTGCACACAAAACAAATACTCGAATTACTAAGGACTTTAGGAGCATATTTACAAACCCCTACCACCATGGAAACATCACTTTTTGCAACGTTCTTACAAGGCAGCGGTAAGCCACTTAACATGGCTTAACGCTGCCTTGTAAATAAGGCCCGCTTTCGCGCAATGCTTAGCGTGAAAGGGGTGGGTTGTCGGTTTTGCAGTGGGTGCTCCACCGCAAAACCCATTGATTTTGATGCTGCCCTCTATTCACAGGGGCAGCGTAAATAGAAGGCAGCGACAAAATTAACACCAGGGAAAATCAGATCTTAACTTGGCGAAACGAGGAGGAATGCTTTATCTCTCCTCATGTTTGCTTTTTCCATGTGTGCTGCCTTGTGCAGCACACATGGAAAAAGCAAAACGCCTCGCATTATTTATTTTCAGGAAGGTGACCCTTCCTGCACATAAACAATCATTAAAAAAAATTGCATTTTGTAACTTCCATTACTTCCATTAGCATTAAGCAGCACACATACAAGTGACAAAACCTAATTTCAACATTGTTTATGTGCAGGAAGGGGGGACCTTCCTTTACATAACCAATCTTCCCCTTCTCGCAGACACCCTTGCACTGTGTTGCAAGGGTGCCTGCATTGGTGCTACACTACTAAGTATAGCACCAGCACAGGGCGAAATGTAGGGCTGCACTATATTCTTGTAAATATGGTGCAGCGCAGCGTTTCTGAAGTGGCGGCACGTGTCGTTATGCCACAGAGGCTAACGACACGCTCCACCACTTCTTTTGTAAATATCCCCCTTAGTATTTTATATTGAAAGAATTTGCAAAAAACTAAAATTTTAATGGGAAGGTTGGTGCTGCATCTCTGTGACTAACTTTTAAACGCTTGGTTTTATGTCGCAGTACGAGGCTCCTACTCCTGCCAGGGCCAGACTGGGATCCCAAAGCAGCCCTGGCAAATGTTTTCAGACCAGTCCCCATACGGTGCACAACAAGTGCATTGAGTGTGCCTGACCACTACAAAGGGGGCTTTGGGAGGCTCTACCCCCAAAGAAATTTAGGAAACAATGGTGCAGTTTACAACACGTTTATCACTTTACATCACACACATATAGAGACAATTAATCATAAGTGTAACTCAGTGTATAGAAAATGTTACATAAGGCAAAGGGGACTACAAGGTGAGGATTCACATGTCATTTATACTGGTAGGCATTTTTAAAGAGTGCTTGGTCTGGAGAAGCACAAAAAACTTGGGATTCAGAACATAAGACAGTGGTTAGCATTGACTTTAACAATAAAAATGTATTTCCACCCTGGTAAACCTTTTTAGCAGCATCGGGATAATGAAAGACAGGGTAAAAACATAAATTACTAACTTGTACCATGCAGTTTGCAAGCAGCTCTTTGATGACAGTTTATAGGTCACTGTGCTAGATTATGGTTGTCACTTATGTACTGCACAGTCACAAAATAATCTTTGTGACAAAAGCAGTAACTCACTCACCTATTCACATAAAATACTGTATTTAAAATGCTTGGTACACATTCTTTGCAATAGGCATATTATCCCTCTGTGCTACATTAGATAACTCAAAGCTGCCACAGGACAAAACTCATCTCTCTCCAGCAGGTACATTAATCACTGGTGTTATCTTGACACTTTTATTGTTGCTGGAAAACTGCTAATTATACAAGTGCAGTGCTTATTAAACTGTTGCCTGCGGACCCCCTGGGAAAGTGTCAGGGACCCCTGGGGGTCCCCGGACCACAGTTTGGGAAACACTGGTGTAGGGGGTCCTAATAAAACTTTGGCCCCTTGCACGTATTATTTTAAAATACTTAGATCTAGCAGTCGGCGCATTATCCAAATTAAATAGCGTTCTGTCTCACGTTTTTTTTGTGCCTATTTTAATGCAAGAGCCACAGTGTTTGTAATTGAATGTGCATTTCCTTGGGGCTGCTTTTAAAGCTGGGTCTGATTTTAGGCCTCCTTTTATTCTTCACACGGTTTGAGCATCAGAGTAATTCTCCTCTGGCCTTTCCAGGTATTCATTGTGTATTCACCCTTCGAACCTTTCGAGCGGATGCAATGCTATGGGAATTACACAGCAGCAATATGTAATAATAAAAAACTGTATTTACATAGCTCTGTCTGCAGCATGTTCTTGGGTTTTAAAGGAAGCAGATAACAGATGTTAATATAACTTCAACCAAAAAGGATTTTCATTATTAAGTTCAGAGTCTGGGAGGCCCACAAGCACACAAACATATGACTTGCGGGTTGTAGATAGGCCTCAGGAGCACGGGCCAAACCCACTGAGCAACTGCGGATCTATATTGGTAACTGCTTATGTAGTTTAAAGAACTTTTAGGAACCCCAATAAACTCTTCATAATTTGAATTATCTCTCAGCGTTGAATGTCAGAGGGATGGGCGGTATTGCAGGGCACACTTATATCTTATAATTTTTAAAAACCTGTTGCTCAACAGCGCTACTTATTCAACATTCCCGACATGTAGTATTACAGATGGGGCCCATAGGAATAATCTATATTGCAGATAGGGCACTCAGGAAGAAGGCAACCATGTGGTGTGTCCACAGTAACAACTGAAGTGATCACCAACGACCACACCGCCCCCCACGCCTTTCTAGGCATCAGTATGTTAATATCAACCGGGGCACAACAAATAAAAGGAACAATGGGCAGGGTTGGGTTGGGATCAAAAATCGACCCGGGCACACCAAAAAAAAGTGACCCACATTTGCGTATTGCCTTTCCACAATACGCTGCTTCAGCAAAGTTTTATGAAAAGAAAGGGGGTGGCGGCATGGTTTATTGGCTTCACTTAGATAAAAAAAATGCACAGATTAGTTCACACTGCTGAGCCACACATTAATGCAAGTGAGACCACTTCTGCTCAGGCCCCCTGCCCCCGCTCAATCATCATACATTAATGGGCCGGCCCAGCGAGAGAAAGGGAGTGATGCCTCCACCCATATTCTTCTAGAAAGGCCACTCAGGCACCCACTGGGCTGCTGGCGGCATCCTAACAGCACAGACAGCACCCAGGCACCCCAAAAAAGCAGCCCACAGCGGGAACTCGGCTACCGGCCCTTCGGCCATTTCCCGAGAGCCGGCGTTACCAATCCGACCCCGACTATGGGCCAGAATGGAAGCCCTCTGTTCACACAGCACACAAAAGTGTAGTTGTGAGGAGCACTTCAAAGTTTTTGTGTAGTCTCATCCATTTAGATTTTGTATATGTTTAGGGATGCTTCTAATCCACACCTTAACATCAAGGAAGGTTTGAGGTTTTTCTTCATATTTATGTGCTCTTTTTATGTGTTGGTGTGTTGATGTGTGTGCCTGTATGTGTCTGTGTGCATCTGTATGTGTATGTGTGTCTATATGAGTGTGCTTGTCTGTGTGTGTCTCTCTGTCTGTCTCTGTTCCTGTGTCTGTGTGTCTGTCTGCGTGTTTATCTTTGTGTATGTGTCTGTGTGGGTGTTAGTATGTAGGACAGGGCACTGTCTGACAGTAATGCATTTGTTTCTTCCTTAAGCACAACACATTAGGGCAGTGCAATTTGTAAGACACGGAGGGACCATTACCAGCTACTCAAAGACTTAAGGAAGCACAATTGTGGTGAAGGACTTGGGTTTCCCGTAGGATAAATCGCTTTGTGGCTGCACTGAGATTGAATCGATAATAGTAAAGAGGGAAAAAAAGAGTCCTAAAATGGCGGGGTTCCGCATGCGCGGTGCACTGGGTCGCGTGCGGGTGGTCTGCAAGCGTTATTTATCTGCATCACGACAGTGGTACACTTTCACAGTCACAGAGAACTGTTACTGCGGATTGTCACAGCAGTCTGAGGACACTGGTTATTAAGAAGACTTTTTCACATTTCTCCATGAAATTATTATATTGAAAATGCCAAAAATCGCCCAAGAGTAATTGAATTACATGTGCTTTATTGAATTATAGTCCTTCCCGAAATGAGTCGGTAAAAGAAACAAAAGTAAGGAAAAAAAACAATTGAAAATGATTCCAGTGAAATGCAGGAATTCCAAGGACTCATTACAAAATGCATGCACGGGACATCATTCCCTTCTGCTTCATTTTCTCCTGCAGCAGATGCATGACTTCTGCTCAGGGCAAACCCCATAAGACCTGCCTAAGATTCAACTACCGGCTTATGAATATTAATAAACCAGCTGGGGCCACAATACTACAGGGACTTCATCTTTCTGGTAGCCTGTCTCATTAAGACGAAAGCCCTTCATGGGACTGGGCAAGAGGCATTTATGTGATTCCCACCTCTCAAAGGAAGGCGAGCTGGAAAGGACTTTTCCATGCACCCAAGGGTTTGTATGGCCGAAGAGCTACACAAGGACACAAGGTGTTGCAATGCTTAACAAGCAAAAAATACAAAGAGCACAAATTTGATACAGCAGTAGATACCATCAAATTGAAGTTGTAACTGTAATTGTAAATTGCATTTAGATAGCGTTTACTGCCTGGACGAGGAGTTGAAACGCTTACAATACTTGGAACCCATGGTTAGGGATTAAAAAAAAGGTCGTAGATTAGGAAAAGCCCTTTTCGGTTTCCCTGTGGATGAGTTGTGGTTCGTGGGTTAAGTGTGTGCTCTTCAGATCTCAGGTGCTGACTGGATTGGTTTGAAAGGGAAAGATTAATTGAAGGGACATGGTAAAAGGAAGATCTGAGGCGTTTTTGGGAGCGGTGGACATGCGACTGCTATTTGGATGTTGTTTGTTAGTTCTAAATTAAAGGAGAGTTAGGTCCATCCATCCTATGATGTTGGGATTGTATCGTATGCTTACACTAAGGGGCTCATTATGATGTCGGGAGGAATCCCTTCCGCCCCACACCGACTCAGTCATGTGCCCAACCGACACCCGGTCGGTGGTTCCAACCGACTGATTTCAATGCGACTGCACACAGTTCGGTCGCATGGGCCCTTTCCTCAATTGGGGCTCGTGTTACGGCCATAAAGTGTCCGTAAAACAAGCTCTCATTGAGGAAAGGGAGGTGCAGATCATCCCTGCACCACGTGGCAGGCACCTCAAGGTGCCTACCACAAGGCGCAGGGATCAACAGGGGGGCACCATTGGTGCCCAATCGGCATCCAACCGGAGGCCATGCACCAAAGGCGGCCTGGCTGGGGGCCCCCAAACACGCTTTACGACATGGTTTCCATGTCTGGCAGACAGGCATGGAAACCATGTCAGAAATCGTGCTTGTAATCTCACGGGCGGAAAGACCCTTTCTTGAGATTATACTTGCCAACATCCAACTGGCAGACGGGCTCTTCGAGCTCGTTGGAACCCAGCCGGAATGACTAGCCGGTTTACTTTCCGACCACCTCCAACATAATGAAGCAGTCGAAAAGTAAACCGACCGGCCCATTACAATTCGGCCATAACGGCTCTGACCACAGGTTGGAGCCTTTACAGGCCGTATCGTAATCGGCCCCTAAGTGTGCGATCTATGCCAGTCTGTGGTGTCTGAGCAGAAACCACTTCCCTCTTTTATCCTGACAGGCCATGCATTGGTAGTCATAACTTGTGTTGGTAAAGCTTCTTGTGTGCTGGGGCAGCTAACAAGAGAACTCAGACTCACACCAAGCTTGATATCCTTCAATCTAGAAGGACCTAAAATATCACTCATTGAAAGTCTATTCAACTTCTCCTACCCTAGCTTGGTTGCTTCCTTCTTAGACGTGAAGTGCTCCATTGGTGTGGGACTAGGCGAATATTATTAATAAACAAATAAAGAATTAGAAAGTTGAATGGCGGCTACTGGATGTATGACGTTACAACGCATACTTTTACAACGTATGCACTTAAAACGCAATTTTTACAACGCAACATCCACTACAACGCATTCCATTACATCGCATGACACTACAACGCATTTTAAAAAACTACCTTTACAACGCATTCCATTACATCGCATAATGTTACATTGCATTTAAGGTAAGTATTGGATAGTATAGGGGTAAAAATTACTATTCTTACTCCAGGGGGTGCAACAGTAGGGTAAGTGTTGGATAGTATAGGGGTAAAAATTACTATTCTTACTCCAGGGGGTGCAACAGTAGGGTAAGTGTTGGATAGTATAGGGGTAAAAATTACTATTCTTACTCCAGGGGGTGCAACAGTAGGATAAGTGTTGGATAGTATAGGGGTAAAAATTACTATTCTAACTCCAGGGGGTGCAACAGTAGGGTAAGTGTTGGATAGTATAGGGGTAAAAATTACTATTCTAACTCCAGGGGGTGCAACAGTAGGGTAAGTGTTGGATAGTGTAGGGGTTAAAAATTAATATTCTAACTCCAATGGTATGCATTGTAATGGTATGCATTGTAATGCCTGCGTTGTACTGACATGCGATGTAGTGTCTGCGTTGTAATGGTATGCGTTGTAATGGTATGCGTTGTAGTGTCATGCGTTGTAAAGGATGTTCCGTTGTAATGCCTGCGTTGTAAGTGTAGTGCGATGTAATAGTTGCGTTGTAAAGGTTGTTTCCCGCGGCTACTGGATGGGCATTTCCCAGGACCGGGTTTTATGCGATGTACACATTCAAGCTTCAGTCTGAAGGTTACACGTCCTCTTAACCACTAAGAAATGGTGCAGGACACACCGCGTGCTCTTTGCTCCTTCCTCTCTTTGGGGTCTTGCAGGCTGTGCAGGCTGTGTCCAGTGACAGAGAGGGCTGGACAGTACTGGATAGGGGGACATGTTCATAGCTGACACTGTCCCTGACTGTGGTGGCAAACAACCATTTGCTGTTTTGTCACATAATATGATGTGCAATATGGTCTAAATGTAGAGCTTATCCCAAGCCACGGGCAATGGTAATACCTTACGATTCAATTATAACTGTTCATAATATATTGAGACTTATTAATATTTTCTGGCAGGGCTTTAACTGCTGTTAATTGCCTGCACACGGTAATGGGCTCTTTTTGAAGGCAAGGGCACAGATGAAGTGAATGGAAATTAACAGCCGTAATGTTTGGCAGCAGAGAGGAAACAGTTGTAGTAACTGTCTCTCTAATGTCACCCAACTCAGTCAAATAAATATTCTCACTGTCTCATGTACCTGCCACCAAACCTACAACATTTTGTGGCAGAATTATAAGCATTTCCGGAGTCTCAGACAACAACAGCAGTCCATGAAGAATCCCAACATGAAGTGAGGCTGTTTGACACCTGCCATCTATTCCACTATTACAACCGGCTTGAAACTAAGGGCATGCGGAATATTTTTTATTGTGAATTTTTGCGAATATTACCTATAACTATGCAAATTATATAAATGGTTCAATTTCTGGTTTGTATGTTATGTCATCAAATGTTTTCACACGGGGGCATACCTTGCATAAAAAAGTCATCCAAGACACCAGCAGGCTACTGGGGGACATTTTCTGCTCCAGCCAGTCTCCAGTGAGCAAAAAATGATGCAAAACAGCATGAAGTGAAATTGTGTGATGTGCACAGATTTCGCATAGCACCGAATTTACTATTTACGCACATTTTTCAAGCATGATTAAAATGTGTCTGAGACCATCTTTAAGCGCTAGCATCCTATTTATCTGAGGGAAACTTCAGCATTTTACATTTGGTGCTAATAATGAATGAATCTCATGCAAACCTACAATCTCACCCTAAAAACTGTCACTAGGAACCAGCAATCTGATTGGATCAGCCAACTTCAGCATTTTATTTTGTCTAGAAACAAAAAATAAGCAGTTTCACCCCCACACTATAACTGTTAAAACTGACTTCGACCCACCTTAAAGCGGCCTACAGACTTTAATAACAACTATAGCGTAAAATAAAGTTCTTGAATCTTGGTCGTAGATTGACCTGAGTTGAAATATAGATTTTTTGGACTCAGTAAAGTACAGGCACAGAGTGGCATCACGCCAAGCTCAAAGCAATAAACATCTTTACATCCAAGACACTGGCATCACAATCAAATATTCCTCAAAGGTTTTTTACACTTTAACTTGTCACTTTTCCTTTGTAAGACAAGTAAACCTATACATAGTGCTGTCATATTTCTATCGATTGTGAAAACCACACCTGTCTGCAGTGTGAAAACAGTACACACAGTGTGATAAGACCACTGTATGAAAATCACACAAATTTACAGCAAGAAGACCACAAATATTTAGAGTGAACATTGTTTGCCTAGAAAATATGAATATCACGCACAGGCACAATGTGGAGAGCATCCATATGTATGGAGTGAAGACACTGTGTCAGTGCTTAATTTGTGCTGGTGCTTTCCGGTGCTCAGCACCTGCACTTTAATTGTCAACACCGGCACTCATGTCAGCTGCCACAAGGTGAGCAGTCTGGCTAATTTAGTGATGACCACAGCAAAAGGTCATTTTTAATTCAATATACATTACAAATGACTATTACCTGTCACCCTAGGCATTCTCATAGCTTTTTTAGACTTGAAACAGTCCAAATTCTCACACTTGTTGAAGTGTGATGGTTGGGAGTTGTATTGTTACTGTCATTGGCAGCCCTGGCAAGGACAATATGTGGTGCAAGCTTCAGTGGCCTCCTGATAAGACCCATGGCACCTATTTTTGTTTTACAAATTAAGCACTGCCGTGCATATAGAATATGTGGATCCAGGGCAAATGGCGTGCAGCTCTAGAGGAGCATTTTATAAAACTACTAAATAACTAAAGTGTAAAGCAGTGCTTTAAATGGGCCGGTACTGCCTGGTACGGAGTACCGGCACTTTTTTATTTTGAGAGGGCGAGTACCGGCACTTCTCAAGAGAAATGCAATACTTTTAATTGGAGAGTACCGGCACATCTCAGAAATAAGCAGGTACTCTGCACTTCTATTTTTCCATTTCAAGCACTGGTGTAAAGGCATACATTTACATTGTAATCGCTCCTATGCAGTAGCACAATCACACACAAACCTACCACGAGAATGTAGAGTTAAAAAACACACACATAGGTCACGAAGACGACACACCTAGAGTGTACAAACAAAATCTATATACAATGTGGGAAACAAAAACATATCCATTACAAAGAGTATACATATAGTCAGTGCAAACATCACACTCATACACTATGTGACTACAACACACATAAGCTGCGTGAAGAAAATGCACACAAAACACACTCTGGTGTCATGAATCAGTCACAACCACTAGGTTTTACAAGAACATGAAACTATTTTCATTTGTATTGTCATTGATTAACTAAGAAGTATACATTGCTCAGCAATTAAGCTTATGAACAAACAATTCCAGCAACAGGACTAATGTATAGGGTCGGTCAATGTGTAGTAAGTGTATGTAGCTGAGCAAGGAGCAAAATCACATTTGTTTGTAATATGATGGGCATTCCACTGGAATCATGTGGCAAAGCATGACCAAATTATGCGCCAGTGCTGTTTAGATTTTGTGGCAAACATAATACATATTATACGGTACAACTTGTTGCAATATTCTCAGACTATTATATCACTGTAACATACTGGCATCCAAGCAAACAGGTTCCTAATGCAGGTAATTTAGAAAATGTAGAAAAAACATTTACACATGTTGAAGAAAAAATGTAATAATATTATGTTCTCAGTAAATAGCAAAGTGCCCTTTCACAGAAGCACAGCAACACAATATTAAATACTGTCATCTCGTCTTCCAGAACTAAATAGTTGATTACAATTAGCAATTAGGCCCAGGCAAAATGTCAATAATTCTGGTGTGATCTTGCGTGGTTTCCAAAATTTCTAAGCCTGGGCAAAGCACTACGCTACGCTCGCGTAGTTGGCGAAGTTTGCGCTACTTCGCACTACGCGAATTGCATGTAGCACAGTGCAAACGGGCATAGCGTAGCGTAGTGCAGCTGTCATTTTTTGCTTGCTCGCGGTCCTCGACGTCAAGTTGGCGACCGCGAGCAAGCAAAATGACATCCCGGCGAGACTATTTCCTCGTTCGCTATCAGCAACATCAAGTTGCCGATCACGAGCGTGGAAAATAAACCTCCAGGTGAGCTTCTCAACGCGGGGAGGTCAGGTTTCTCATTGCGAGTTGTCGCGTATGCTCGCGACCACTCGCGATGAGAAAGTACCAGTCCGCGTTGAGAAAGCTGCCGTTTGAGTAGAAATCTACTCTAGCGGCAAAAAACAACTGCTTGCACTGTGCAAAATGCAGTTTGCACTGATTGAACAGTGCGGACAAGCATCCGGCACTGTGCAATCAGTGCGAACAGCATCATGCACAGTGCACTATGCAGTTTGCGAAGCTACGCATAGTTCGCGTAGTGCGAAGTGCACTTCGCGTAGCTACGCGTAGCGCTACTTCGCAAACTACGCCCAGGGTTAAAAATTTCACGCTATACTTGTTGCGCGAAATGCCTATGATGACAACATTAAAACAAGTTGCGTAACTGAGATGTGACTCGGGTACAAATACTACCACAGGAGCACCGGAATAATGCGAATGAATAGAACGCGAGCTGCTGTATGTACTTAGCGTCTCATACAATTTTGTAGGTTTTTTTGTGCAAAATGCATCCTCGCATCCAAAAAGGACGCAAGGATGCATTTTGTACTAAGAAATAGGGCAATACAAAGGATGAGCGTTTTGCGTAATTACGCGTAATGTCATCATTTATTGGAAATTTGTGTAATTTACACAAAGGAAATTAAGCAAATTTCACACGGGCCTAGATATAATGTTGCAATCGGTAAAATGCAAATTTTCTACAGTCCGAGTGCCCACTTGAAATCACTGCTTTCAAGGAGGAATGTGATTCAATAAAGAATTGTCTTCAAAGGTGAAACAAAACACTTGTGCGAAGAATTAATCAAACTTTAGACTTGTTTGAAAAATGTTATACAGTGTTTGTATTTCCTGTAGTAGACAAAAAATTTAAAAAAAGCTCCCCAGCTTATCGGGTTTCAGCATGCTTTAAAAGAAACAGAACACTATCTGACCTTTAAAAAAGCTTGGAGCGCCTCTGAATTCCACATCCACCATCTTTTACTAACGTTTCATCTGTTTGGATAAGATACAACATATGTTGTAGACATTTGTCAGTTATGAAATATTTGCCAAATGCTGCAAATTCATATTTGTTCTCAAACTATCAAGGCAGAGTTGCAGGGTAATCACATATTTTCAGTGGCACCGGTTTGAGGTGGAAAACAAAGTTTTGCATTAATAAGCATATTTCGCTGTGGTCATTCTTTCCCCCTGCTGAGATGGGTTGAACATGCAGCCACTGTGCTGTTTTATTAGTAATATTTCTGCTGAACTGTGTTGCTGAGTCATAAACTATTAAATAAATACAGTCCTTACTGACTTCTGTTTGAGTCCTTCATTGTCAAAGCTCCTTTCGTGAGAATCCCTTCCTTCCCACAATTATATTCACAAAAACAAGCTTTGCAGCTTGATTTTCTCTCGATGGACATTTAATAACTATGAACCTCCCACCACACACTGTCATTTCCTCTTCACTGAACTTATATTTCAGCGTGACAGAGCAGAATGGCAGCACCTTCGTACCCGCAACCCGCTAGTCAAAGGTGACGGACATTTTGTAATCTAGCTGTGTACACAAGCGGCAGATGTAAAGGTTTCCCCTATTGGACACAGGGGCAGATGTAAAGGGTTTTCCTATTGTCTGCCTATCGAGAGATGTGTTGATACATCAGGGCCCAGATTCTGTAAAGAGAACACTCTCTGGGTCCCCCTGGGAAAAAAGAGCGGGTAGGACATATGTGGCATTTAGGAATAGCAGCTAAAGTTCCGCAGATGTAAGACATCTGTGGCTTGCGTGGTCCCACCGCACTTATTTCTTGGTGGTGATTTCTGGACTTATCTCAATGTTTTTTTTGCAATTTGCCCTGCCACATGTCAACAAATTCCAAATAAATTCTGAGTCCTAGAAAGCATCCACACAAACAAGGAGTCCACCACAGAGGTGGACAGGCGGAGATCAGAGAAGCATTAAGAGTGCGATGGATGGTCCTCCCGTAGAAATGGCAACTTCATTGGAGGGTGGTCCAGAGATACAGGGTAAGCCTCTTATCCACAGAGATTACTCATGGCCACACAGTCCGCACAGAAGGCCAAGCTCTCATTCAGTCCAACAGCACAGTTTTTACAACTGGCAGAATTGACAAAAGTACTCAATTCCTGAATGTATCAACCACCAGAAACGTATCTTATGTTATGTTCTCATTTTATATTATGTTATGTAGGTTTTTGTACGTTAACCAGTCTTGTCACATGTTGCGTGTATTACATCCCACGTTGTGGCACATAATGAAATGCTGGGGGGCAGATCAGAAGGAAAGTAAAGCCAAAAAGAGACAAAATGAGGCAGCCAGAGAGAGGGTTTGGGGAGACTTAGAGATTAATGTAACACAAGGAAGATGTCCACATACTGACTCATGCCCAGCCCACCAAGGTTCAGGGCGGGTAACCATTTCTGAGATGCCACAGACTCCTCAATGGATTTCAATAAAATTCTAATTCCTTCAAACATGGTCACAGCTTCTGAGTTGACATTCTATCCTACAGGCAAGAATAGGTTTCTTTGAGCAGAACAGCCTAGAGAGATTCTGTGTGTTAACACAATGGCAGAATGGTTGGGTCTCAATAAAACACACCTTTAGGTTTCACCCCAAATCCATGCAAGAACACATTTACCATGTAGTAAATTATGCAATTTATTCGGGTCAGTCTGCCGTGCCTTTAGTAGGTCTGCGTCTTCTAACTTGGGTGCTGTTGCTCCTTGGCTCTTTCCGTGTAGTGAGTACCTCTTGTAAGTGTTTGTCTGTGTGTGTACCCGCTGAGAAGGCGCGCCACATGGCAGCGCTGTACAAACAGCTCAATAACAATAGAGTCTGGGAAACCTCTTGGGGACACCTTGCTTAGTGATTAACAATGTGTTGTTCTGTTTTAATTTTATGTGGCGCTTGGAGCACTACAAACATGTGCTACTTAGAGCAGAACCAACCACTGCAGCATATGCCTGACGGGCACGGAGATGGAGGGGGCAGGAACCAGCCATGATTTAGGAGTGAGCTAATTGGTCAATGCCGGGAAAGCTTGTCATATGAATTTTATTGATGATTAGAGGTGAACTAACTGGTGCTTAATTGTTGGAGAACTGATGTTACTATCCAAGCCAATAGCTCTCATGTTGTTAACATCAAAATAAGAATCGTTTAGTTTACTCTGGTTTAAAATTTGCATCCAGGCAGTATGAATGAATTATTTAACAACTGAACTAACTTGACAGTTTCTACAATCTAGAGGCCACTCTGCGAAAAAAGATACTTTTTATTAATTTGAAAGAACAAACTAATCACATAAAAAAGTAACATGAAGTGCTACAATGCTTACTATCCAATAAGCTTGAAATACAATATATATGTCATCGCTCTTTCTTTAACCCTTCCTTTTTCGGTTAGGCCGAAAGACAACGTTAACTGTCTTGCCAGCATCATGCCATTCAAAAATCGTAAACTATTTTAAAGGCATGGGTTAGATAGTATGCTTTTGGGACCTTTAGGTTGATGTTTAAGTTTGGCCGAGAGACATCTTTAGGTGTCTATCCAGTCTTCATGTATTCAGAACAAATCATATATACAAAACACATACATGTACACCTACATAGAGAGGCTATGGGCGAACCCTTTATCCATTGGTCTGTTTAACTGTCATTGACATTTTCCCTCTGCCTATCACAACATACAGCCTGGGGCAATGGGTCAGCCCACTTCTGCCACTGGCTGAAGTGTGAGTGACATTTTGCCATTCACATCTAGGCATCCACTTAAAAGGCAGCGTGCTTCAATGACAGGGCTTGGACCTGCACTCTATGTTGTCGAGGCCTATTTCTTTCTATTCTTTATACCTTGTTAGTCATTTTTGTGTGTTTGGTCTATGTCTTCGGGTTACAGTAATTCAAAGTCACTAACAGTACCATTGTTTGCTCCAACTGGAGTCATTCCCCTTTAATATGCATGATAAAATGGGTTGCTATACCTCTTCTAAGTACACCTGTCTGGTTAGTAGGCATTGTACTGTTAGTTTAAAATTATGCAATGCTACTTTTTTACAAGTAGAACATTTTATTGCAAGTATATGGCACTCATGTTTAAGTTGTTGTATCTTTTTTGTGTGGAAGATGCTTGTAATAAAGTAAGTGTAACCCTTATACCAGTTTTCCAAGACCAGAACTCTTGACTTCACCAATGCTAATTTCAGAATTCAATTTACTGTTTGGGTACCTCTGTGCACTGATATTTATGTTCGAAGTTTACCTTACAAATAACATGCTGAAAGATATCAGAAACTACATGAGAGTCATGAAAAAGGGATTTTTGCCCATCATTTTGTGATTGCCTGTGGGTCCAAAACACAAAATTTCCAGCGTACTGTTCAGCGCTCCAATTTTTGCGTCCTACGTAGCTGTTTAAGCGGAGCACGCTTTCTTACTCTCAAAGCTGTCTTATTTTGTGACAGTGACATGGGACCCGTTTGGGTTGGGGAACCACCAAGGCACATGCGTTCCTCGTGTTCCTGCATGTCAGTCTGTAATGATAACCTGGCTTGATTTTTCCAGGAGGCATTTGCCAACTCCCAACCTTGGAAATTGATGCATGACCTCATCATTCATGTATTGTACTGTAAATGCGTTTTTATAGTGCTTACTACCCCTGACGAGGCGTTGAAACGCTTTTTCGGCGAGTAGCACGCTACTCCGGAACCCATAAAGGATTAGTGGTGAATTAGTATAGTGAAAATATGAAAGCAATTTGAGTGGCGGATATGTTAGATAAGTAAAAAACAATGCCTCCAACTGAGCCCAAGTTGGGGGGTAGATAGACATAAGGTGGGTGCAGACGACCACTCCCACACATAGCCTTCATGTCGCTGCACCTTTTGCACTAACAAAGCTCGGATTTCTCTTTACCAGCAGACAGTATTAGAATTCACAAATCGATTTGACATTTCTTTTAAATACAACAAAAGCAATCACAAAGTCAAAGGTATTGTGCCTTGATTATGTGCAAACAAAAAGTAAATCCCAGCTACTTATGATAAGCCCCATCACCCTGCAATGCACAGCACAACAGCCCTGAAGCAGGACAACTTTTGAGAGTTCATTTAGCTAAGAATGCTCACACAATGGTAACAGCTAGTCCCTAAATCAATGAGTGCACCAACAATAATTATACCACATGCTTTGGATAAACATTATTGATTGACATTAACTCCTAAACAACAAGCAATGTGGAGGGTGGGAGGAAGTGACGTACTTAAGGCCATTTTAGGGAGAGCAGCGCTAGAGGTCTGGCTTGGTCCTGAGAGCCAAAATACAAAGTAAGACATGGAAAACAAAATCCAATAAATATTATACATATGCAGGTTTGTAAATGCGGTACACCTGATTACAAGACTACTTTGGGCCACATTCCAACTAATAAAATGTATTATGAATTAACAAATTGCACCCCCTCGGAATAGCCAGGTGAAGTTGCCAAGAAGCCAAGATTTTTTTAAACATTTTAGCGTGATGGGAACTGCACGAGTGGCCAATAGCATTCTCTTATATACCCCAAATGATTTATTTAAACTGCAAATAATGGAGAACCTTTTTGTCTAGTCCATGTTTCAAGTTTGACAGTCTCAGAAATTGGCAAACGGTGAGTCAAGGTGATTGGCTGAGAACCTCAGAATTTGATGAAGTTGAAATGCCAGGTTTGAACCCATGTTTTCCAAACCCACAATCTGCAATACAACCACTGTACTATACATCCCCCTGCCTCTAGTTTTACACAAAAGAACAGTGCTAAGCGTTCAGTTGTCTTTCAAAGGGTACACAAGCATATTGTGTCCAAAAAGCCCACTTATAAAATACGTATAACATGAGGTAAAGCAATCTGAGACGAAAGAAGACATCTTTCTAGACATAGGTTACCGAAACTGCCTATGAAACTGTCTCAAACTAGTGCAAGAACATCAAACAGAATGAGGACTGGAGCATATAAATAAGGTTAGTAACTTCACAGATTAAAAATTAATCAGCAATTTTGGCCATAATACGAATTTAAGTTTAAGAATTGCAGGATACTCAATTTATATGTTAATAACAATTGCTTCACCTGATTAAACAGCCAAACTAAACTAATTTAGGCAGAAGAATAGAACCTTTATTGAAACAATTAAAATAAATCAACAATGCAATAAGGACCAGGGTCCCAATGAGAGTTACAGGACTTCAACAGGCTACATCTGTAAATTGCAATTCCAAGTTATAGATCGACCGATATAGCCATGCGCTGCATTTTTTTCTGCAATATCATTGGAATTAAAAGGAATAACACACATTTCTGATTTTAGTTCTGCCTTTTTGTAGCACACTGCTCATTTTTCATTCATTTGGCATGCTGTCTTTTTTATTTTAAAGTGCTTTAGGGAGCGGGGAATGTGAGTGGTACCCGGGATGGGCAGCTCAACTCTGAAATGGGTCAGCGGTCCTCTGGGACCAAGAACCAGCCAAATCCAAGCCTCTTGGCTCAGCCATGATTAAGCCGTCATTGGCATGGATGCCCATGTTCAGCAGCATCTGATGCACAATTTAAAGGGGAAAAGCACAAACTCGCATTAGAATCCTACAATTCTGCAAGGGACATGAATACATGCAGTGAGCTGCCACCCATCTTGAGAAGACGCCCCTCACTGACCTCTTTTCCTAAACAATAAATAAAATGTATTTCTTTATTTATATATATATTCGTTTTTTGCAAAGAGTTGGAGACATGCTTGTTTTAGGGAGTACTCTGCTTTGCACGTTATCTCGCTTCCGGCGCTAGGAAACCCTGCGTGGGTAGCTGTCGCACTATATAAGCATAAATAATAATAATGCTTCTAAGTTGTCATTGCTGCAATATCATTGTTGATCAGTTTCATCCTGGAACTGGAAGCTGCTCCAATGAACAGTGCTAGAGAGGATTTGCTGATCAGTTACATGAAAATCCAAATAATCCATTTCAACACACATGGCTGTCCAGTTTCACTACATTTCTGATCAACAACATTGATGTAGTGTGCTGCATGGTATCTAATCCACTATTTCACGGCTTGCTCACTAACATTTTGACAAAAGTGACCAGATCACTTTCCGTGTACAACCCTGCTTGTGTCCGAGGACCCTATCGAGATCTTCCTGTTGATGTATTTCTTCAAAAGTTTGATTCGTTTCTAAGCTTTGCTGAAGATCAATACATTACTCACCCACCATTCATTTCTTGCATTAGACAATGTTTATAGTTTCCACTTTGCTCATCATATTTGCCAGTACTTTCAAAACATCAATTCACATTCATTGTCTTTAACCACATTTTAATAAGTTTAAGCGCAATGTAATAATGCTTACAACATTTCTAATGGCCATCTCCATTGATGTAATCATGCTTACCATATTTCTAAGGACTTTGACCGTCTTGATGAAAAGTGCCTGCTCCCAACACATCCAGATCCTACCAAGGATTCTAACTGACTCTCTGAAATCTGTACGCATTGGAACCTACTATAGGTGTTCAATGAAAGCTCGATGTGACTACACATCCCAGCATGCTGTATGAAGAAATCAAATACGCAGTTGAACCCATGAGGGGTTTTTCAACCAATCAGCATGCAGTATAAAGAGCACTCCAATGCGTACAGGAGAGATCCCTCTGATGGAGTGGTAGTTGGCCACAGAAATGCGTCAGGCAATACAACAAACTTGGATGGCTAGGGCGGGCTGAACCGTGATGCCGAATGGCAGACGCACTATCGAGTGCATCTTGAGAAGCTTCGGCGTTTCTTGGATATATGTATATATATATATATATATATATATATATCGATATGTATATATATATAAATATACCAAAAGCTCGCAAATCCTTTCTTGATGCAAGTACGAGCCACACGAATCCAGTTTTCAATAATGCTTGATTTATTCAAAGGGCAAAAACAGGCGCGTTTCGAGCATACAAGCTCTTGGTCACATGACCATAAGTTCAGAGTTCAGTCTTCTTAAAGAAAATCAAAGAACATAAACAAAAGACTTGTAAAACAATGTGGTCCCATAATTCTGTAACTATAAATCATTTCTTCAAAATAAATTCATACACCACAGCGTTTTACAGCGATAGTGAAGATCTGCATCATTGAAATATTCTTAACGAAATTATATATGCATTTCATGGCCAAATTCGAAGTGTATAGTTGGAAAACATATCTCATTTGGACTGCATGTCGGACCTCCTTTAGATATGAGTAGGTCACTGACTTTAATTCGATAATCGCCTACTTATCAAGAAATTGGTTTTCCTCTCTTATATATATATATATATATTCATGATTTTTTCTCCATAAACGTTAACCATTTTACCATATATTAAAGTGCTTTCACCATATTCTAACTCACTGAAACATAGCTTTAATGTTTTTCATCATATTTCTACTCAAATTTATCATGTGCGATCCCTTTCAGAATATTTCAAATCACCTTTTATATCACTTAATCCTCTATCTGCTTTCACTCTACATCTAACATCGCTTTCTAAATATATTGCATCGGTTTATCAATATATCAAGCAGAGGGAAAAACATCACTTTGCCTTAGCCCAAGTAAAACTTCTTTTATTAATTGTCTTATTAATTATTTCTTAGTTAAATGATCCCTCACAGAGTGAAAAATTCATTATCATGCCTCCATTAAAATAGGTCAGGACCATTTATATAGCTATATATATATTTTGATATATACACACACATATATATATATTTTATACAACACACGCTAACATCCATGTATAAACCCTTCAACATATAACAAAATCACTTTCTTCATGTGTTGTAATAATTTCGCCATAAATCAAACCACCTTCACCAAATTTCCATCTACTTGAACCACTAAATGAATTACTTTCACCATATTTCAAAGTGTGCTCATCATAAATCTTATTGCTTTTGCTATATTTGTAATCACTGTCACCATTTGTCTAATCAGTTTCATCTTATTTCTGATAACTTGCTTCATATAGCTAAGCTAAACCACAAACCTATGGACTTCCACCGCTATTGGCATCATTTACAAGGAAGAGGTGCAATGGCCTAATACCACTGGAGTCACAGTTCCTATGTAGAGAGAAAGACTAAAGTTGTCCTAATACTGTCGTACTTGGGGACAGTTTGTTCGGATCTTGGTGCCCTCACACACCCCGAAGGATGTCATGCTTCATCATTGGGCAATGCTCCTTGTCGAGCCGGCGCTGCAATGCCCTATGGGTCCCCGAAGGGTTGCTTTGTCAGAGATCTTTTCAGGGTAAAGCTGTGTGGGTGCGTTGGGGTGAGTGGCAGTGAAGTCCTAAAGTGAAGTCTAAAAGATGGCTGGAGGGGTGGCTCAATGATTTATTAGAAAAAAGATCCCTCTGCCAACATTAAAAACAAAAAAGGTTGTGCTGCTCAGAGGGAAATAATGACCCTCAGTAGCAAGAGAAATCGTGCATGCTCCTAATGGACATGTTTGGTGGTCAACATGTTTCGCGCTACCTATTGGTCTCAGGAGGAGATGCAAAGCGCTTCTTCAGGACCAAAAAGAGTGCTGTGTAAAAAGGGAATAAAATGAGTGGCCTATATATGTTAATGTAGTGCCACTAAAGGTTTATACAGAATTCTGGAATGATAAAAAAGAAGAAAGCAAGAGAAGGTAAGCGTAGTTAATGCATCCATACCCTCCATTAATGCAACGGCCACCACTGTTTTAGTATTGACTTCAATTTCAATTTCAATTCAATTTCAATTCAAAATTGAAAAATTAAAATATTATTGACTTGTGTCCTCCCCAGCTTCTGGTTCTGGGTTCTGCAGCTGAAGATTATAATGCATATAAAGGAGTAAAGTTGACCATGCTCAGCATTCCCTGATCTTGTTGGAGACTCTACGCATCCTTGTTGTGACTAAGCCTTAGTGATACTCTGCGGCATAGCAGCAGCTGGAAAATCACACATCTTCGTTCACTTGGAGATCAGCGACTGAGCACATTTGGAGCCGGCAGGAATGCTTCATTCCTGCTGCACTTGGCTGCTTTGCAAGCTGACAGTGTGGTGCGTGATGGAGTTCCTAAGATCTGCAGGACCATGGTCACCGCCTCCACAGCCAAGGTCAGCATCAGGCTCAGAGGTCAAAAAATTGGTCTGCTTCGCACTTCCCCCTCACAATTCTTGCTCTAGTGTTTACAACTTTTTTGTAATTTGTTATGATCAAAGGGAGGGATGTCCTACTTTCCCCCTTCATGTTACCCTCTATATGACCACAATTGTCCATGTGCTATTTAGATGGCCACTATTGCCACCTATTTGTCGGCGCTATGCAAGTGTATACTTAAAGTGAATAAATAGAAAGGAGATAGGAAGTGGTCTCAGACAAAGGTGGGACCAAGGCTGAGAAAGGAGCTCAGGTCAGGTTGTGGTAATCAAGGGTGTTCGGTACCTCAAGCTGAGCCTTTTCCCTCAGTTACCTCTCTTTGCTAAATCTCCTTCTGGTTCACACAGTCTATTCTTGCTTGCATCATACCTGTTTTCTATTGACGTAAAACCCATATCCCCTAAGAGTTATGTTGCTTCTGCCTAAAGTAGGCAAAATGTGTGACAAATAATCTGCTAGTCCAGACGCCCACACTGGCATTAAGTTGACCTTCACAGCTGCACCAGGCATCAGCATAATATGCACCACGCTGAGTCCCATGGGATCACTATCAATACACAGCAGACATGGTACTTCCTTATAGAAGAAAGGGCTTCCTGTAAATGCAGGGGTTCCTGGAAGTATGAATTGCCATCTCTTTTTACCTTTTCTCTTGCAGACCACACAGAAACTCCAACATTATAGATCTTGTTTCACAACTTTTCCTCCCAGATGCTTAGGGTTACATTTGTAGTTGTGTACCACTAGTTATTATATTCTTAAATATTCCCTCACACAATCTTCTCTTGAAGCTATCACCCTGCTTCCAACTCCCATCTTGTCTACTTCTATATTGAAAACTCCCATAGGATAGAGGTAATCCAACCGCTGACACCCTCAGAGGCTTTCAGACTGAGCTCTTGCCCTTCTAAAGTTCAGGCTTATCACTGAAGTGGGTGAAAAGAGGGTAAATCCAGAAGACCACCCTCCTAACTAACACTTCATAAACACAAAGTCCTCCAGGGAAGATAACCGAGCCAGCCTACACAGTGTTCGGCCCTAACACTATCCCGTGACCCACTTTGAAAGGAAGCAAAAGACACACAGGTGATGGACAGAATGCAAAACAAATCAAACATTCTCCCCCAGTCAATAGATCTGGGTAAAATCCATTGTTCTTTTGCTCACCATGCCACCCCGGTTTAGACTCAGCAATATGCAAATAAGTCCTTAGGGTGCTTGTTTCCAGTCCAGGGAGGACCTGGGCTGGCAGTTCGGGCTGGACTGTTCCCAATGGGCGAGGGGTCAAGACCGATTTGCTTATGGCTGGGGTCAAACTGGAATGGCATGGGGAACAAACAAACAATGGATTTAGGCCCAGATCTCTGTACTGGGTAATTGTATGAAGAACAATTGATGGACAGAATGCAGAAAAATATCTTGCATTCACCCCAGTACAGAGATCTGTGAATGTATGACTTTGTTCTGCATTCTGTCCATCGATTGTTCCTTTTGCATTTGGCACCCCTAGTGTGACTGGGATGCCCAGACGTGGGTCCTGTGCTCTTCATGGCACTGGAGTCAAGCTATCTTGACTTATGAGGGGTGAAACCCAGAAACCGGACCTAGGATGCTTGTTTCCAGTCCAGGGAGGATCTGGCCTGACAGTTCGGGCTGGACTGTTCCCATGAGGCACAGGGTCAAGACTGATTTGCATATGTCTGGGTCTAAACTGGGGTGGCATGGGGAGGAAAAAAATTATGTATTTAGGCCCAGATCTCTGTACTGGGGTGAATGTATGACATTGTTCTCCATTCTGTCCATCAATTGTTCTTTTTGCATATGTCACCCCGAGTGTGACTGGGATGCCCAGACGTGGGTCCTGTGCTCTCCATGGCACTGGAGTCAAGCTATCCTGGCAGATGGAGTGTGAAACCCTGATACCGGTCCCAGGATGCTAGTTTCCAGTCCCGGGAGGACCTGGGCTGGCAGTTCGGGCTGGACTGTTCCCAATGGGCGAGGGGTCAAGACTGATTTGCTTATGGCTGGGGTCAAACTGGAATGGCATGGGGAACAAACAAACAATGGATTTAGGCCCAGATCTCTGTACTGGGTAATTGTATGAAGAACAATTGATGGACAGAATGCAGAAAAATATCTTGCATTCACCCCAGTACAGAGATCTGTGAATGTATGACTTTGTTCTGCATTCTGTCCATCGATTGTTCCTTTTGCATTTGGCACCCCTAGTGTGACTGGGATGCCCAGACGTGGGTCCTGTGCTCTTCATGGCACTGGAGTCAAGCTATCTTGACTTATGAGGGGTGAAACCCAGAAACCGGACCTAGGATGCTTGTTTCCAGTCCAGGGAGGATCTGGCCTGACAGTTCGGGCTGGACTGTTCCCATGAGGCACAGGGTCAAGACTGATTTGCATATGTCTGGGTCTAAACTGGGGTGGCATGGGGAGGAAAAAAATTATGTATTTAGGCCCAGATCTCTGTACTGGGGTGAATGTATGACATTGTTCTCCATTCTGTCCATCAATTGTTCTTTTTGCATATGTCACCCCGAGTGTGACTGGGATGCCCAGACGTGGGTCCTGTGCTCTTCATGGCACTGGAGTCAAGCTATCCTGGCAGATGGAGTGTGAAACCCTGATACCGGTCCCAGGATGCTAGTTTCCAGTCCAGGGAGGACCTGGTCCGGCAGTTCCGGCTGGACTGTTCCCAATGGGTGTAGGGTCAAGACTGATTTGCATATGGCTGGGTTCAAACTGGAATGGCATGGGGAGCAAAAAAATTATGGATTTAGGCCCAGATCTCTTTACAAAGGTGGATGTATGACATTGTTCTGCATTATGTCCATCATTTGTTCCTTTTGCATTTGTTACCCTGAGTGGGACGGGTATGCCCAGATGTGGGTCCCGTGCTCTCCATGCCACTGGAGTCAAGCTATCCTGGCTGATGAGGGGTGACACCCCAAAAACGGTCCCAGGATGCTTGTTTCCAGGCCAGGGACGGCCTAGCAGTTGAGACTGGACTGTTTCCATGGACCCAGGGTCAAGACTGATTTGCATATGGCTGGGTTCAAAACTGGAATGGCATAGGGAGCAAAAAAACGATGGCTTTAGGCCCAGATCTCTGTACTGGGGTAAGTGTATGACATTGTTCTGCATTCTGTCCATCAATTGTTGAAAGGAAGGCATGGCCACTACGACGATCGCTGTTATCTATACCTGAGACATGGGGCCCTCACTCGCCAATTAGTGGCATGCATCATCATAGGGCCGCTTCTGAAGTGCAACCGTAGGCTTCAGCTATCAACCATGTCTTTTATTAAAACAATCCTGGGACGTGCAAGTAGCGGATCAGTGAGAGGCCAGTTACCATTGGTTTCACTTTGCCAAATGATTATGCAAAGATATTTGCAGCTCTCAGCAAGTTTGTCTTTAAGAAATATTCTGTGTATTTAAAAAGGCCCTCCACCATTGTGCTATTGAACACTTGTCACAGACTGAATTCATATTTTCCCCATCTGGTTATATTGTCAAACTACAAGTTCAGCTTGAAAATATGTATCATGTTGCTCTTTGACAGTCATGAGCAAGGCGCCCCACCAGAAGACCAGAACGCGTATTTAGTTCCTCGTTCTAACGACATGTGCTGGTTTAATATTTGTTCCCTTGTGTTTTCTGCACATGCCTTCGGGACATGGAAAGGCAACTCACAAGAAGAAGACAGGAAACATCTTTGGAGGAAACATGGCCGTAGTTCATGGGAAAAAAACGCAATATTATTTTCACTGCATGCAAATTCTTCCCATTGAGAGCAAACTTCTCAGATCAAGCCATCGCAGTTACCAAAAATACATAAGCATTGTGTCGTAAGTGGATCCCTAGTTCAGAAATGTCCCCACCTACATTCAGATGTATGGATTTGGGCACAACATACCCATGCATCCTGGTCCACACTTGTCCCTCCAGGATGTGTCGGGTGAAAAGCGGGAGGGAAGACATACCCTCTAGAAATCACAGGCCACGTCCCAGGAGAAGATACTCTAAGTATACAGTCAACAAATGAATACTGTAAAAACAGCTAGCACAAGAAGAATTAAACAAGCCTGCCAAACATAGGCTAACTGCACCATGAAAAGACAAACAAGACCCTCAAGCTATGAGCATCCCACAAAATCAAAATCACACAACTGCAATCACAAAGGAAGACACTGTTCTAGAACAGACGCAAAAGACAGCAAACCTCACTGAGACGTTTTTTGAAGATGAACCGGCTGCATTATACATGGTCCCACCTCTATGGCCGACCCTACTAATGCTGGGCTCTGATTTTGACAATCTTGCTGATTCATAAATCCTAGTTTGTCCCCTCTCACCAATGACCTTTGCTGAATTCTGGAACTTTGAACTTTAGGAAACTTTATGATTTATTCGTGGCTGTCAGTGGCATTCCACCCACCATGAACCCCAAAAGCGAGCACAGAACCCCACGGTTTTATTGTTCATTGTGCTCTCTTTATGACTTCATAGCCCTGGTCGATTATGGATTGTTCATCTTATTCAAACTGTGAAATAGACTGAGCAGTTTCTACACTGAATGAACCATCACCTCTTGCTAGAACCACTGTGATCTAAATTCGGATCTGTACAATTTATTTCTGATCACATTGCAACTTTTAGCTCCTTTCACCACCTTGATCACTTTTTTTCAGTTACTGTATTTGACTGCCATTAACATAACTCAAATCTGTCCTATCTTATGTCCTTTCTTTATTTCCGGTGGGTTTCTCTGTCTACTTCTCGTCACTTTCACCTTATCCCTCGTGCTCATTTCACCTTTCTGCCCATCAACGCCACCCTGCCAATGATCACGTTTACCGCACATCAACTTAGTTTGTGTGTTCACATAAACCACATAATTTCCACCACTTTTCTTTGATGATTACGAGCATGACTGCCCCGCCCCTTCATTCGTGATCACTTGCTCCATGCAGCAACAACCCCTGCCCCGCAGAGCCCCGTGGCCCTGCCGCGAGCTGCGGGTCACTGCATTCGTCCCATCGGGCACTGCGTGAGCAGGCACCGGGCGCGGAAGGATATGGATTACAAACCAGTCGGAGGCACCAGCTGCGCGGGCGTGTGGTCTGCTTGAGCCAGAAGAAGACGGTGGGTGCCAGGGCCGGGTAAGGGATCTGCTCCTCCTCCTGTGGGGCTGGATCCCGCGCGGAGGAGCCCCCTGAGCCCAGGCTGCACTGCCCGGCGCTGCCCACATCCTCGTACTCCTCCTCCCCGGGTTCGGACACCGGGGCAATGGGCACCCGGACCTCGTCGCTCGGCAGCGGCTGGAAAGGCTCTCTCCTCTCGCCATCAGTCATGATAGCAGACGGAACCTGGGGACAAGGAGCAGGGCAAAGGGTCACACGGGCGCTGCGTGCGAAGGGGTCATCTGGGGCAGTCAAAGGGGGCAAGGGTAAGCAATGTAGAAGGGAGAGATGGGAGGGCCGGGAAAAAGGTAACAGAGAGAAAGAAAGAGAAAGAAAGAAAGAAAGAAAGAAAGAAAGAAAGAAAGAAAGAAAGAAAGAAAGAAAGAAAGAAAGAAAGAAAGAAAGAAAGAGAAAGAAAGAGTGGGCGGAGGAAGTAAGGTAAAGTAAAGGGTATACGAAATGAAAGACAGAAAAAATGGGAGCACGCGTTGGCACAATATGACATAGCAAAAGATGGAAACCGCGAAGAAATTGGAGTGAATAAGACATTTCAGTTCAATAATCCACACAGCAAAGGAGGCATAGACAGAAAAGGAGAGAGAAACTGGAGAGGAGTTATATAGCTGGAAAGCAAACTACAGCGGAAAAAGAAGGGAGGCGGGAAAGAAGGAATTTTCTAAACAAGAAACAGCAAAACAATCTGTCAAACTAAAGGAAACCGTCTAATGAGACGTGACATGCGAGTGACATAATACATAAGTGAGGGGACTAAGAAAGAGCGTGCGGAAGTCAAATAGAGGAAGCAGGTGAAAAGAAAGGTAACTGTATGTGAGTTTCACTAATGCCCCCACACCAAGCCAGACACAGCTATTTACATCAAAGGACAGATTATTTCTCAACTTCATTAACCACCCCCTGCCGTCGAAAACATATGTAAAATATCACGGTGTTGCTGTACATGCAGCGCTTCCCTGAAATACAATCCGCGCGGTTACTTTGGTGATTCAGCGTCTGAGGAAAGGATCGCAGCGCGCGCGCAGGTGTCTGCGCGAGGGCGTGCGGGTGAGGACCTCATGTGTCTGCGCGAGGGCGTGCGCGTGAGGACTGTGTGTATGTAAGTGTATGCGTCTGTGCGCGTGTCTGCCTGGGCCTATATGTGTGTGTCTATGGCTGGGCATAGTAACCATTGGTGCAGCAAGTGCAGTGGCACCGGGGCACAGAGCAACGCGGGGCCCACTGAACCCTGGCAGATGTTCTCTGCATTACCCCAACAACACTCAAAGGGTCTATTACAGTGGTATAATGCAAAATTATGGCCCCACCCTCCCCTACAGGATGTGGTGAGGGGCCCCTGCACCTCTCATATCTCACAGGCATATGTTTGCCTTGGGCTGAAAGGGGTCACATGAGTACATGGGTGGGGCCCCTTAAAGGATTGAGGGCACCCCTGCACAGCAGAGACCTGCGTCACACCGCTGGGGCACCGCTTAGGAAAATAACCCCATTACTGGCAGGTACGAGGTGCAGGGAAACGGGCGGGCCTCGATGGAACCAGTATGATTGGCGTGTGTGCGTGTGTGTGTGTGTGTGTGTGGGGGGGGGGGTTGACAACAGTAGTAGCGGTCTGACTCTGGAGCCATTCCTCCTCCAACCCCCTCCCCAACAACGTCAGGGTCAGGGAGATGAATTTCCAGCAGCGACACACGGCTTCGAAATATGCCCCACTTTTACTGGAATTTTTTGTAATGCTTGCAAAGTTATTTTTACCCAAAAACTTAGCAAAGTTTTGATTCACCCAGCCTTGTCCCCTCTACAAATGCCAGACAATGGGAGCTCTTTAAAACCGGGGCACGTGGTTAGGCTATGCCGGAGAAAGGAGCCTGTGATGCTTCTATGTGAGATTGGAGACATATTGAAGCGGCAAGCCCCGTGGGAACTGGAACAGATAACGAGCACCTGCGGGAGGGGGGGGGGGGGGGGTCTGGGGGAGGTGTGGGGGTGTGGGCGACATACTGGGCACATGCAGCAATGCTGACCACAAACAGAGCCCATGAAGCATAAGGACACATAACTGGTGCCATTGGGAAAGAGGGCGTATAACGGATCATGTCTGAATAAAGACGCATAATGGGCATCTGTTCCAATAGGGACATAGATTGGGCATCGTCGAGGATATGGCATAAGATGAACCTCTCTAGGCCTGGGGACACACCACGCTCACTAGCAGGGATAGGCGTAGAATGGCGTTTAGAACCCCAAAAGCTAATGATGACTATCATATTTAATAAGGCACATGGCAGCCATACGTAAGAAATGGAATTAAATGAAATGGTTGGCACCCAGCGGGCACTCTTGTTCATATAATGGGCATTTATGGAGAGAGTGGAGACATACTCATTGGTAGGAATTGGCATATGTGGCCCTGGAATACACATAAAGGTTTCTTTGGGAAAGTGGCCACATTATGTGCATGTGACGTAAAGGTGTCATTGGGAGCAGTTGGCATCCAATCCCTTTCGGTGGCAGTCAGAGGATAAATATTGTGTCACTACCCCCATCACCCCATTAAGTGCTGTGAGGGGATCAAGGGCAGATGGAGAAAGACGAGAAAAGGGCGAAAGTCCTACCCCCTACCCGCCCCACCACCCCCAAACCCCTTCTGGTGAAAAGCGCAGGACATTTTCGGGGCCAAATTATACGAGTGGAAAGACACGGGACACCAACGCGCCCCACTCCCCAGAGAAAATACCATAACCTGCTACACCTGACCCCACGTCTATGAGTATAGTGGACATATGATACTGGATGGACCCACCCAACTCCAAAAGACACCAACAGCACGCGGGGTACCCGTCTCTCACCAAAAAGCCCTATATGAACAGTATCGCAGGTTTGTGGTTTTAATAGACTTCTCCTGGTCCCCAAAACGGCTGGCGTCTAAATGTGCCCTGCCCATGGGAGTGATGCGCAGCCTGGGTGGCAGCAGCAGCCGCGCGCCCTGGGGTCCCACTCCGCGCGCACCCAGGGACTGTCCACCTCGGTGCCGAGCCACATCCTCCCGATTACGGCCCTCCCAGCTTGGTGCCTGCGTGAGGGACACTGTCGGCGACCGGAGTTAGCGGCTCAGGTGGGGGCGGGCCTTACCTTAGTTTCCCGGACTGCTGGCTTCCCAAAAGCATAGCCGTGCTTTTCAGTCGACAGACGCTCAAGCTAGAAAGGATGAGAGCTCCCTAGGGACGCAGAGGGCGCGGGGCTCCCCACAATTTGAGTGTGTAAATCCGAAAGACTGAAAGCGGTGGGGGGCTTCGGCATCCTCCTGGGCGCCGCTTGCCCGGAAGCCCCCCAGGGTCCCGGGTTCTGTGGCGATAGGCGCTCCAGAGGTGGGTGCAGGCTGTGGGGGTAGGGGTCCTTAATCCGCTA
This sequence comes from Triturus cristatus, assembly GCF_964204655.1. Taxonomy (NCBI): domain Eukaryota; kingdom Metazoa; phylum Chordata; class Amphibia; order Caudata; family Salamandridae; genus Triturus; species Triturus cristatus. Next base: position 1,007,384,215 of record NC_140593.1, read on the forward strand.
GTTGCAATAATCCCAGCAGCGCGCGCTGTAGCCAGCCTGTCAAAGCGCGGAGCGCAGCTCTACGGGAAACTTCGGATTTGCCGGGGGAGGAGAGAGGGCAGGGAGAGGCGGGGGTGAGAGGAGAGGGGTGGAGTCAGGATGGGTGGGTCCAGGAGGAGTGAGGATACAGGATGGGCAGGGATGGCACAAGGGAGGAGACTAGCGGATGGACAGAGGGTATATATTTGGAGAGGGTGGAAGTGGGAAAAGATGGTAAGAGGGAACCGTGGAGGGGAAAACAGGAGGAAAGTGAGGAAGGCAGGCAGGCATCAGAGAGGGGAGGTGGAGCGGGGTGGAATCCGAGGCGCGTGAGACGGAACGAGAAGAAAGCTGAGGATCGCTCCGGGTTTTAGGGGTACCCCCGCCCCAACATCCTTGGGTTACATTCTCCACTCTCCAAGCAAGTCACAATCCTCTGGCGACTTTAAATTGTCCCTCCTTTAACCTTCCGGCACATCTGTGTCACTCGCCCCGAGAGGTTCGCCTCCCTTGGTGTCATTCAGTGTGTGACCCACACCCCCCAAAAACTTAGCACTCCCCGCGAAGATTCAAGGCACTGAGCGTAAAGCGCAGGTCGAGAGGAGGGGTGCAAAGGAGAGCCGGAAAAAGAGCACGAAGGAGCGAAGAAAAGTACCAAGCAGTTCAGGGTGTGGTTGGGGAAAGTGACGGAGAGCCGCACCGCGGAGGAAGGTTGGGGGGCTATGCAGAGTTGAGGGAAAGGGCTGTAAAGTAAAGGGGAAGTTCACATGAAAACATGGCGTGGAGTGGTCTGTTGAAGGCGAGTCCCTCTGAGAAGTTATGAGCAGGTGTTGTCTTCTGTAGGAGGAACGGAAGACGGGGGTCTATGGCGACCCTGGGCATAGACCCTCACTTGGACACTCCTAGGACTGGTCACTCTCTCCTTCTCACCTACAACTCCCTCACTGTCTCCATTAGCATTCAAGCACCCCGTTAGTCAGTCACTCCGCCCCAGTTTATTTACTTTCTGTGTTCAAGACCACCCCCAGCCCCGCCCCTCCCCGGACCCTGTATCCCGCCCGTGGTACCCCCTGTCTCGACTGCGTTCCAAGCTGGTCAGAGACGAGACCCACCTACGCTGATGCTCTACAAACCGGAAACTGTATCTGTGTGTGTGTGTGTGTGGGGGGGGGGGGTTGGGGGGGGGGCAGGGAGCATCAGCCCCCAGCGTTATCATTGCCCTCAGAGCCGCCGCCCTCGCAGTAGGTGTCCTTTCCACTTTGACCTGTGCGGTATTTCCGCCAGCCTTGTCTGCGCGCTGCTCTCTGTGACCCGTGACGTCACTCCTCGCGCTCACCAAAGAATGCAATAAGGACGCATGGCCATGAATCAAGGACTCGGGGACTCTATACAGCGGGCCGTGGGATTGGGGTTGTACGTTATTTCACATACATAGTGTTTGTTACAGGATGAATGAACCACACTCCTATCGTATTATTACAGTATGGCACCGCTGTATGTGGGTACACCTTGCTCAAACCACAGCTGGAATGTGGCGTGCAGAGCGCGCCACGGGGTCATGAATCATTGTGTCGGTCATGCAGAAGTCCCCACACACACACACTGTGGTATATCTACCGGGCACAAACCTCATTGGCTATTGAGCGCAACACAGCAATAGGTGCCACCACCAAGTCAGGTATTTACTATTTAGAATACTCCACAACAACATTGCTATATTTGGCATATTCCACACCTCAAGTGTTGCACACCGAGTGTACAACCATACAGTCATATACATACTGGATGCAATACAACCACAGTGGCTTGACTAGAGCCTAGCAAACACAAGGAGATGATGGACGGAGCGCTGAAACTTTTCAAACACTCACCCCCCAGTCACAGATCTGGGTTGAATCCATCATCATTATTTAGCTCACTTCACCAACCCAGTTCAGACACAGCTATATGCAAATCAGTCTTGACCCTGTGCCTCATGGGAACAGTCCAGCCCAAACTGCCAGGCCAGGTCCTCCTTAAACCGGACAAGTATCCTGGGATCGGTGTCAGGGTAACACTCTTCATCAGTCAGGCTAGCTTGAATCCAGTGGCAAAGTGAGAAAGCCACCCACGTCTGGGCATACCCTGCCAACTTAGGGCCTTCAAAGCAAACACAAGGAGATGATGGACGGATCGCTGAATCTTTTCAGACACTCACCCCCAGTCACAGATCTGGATTCAATCCGTCATCGTTCTTTAGCTCACTTTGCCACCTCAGTTCAGACCCAGCTATATGCAAAGTAGTCTTGACCCTGTGCCTCATGATCTCGAGCAGTGCTTTCCAAACTTTTCATGTTGTTGACACACTTTTTAGCGACGCGGTAATTGAGTTCTACCAGCAAAATATATGATTTGTAAAATAATAACATACATACATTTCCAAGACTGCTGTCATTTAGGAGTAACAATATGTAAATGTGTGCAAGAATTAAAATAATAATTTGTGGGGGGTGGCTCAGAGCACTGCACTGCAGGAGCCATCGGAAGTCTACTCACCACCACTGCCGCTGCCGGATGCTTCAGCGGGTCTGCAGGTGGGTGGCTGTGAGCAGCAGCGGCGCTCTGACTCCAATCATGGCTCGCTGTCCACCACAGGAGACTCTTCCTCTTCCGCAGGAACAGGTAAAGCATCAGTAGCATGCACAGTAGCATGACGCCTAGACCGCGTTGCCTAGACTCATTGTGTGACACACCTACAGACAGCAGCTGACACACTAACGTGTCGCGAGACACAGTTTGGAAAGCACTGATCTAGAGCCTAACCAGGGCCGGCTTTTGGCACTGGTGAGCTGGCCGTAGGCCCCCGGCGGTATCTTCTGAGAGGCACACAGAGCTGTTTGCGTTCAGGTTATGCAAATAAATGCGCCTCTCTCATCTTGCTCCAGCCTTATCCCTGCAAGCAGGTGTCTCTGCCAGATTTGCCACTTTCAAGTGGTCCTTTATTCTCATACCTAATGAGGTGTTTTCTACAGTCCAGTAGCCCCCTTCCTCTCTTCTTCTCATCCCCTCTGACACACCAAGAACACCCTCATCAGCCTGGGCAGCCTCACTATGTGCTAATTAGTTGAGATGGAGGAGGTCTGGAGAGGTTTGTGTTGGGGGACCATTTACTGCTCTGCCAGGGAGTGAGCAGTGAACACCAGAGGGGGCCCCTGCCGCCTCATTGTTCTCACTAGCATCAGCAAGGGCCCCAAATTCCCCATGGCGCTATCTTAGCAAGGGCCGGCTCTGAGCATAAGACATACACGTTGGTACATCTCGAGCATGCCGTGACTAGAGTGTTGTCTGTTGAGTATAAAATAGGGCTGGTGGAAATTTTAGTTATTCCAGAGTAATTTCTGTAATTATGCATTACTCTTGTGATGCAAACTTACCAAAACTAAGCGATCACGCCAGCTTGAGTATTTAACCCCTTCGCTGCGGCGGAAATTCCGCCGCAGCGCTGGGGGGTGCGGGGGGGCAGCACGGTGGCCCGGTGCTCATGACGGAGCCACGCCGTCATGAGCCACGGTTGGGCTGTGATCATGATGGAGTGGTTCCGTCATGACTCCGCCCACAGCGCTAATCGCCCGAACAGGCGGGGAATTAGCGCCGCGTGGGTGGTGCGGCCGCCAACGGCCGCGGCATGACGGAACCACTCCGTCATGAGCACACGGCAACCGTGGCTCATGACGGCGTGGTTCCGTCATGAGCACGGAAGGAGTTAAGAGTAATTTTGGGCAAAAATCCTACCGCAGGAGTTAAGGAACAACGCGCTAAGAGAGAGCGAGCCGCTGCGGGCTCCGGCTGTTCGTGTCCTGTAGCATTTAATGCTATTTTCTAATACACCCTCAGGCCCATTTTGGGCACGAGGCTGCATTTTGAATTAAAAAAAACACAACATATACTAGATTATGCTTCTCACATAATTATGAATTATTTTGCGGTAATTACGCTAGAGTGAATTACGCCAGTTACTCTTGCCCCCAGCGCAAAACACAGTAGTAAACAGACAATATGGTCTCTTTTTTTTTTAAGTTTTCAAAACATTTATTGAGAATACCAAACATGGGCCACAGAGTAGTGCGTACATCCCGGAGTGGGCCGGCATCGCAAAAGCGGTGCAGTTCAAAGCAGTGTAAGCGGGGAAGGGGCACAGGGCAATCCGCCTACAACCACATCGGGCCGGCCGCGTTAGACTTTGGATAGTGTATACCACATCCGTAGTGGTATATCTAGAAGGTGCTGGTGTCATTGTGGTATGGGTAGCATATACTTTGTGCATCAGGATTAGAGTTGTTTATAAGGAATGTATACAATAATTGCATAATTTAGAACAGCAGCCAAAGTACTATAGTTAGAGTAGTGCATTACCAGTGTACCAAGGTTAAAGCGGTGCATAGAGCGTGTGCACATCACGGTATACTGAGGGATCTTCTGCCACAGTCCTGTATCCAGATCTCGTCATCTACCACGGCATAGTGAGGTACTTGGAGTGGACCATGTGTGGATTAGTATATAACAGAGTGTACCATGAGTGGTGTTTGCCCTATACAGCATCCACGGGGGTATATGTAAAGTCAACCACCGTTAGAGTAATTTTAAGGGAGCGCACAACTAAAGTTGTCTGTCGAATATGTAGCAACAATAGTGGTATATTGCGGGAATACTATCTCTGGAGTAGTATAGTGCACCGCATAGTGGCATCTGGACTCCACCCCTTACATAGCCTTTTAGTGTACATAGCCTGTAGTAACGTGTGGGGGGGGGGGGGGGGGGATAACATTGGCACACGTGCTGCAGCCATAGTGGTAATCGTAGAGTGCACTACAGCCATAGTGATGTATTTGGAACATATACGACTCCGGTAGTAGGAGCGCGCGGCAGCGATAGCGTTATATTCTGGGCGGTACATGGTTCGAGTCCACTGGTGAAGTGTAGGACGACAGCGGTATGTAGAGTGTACCGCGGGTATTGTGGTATATTTCCACTGTGCCCAGGCCGGAGTAGTTCAGAAAGAGTACACCAGCAGTGGTGCGTACTACAGCCAGGGTGGTGGTGTGTGGAGAGTGCGCGGCTTCCATTACCTCGTCACTCGTGCAGTCAGAGGCTGGCTCGCCAGCTGCTACTACCCACTACTCCTCGCCGCGGCAGGTGGTGTTTTTAGCGCGGGTGTGAAGTAACACTCCCGGCCCGGTGGCCCTGGTGTGAGACCCGGCCTGTGCCTGCGACATGTGTGAGGGACGCTTCCAATAAAGCGCTCTCCGCGCGCCGGCAGCAGCGCCTCCTGCCTCTGATCTGCTCCGGGCTCCCACGCACGGCACTCCCACGGCGGAGACGCGTCCTCGCAGATTGCGCAGTGACAGGTTTAAGGCTTCTGTTTAAAGCGAACGCACCTTAAAGTCTTTCCAGTAAGATCCCGGGGTCCGATTAGTCCAGTCACAATTTTTTTTTAATTTGCCAGATTGAAATCGTAAACACACGAATATGTTTTCATACCAGCACGTTGCGCAATGCACATCCCTATGTTACTCTTTAGAAGATTGTGTTTTGTGTATAACGTGGATGTATTTTTTTTCCTTGGTAAATTCAATGATGACGCGTTCCTGAGCTCCACAGCCAGTTTTGTCCCAGTCAGTGACTCAGCAATACTCTGTTCTGCTTGTACCCCCGTTACTGAGCCTCCTAAGGGCAGATTTACCCAAGTCAGTGACTCAGCAGAATTTTGTCCTGCTTCCATCCCAATATTTATCTGGGTAACATCAGTGTTACACAGTCAGTGGAGTAGGAGTACTCGGTCCGGCCTGCACTGATTATCGAGTTGCATAAAGGCAGTTTTACTCTAGCCAGTGAGTCAGCAGTATCTGTCCTGCTTACACTCGTTACCGAGCTTCATAAAGTCAGTATTACCCCAGTTAGTGACTCAGCAATACTCTGTTCTGCTCGCACCCTGTTGCTGAGCCTCCTTTGGGCAGATTTACCCCAGTCAGTGACTCAGCAGTATTCTGTCCTGCTTCCATCCCAGTATTCATTTGGGTAACATCAGTGTTACACAGTCAGTGGAGTAGGAGTACTCAGTCCCGCCTGCACTGATTATCGAGTTGCATAAAGGCAGTTTTGCTCTAGCCAGTGAGTCAGCAGTATCTGTCCTGCTTACACTCCCTTACCAAGCTTCATAAAGTTAGTATTACCCAGTCAATGGCTCAGCAGTACTCCGCCCTCCTTGTACCCGGTATAACGCTGCATAAAGTCCATATTACTCTAGTCACTGACTCAGCACCCCCTGCGTGCACCCCTCCCACACTGAGCTGCAAAATGAAAGTATTACCCCAGTCAGTGACTTACAGTACTCTATCCTGCTTGTACCCAGTATGACGCTGCAGAAAGTCCATATTACTCTAGTTACTGACTCAGCACCCCCTGCTTCCACCTCCTTCCATACTGAGCTGCATAATGACAGTATTACCCCAGTCAGTGACTTACAGTACTCTATCCTGCTTGTACCCGGTATGATGCCGCATAAAGTCCATATTACTCTAGTCACTGACTCAGCACCCCCTGCGTGCACCCTTCCCACACTGAGCTGCATAATGAAAGTATTACCCCAGTCAGTGACTTACAGTACTCTATCCTGCTTGTACCCAGTATGACGCTGCAGAAAGTCCATATTACTCTAGTTACTGACTCAGCACCCCCTGCTTCCACCTCCTTCCATACTGAGCTGCATAATGACAGTATTACCCCAGTCAGTAACTTACAGTACTCTATCCTGCTTGTACCCGGTATGATGCCGCATAAAGTCCATATTACTCTAGCCACTGACTCAGCACCCACTGCGTGCACCCTTCCCACACTGAGCTGCATAATGAAAGTATTACCCCAGTCAGTGACTTACAGTACTCTATCCTGCTTGTACCCAGTATGACGCTGCAGAAAGTCCATATTACTCTAGTTACTGACTCAGCACCCCCTGCTTCGACCTCCTTCCATGCCGAGCTGCATAATGACAGTATTACCCCAGTCAGTGACTTACAGTACTCTATCCTGCTTGTACCCGGTATGACGCTGCATAAAGTCCATATTACTCTAGTCACTGACTCAGCACCCACTGCGTGCACCCCTCCCACACTGAGCTGCATAATGAAAGTATTACCCCAGTCAGTGACTTACAGTACTCTATCCTGCTTGTACCCAGTATGACGCTGCAGAAAGTCCATATTACTCTAGTTACTGACTCAGCCCCCCCTGCTTCCACCTCCTTTCATACCGAGCTGCATAATGACAGTATTACCCCAGTCAGTGACTTACAGTACTCTGTCCTGCTTGTACCCGGTATAACGCTGCATAAAGTCCATATCACTCTGTCACTGACTCAGCACCCCGTGCTTGCACCACCTTCCATACTGAGCTGCATAATGACAGTATTACCCAGTCAGTGGTTCAGCAGTACTCCGCCCTGCTTGTACCCGGTATAAAGCTGCATGAAATCAGTATTATGCCAAACAATGGCTACGCAGTATTCTGTCCCGTTTGCGCCCCTAGTATCAAGCTGCATAAAATCAGTGTTATTCCAGTCACTGACTCGGCAGTACTCTGTCCTGCTTGACCACCTCCCTCAATGAGGTGAGTAAAGCCATTATTATCCCAGTCAGTGCCTTAGCAGGGCTCAGTCCTGCTTGTACCTAGTACCAAGCTGAAAAGTCAATATTACTCTAGTCAGTGACTCAGCAGCGCTCAGTCCTGCTCGTACCCCCTCCCATAATGAGCTGCATAACAACAGTATTACCCCAGTCCGTGATTTAGCATCACTCCGTCTTGCTTGTTACCCTAGTATCAAGCTGCATAAAGTCAATATTACCCCAGTCACTGACTGAGTCAGCCAGTCGTTCAGCAACATTCTTTCCTGCTTGCACTCCCTCACTGAGCTGCATAAAGTTAGTGTAACTTCAATCAGCAGCCACTGACTGAAGCAGTGCTTTAAATGTGCCGGAACTGCCCGGTACAGAGTACCGGTACATTTTTATTTTGAGAGGGAGAATGCGGGCACTTCTCAAGAGCGACGTATTACTTGTAATTGGACAGTACTGGCACGTCTCAGAAACAAGCAGGTACTCTGCTAAGGAGAGAAACTGCACTTCTGTTTGTCCATTTCAAGCACTGGACTGACGTAACACTGACTCTGTCCCCGTCAATCCGATTAATGCCAGCCCTGACTACTTGCACCCCGGTATTGAACTGGATAAGGCTGGAATTAGTGGGGGATTCCGGGGTTCCTGCGCACATGATACGGTGTCATAGTTTCCGTTTTCTTCCTGTGCCTCAATGCTACTTCGAAATGTTGGAACCATTCGGGTGCAGACATTAACTCCGCCGGAAGGACTCTACGGTGTTAAAGTTAAGAAAAAAAAACAGGTGGGTTACAAAGCGATAGAAAAACATAAGCATTTGTCTGAAAACGGTATGTTTCTCTTCACTATGGTGAGTTCTTTTTCGTGCGGAACTAATGGTTTCTCCCTGTACAGTGCGCTGCAGCTTTGCTCCAAACCACTCGCCCCTGGCAGGAGTTTTTGAGGTGAACGGCGCGTGCTCTATTTAACGTTTTTTTAAAAAAAATATGATGAAATGTCATGCAGTTAAGCACTCGACGAATTCCTCATAAATAGACCACGCGTTCACTTGAAGCAGTTTCAGTCCGCAGCACGCTCCAGGACAAGTCGGGGGCTGACTTCTAAACCAACCCCCCCAAGATTCGCAATCCCCTCTTTCAGCCCCATTCTGTGGTAAATACGGCATAAATAAAACTTGCAGGATTTATCGACGCTGTCTCTGGTCTCAGGGAAGGTCCGAGAGAAGACACGTTGTCGCTGTGCAGTTTGGCATCAGAACGTAGAGCTCGCAAAACCCACAGCTCCAGCACGACGTATCATTTACATATAACGTGTGACGTAATTAAAAGATGCGCACTCTTTATTCTGACTCAACAGAACTGAATGCCAGAACATGCAAGATTCTCGGATCCACATACGTATGCTATTTTGTTTTTTCAGGTGTCTTTTTTTCTGCGGATTTAAAATGCTACGATGAATGAGTTACCGTACATCATTAGAATTCAGAGCTTATTGGAGGCATTCATTTATTAGGACTTCGCCAGTGCCAGGTGGTGCTCATCTGGAAAGTAATAATAAAAAGTAGCCCAAATGCGGCGCATGGGCTGGAGGGGTGTTCGTCAAACACACACAATCTTACGGTCCGCGAATCGATACCCGCGCATATTCGATTTGGCATTCAAAAACATGACTTCCCCAACATGTTCTCTATTGATCCAGTAATGAATGCTTCGCCTCATTAGTGCGTGAATCGGGGGCGGAGCCAGTATTTGTACCTTGCATCTCCCGAAGCCGGCTGCTACCATCCTCGCCAGTCGTCAGGCAGGCTGGAGGGCTTTCTGTGCTTGTGGAGGGAGGGGAGCAGGGGCGGCTGGTGACATTTGAAAGTGGTGCGGCGTAAAATGTGTGGTGGAGCACAAAATCCCCTACGTCTGAAACCCTCTAGTCCAGGTCAGCCGGTGTCCATCCAAAAACACCGTACTTTTTAATTTCAGCCATTCCGTGCCTCACCCGTCTCCAAATTCTTACTCTAATATGTGCCCCGCAGTTATTGCTTAGTATTTTCACCACACTGTTATTAACATGTTCTTCAGGTACATCTTGTAATCTACCGTGTGCCACAAAAGAATAGAAACATTAACTGACAAACAGCAAAAATATTAGTGTGATGTTTCATGCCTGGAACAACAGCACCACGCGCCTTTATGCAGATTATTAGAACCATAGTAGTACAACAGCTGTAACTATGCAAAGTGTAATAAAAGTTGCGTTAATTAGAACTGCTCTAATAACGTTCTTCACCGCACACTGAAATATTTTGCCGTGCTCTTAATACATTCCACATTCCAGTTGCAACACTGAACGTCATTTACAATGCACACCTTAAAAGCACATGCAGCATGCGGGGCGATTTTCACATGTATGGATGGATAGAAAATTGTAATTTGTAGAAAAATACTGGATGGCCATCACATTTCCATTAGTCAGCCATATTTATTTCAGCGTTAATAAACACACCAGAAAAATGTAATAAATATGAGTTACACAGCAATAAACAAACTATGATAGATTAAACAAACACTTTTTTCCTAAATGTAAGATTAGCGGGTTAGGAGATAATCAAGACGGCCCACGCACCCAATCCTGCACTTGCTGGGTGTTGCCTCAAGGAGGAAAAACAAGTAAGGGAGCAAGATGGCGTAAAGTTCAGACCACGAACCAGCCACGCATCCATAAGTGCTCAATGAAACCGTATTCCTTAACGTTGTAGGGGACTCACTAGGGTGGGGGACCTTTGGGTACAGACAGGCAACAAACACGATGTGTAGGTGAATGGCGAGACCTGCAGCCTATATAGTGCCTCATGCCGCACTTAATTCAGGCACCGACAGCAGGTTAACACTGCACCGGTACCCTAATGGCCAGCAATAAACTGTGATCAATTTTCTCAAAATGTATCTGACTACTAGATCAGGGACAGGGTCCCCGAAGGTACCGTAACTCTTATCTGTAGCACTACAGAACTGCGCTATCTTCAGGAAGAAACACACCCGAACATAAAATACTAAGCCTACATGTAGTGAACACACGGACTTATGCACGTCTAATAATATCGATCCCGGCTACCCTCCAGTCGCGGCTCGCAGGGGGGGGAAGTCGCGCGTGGTGGGGGAAGTCGCGCGGGGGGTGTTAAAATAAAAATTTTTAAAATCCTACCTGAGGTCCTCAGCACGTCCGCGCCGCCTCGGGTCCGTTCGTTGGCGCCTACAGCCCACCTTACCTGACCGCCTCTGCCCTCTTCAAACTGGAGCTGACGTCGTCACGTCAGCGCTGCAGTGGCAACCCCTCAGCCTGTCAGCCAATCCTGGCGCTGCTGCAGCGCCAGGATTGGCTGAGGGCACAGCCTACTCCTCGCCCGCCGCCTGCCCATTAGGAGACCGAGGGGCTCCTAATGGGCATGCGCAAATCCATGAAAACACAAGTGCGCATGACTGGGCACGGGCTAAAAACTAGCTCACCATGCCCACTCATGCGCACTTGTGCTGTGCTGCCGCAATGCATGTCAGTCAACATGACGCCGGACCGCCCACGGTCCGACGTCATGAGGACTCACTGACATGCATTGTCAGTTGAGTTCTCCGTCCCCACCCTCGGCATCTCTGAAAGTAAACTAAGCGCGGGTGGTGCGTGGGGGCTACGCCCCCACGCCCCAATGGACACACCGCGCCTGGAGGGGAGTTATTGTACTCCGTGTGCTTCGTGTTTAGTCTGGTTGGTTTTACTGCGGGGCGCCTTGTGCTGCTTGGACATGCTCAGGCACGCTCTCTGCACACCTGACTGTGGGGTTGGGCGGTGCTGCCAGGCAGTCCTGGCTCCTCTGAGTTACACATCATTCACTTGACGCAGGGTGATTAGTTACACCGTGTTAGACCTGTCAGCCCTTTGGGTGGTCCCTCCTCATCATTATTTATTTTGTCCCACTTTTGCCTCAAACCCTGTTATTATTTTTCCTTTTTGGGAACCACCAGACTTTTTAGTGTTGATGCAGGGTCAGGGAGCCATTTTCCCTACCCCTGGAACTTCTTTCTGAGGGCCTGAGACACAAAATGGTGGCCACCCATTGTCACCTGTGACATCACCAGAACCTCCTGGAACATTCTAGAACCCTGTGACAGTGGGAGGCAGTTTAGAATGTTGGGAGGCCATCTCAGACTGGCAGTTGGCAACTGACTGGAGAAGAGAGAGGACAAATATAGAAGGAGGTCGGAGTAAGGCAGCAGAGGTGGAAACCAGTGCTTGGAGTGGGGTCCAGAAACCCACCCTTGATGCTAGTCTCTTCTGACCAAGCCCAGCCTAGAGCCCTGTGTGGGATCAAGACTGGAAGAACCATCTTAAAGGACTGAATATTTGGAACAGGCCTTAAAGAGGAAGAACAGCAAGTTCCTGACCTGTTCAGCAGTGTCCTCCTGGAGTCCTGACGTCGAGAAGCCTGGAGACCTGGGGCCTGAGGTCGAGAAGCGGCGCTGACAGGAAGCAGACGTCGTACCCAGAGCCGCCAGAGGTCCAGTGAGGGCGCCGACGGAGGTCGTGGAGAGGCACCGGAGGTCGAGTAAGGAGTCACCCGAGGTCGAGGTGAGGGCGCCGACGGAGATCGTGGAGAGGCGCCGGAGGTCGAGTGGAGAGTCACCTGAGGTCGAGGTGAGGCGTCGACGGGGGAGTGAAGTCCGCCCACCGGAGACGCCGGAAACCGAGGTGAAGCGCGCCGGAGGTCGGGAGTGGAGATCGCACTCCGGAGACACCAGGAAGTGGGGAGCCCGAGTCCCTGTGACGCCGGAAGGCGACATCGAGGCGAGGCCGTCCAGCGACATCGAGTCGAGTCCGCCCAGCGACATCGAGTCGAGACCGTCCAGCGACATCGAGTCGAGACCGCCCAGCGACATCGAGTCGAGACCGCTCAGCGACATCGCGTCGAGACCACCCAGCGACATCGATCCGGAGCCGCCTCACAGCGTCGACACGGCGCCGAGCGGAGTCGATCATCGTGAAAAGGACAGTAAGTGGTAGAGGGGGCATCTGAGGCCCTGTGGAGCCCTAAAAGACCATCCTAGAGGCTAGAAGGGTGTTAGAACCAGCCTGGGAGTGCCAGGGGTGAACTGAGACTGGTACAGTGACCTCCATAAAGGGTTGTGTAGTTTGGAGGGCCAGATCTTTGGATTGTTCTTGTTCTGCCTCAGCTTAGGCCCCAGCCTTGGACACCCCCATGCCAACCAAGTGTCCTTAAGTTGTGTGTGGGCAAAGTAAGACCAAGTGACCTCATGAATATGATCTGAACTGTAATTGTCATTGATTGTTTTACCTTATTTATTGAGGTGCTTTATTTATTGTCATCCACTAATTTATTCCTGCACTATATTTAGTGTCTGACTGTATTTATTTGCCATCTGTATTTATTGCCCATCTATTTATTCTGTGCTTAACCCCTTCAGTGCCACGCCCTTTCCCCCTCCTGTGCCGGGCTTTGCACTAGTGGGTGGGGTTCATGACGAGATAGTCTCGTCATGGGCACAGCGCAACCGTGCTCCATGACGAGACTATCTCGTCATGGGCACTGAAGAGGTTAATGAGGACCTGAACCTATTTATTGAAATAGCAAAATAGTATTATTTATTTGACCTGCTCTTTTGAAGGAAAACCTTATTGTATTGTATTTATGTAATGAAACCTGCAACTAAGAGAAAATAAGATAAAGACATATATATTTTCAACTTGACTTGCATTATTTTTACGGTGTAGTGTCGTTTTTGGAACGGATGAACGCATGGTTATTGTGAGGGTGTGACGTACGCTTAGCACGGTGCCTGACCCCATCCATCCATCCATCCACTATGTTCAGTAGCATAATTCTTATATATGATCTTCATAGCCCATCCATCCATCCATCCATCCATCCATCCATCCATCCATCCATCCATCCATCCATCCATCCATCCATCCATCCATCCATCCATCCATCCATCCATCATGTTCAAATCATTCATACATATGGTCTTCATAGCCCATCCATCCGTCCATCCATCCATCCGTTGGTTTCATTATCATCATTCATCCATACACTCTTCATAGACCGTCCATCCATCCATCCACTATATTTAGTAGCATCCAGCAGCGGTCCGTGGAGGGTATTCCGTGGGGCAGAAAGGCGGGGCGGGGGAGGGGCAGGGTGGGGGGTACTAAACACCGGACATGGATAATTGAAGGTAAGTAAACAATTAAATAAATAAAACAAATTTCGTAGCGCGCGCTGCACCGCATTTTGTGATGCAGGGCGCGCTACGAAATTAGTTTTATTTATTTAATTGTTTACTTACCTCCAATTATCCATACTCCGGAGTTTAGTACCCCCCACCCTGCCCCTCCCCCGCCCCGCCTTTCCGCCCCACGGAACTCCCTTCACGGATCGCTGCTGGTAGCATCATTCATACATATGCTCTTCATAGCCCATCCATCCATTCCATCCATCCATCCATCCATCCATCCATCCATCCATCCATCCATCCATCCATCCATCCATCCATCCATCCATCCATCCATCCATCCATCCATCCATCCATTGTGTTCAACAGCATCATTCGAACACATGCTCTTCATAGACCATCCACCATTGTGTTAAGTAGCAACATTTATACATAAGCTCTTCATAGGCCATCCATTGATCGATCCATCCATCGATCCATCGATCCATTCATCCATCCATCCATCCATCCATTGATCCATCATGTTCAGTATCATCATTCAAACACATGCTCTTCGCAGACCATCCACGATTTGGCTTAGTGGCATAATTCAGCCATGCACTCTTCACAGCCCATCCATCCATCCATCCATCCATCCATCCATCCATCCATCCATCCATCCATCCATCCAGATTCACAGACATAATATCGACCCCTAAAATATCCCCATACACAAATATTGAGTTTTTAATATCGATGTCAAAAATATCGATATCTTATGTTTATTATTGTAAGTACAAAATATCAATTTTAATACATATATAAAAAAGAATATTAAACATATATAAAAATAAAATAAACTTAAAAAAGAAATTAGATTTAATCAA